>NW_005871123.1:3198757-3280538 GCF_000147115.1 Myotis lucifugus | reverse complement strand
TATTACTTTAGCATTTGCTTTTAAAATTAAAATTATGCTATATTGTGCCCTGGCCCAGGTACCTTAGTTGGTTAGAGCGTCATACCAACACTCCAAGGTTGTGATTTGATCCCCAGTCAGGGCACATATAAGAACCAACAACAAATGCATAAATATAAGTGGAACAACAGTGTAAATATGAGAGAGACAAACTTGAGATGTAAAAAGTGCATTAGTAAACAGATTTAAGACATTGCCATGGGGGTATTTCATGCTGCTTTGATAATGTGATTTTCTAGTGCAATAATTAAATCTGCTCTGATATGTGATGTGAGTAAAGGAGGATTTTGAATTTTATAGATTAAATAAGAATGACTCAGTAACCTAACTAATGAAATAAATACATATTTTACATCACAGTACCCCAACTGAATACAAATATCATTTTAATAGGAAAAGATACCAAGTTTCAACCAGCTCATGTTACATCTGAAAAAATTCTTTGACTCAACTTTTAAGGTTGTTAAATAAAAAGTATTAATACATTTCCTTTGTTTCTTTATGGAAATATCTATATATTCATCTTGAGCCTTAAGAATAGTGGTTTGCAGCCTGCCTGTACGTTAAAATCACTTGTGTAGTGTTTTAAAATCCCAATGCCCATGCCACACCCCAGATCCATTAAATTAGGATTTCAGAGGCTGAGACACAGGCATCAATATTTTTATGTACTCAGGTGATTTCAAAATAGCACCCAGCAAGTTGAGAACATCTATCTTTTCACTCCTTGAGGAACCTCTATTTACCCCTGTGAGTAGTTACTGGTCTGCAGTTTGAGAAACATCCTAAATGAGTCACAAAAACAAGTGGTATTTGTAAATTATCAGAAAATGGTAGCTGTCCAGATCATTAACAATCATTTTTGATTAGATTAGAGATGGTATTAGAGTGGTAATTCTCAAAACTGAAGGAATAGTATGGGTAGTTCTAAGGATACAAGACGCCAAAAGAAACTGACTTTTCGTGGATTCCCACAAGTAGGAAAGACTATGTCTTTAAAACCTAAAAAACCTGTATCTAATCCTAATTGTGACAATTTAACTATATTTGACAATAAACCAAACTTTATTTGACAATAAACTTCTCTGAGCCACAGTTTCTTCATGTGTAAATGGGTATAACACTTTTATTGTGGGGATATTATGAAAATCATATAAACAAGCTCTATAAGACATCATGCCTGGTTTCCAGTACCATAGTTAAGTGCTCAACAAAAGTTATTTCCAATTTTCCTTTCTCCAATTGCTATGCCTTCCCCATTTCCTATTCCCTAATTGAGTTTACTTTATTTAAATTAACCCACCAATGATCAGAGTTGACCATTTGAAATCTATCCTGGTTGATGCAGCCTGCATGAGATTGTGATAAACTGGTTTCTGATGACTATCACACTACTCTAGTCTTCAAACCACCTTTGATCTGGAAAGCAGATGAAAATTAGTTGGAACCTCCTTTAGAATTCCAAAATAGTGTTTCTTAGAACTCTAGTGTCTTACTTGTGTGTCTCTCACACACACAAAAGGTCTATAGGCAAAAAAAAGGCAGAAAAACTGTACTGTGGTCCCCACTTTCAGATGGCTGGTGAAAAGTAGCATATTGAAGTTTCAGAGAAGTTCTACAGTAGAGATGGGCCTTTAACCCACAATATTCCAGTTTCAATATTCCCTCCCCACAGAGGCATTCATTAATAGCTTCAGTGGTTCAAGTCCAAGGAATATAACTTGAGAAATAATGCTACATGATATTATTGATGACTAGTCAAAAGCCAGAAAACTAATTTTAACTTCCCTCCTTGTCATTGAAAGAGCTCATTCCCAGACAACTCCAATCAAGGGAAGAAACCTAAGAGTTATAGGTTTTAAAGTAAATTCTGAGATAAAATGTTAACCTGAAGACTTAGAGGAAAAGTATCACCAGGATTGTGGCTACTTGATGTGTTGTTGAATTTTTTTATGACTTTAATGTATTGTGCATAAACATAGTATCTGATATCTTACCCATGAAGACAACTTCACTGTATGAAAAAGTTATATAACTGAATTCACTGTTTTCTCATTTTGTAATCTAAAAATGGCAAGTAATGGAAATAATATAAAAGAGGAGATAGGATCTAAAAAGAAATGCAATGTTTACACAAACTCTACCAAATATGGCAAAATGTCTTAAAGTTGCCAGATAAAATACAGGACACCAAGTTAAATTTGAATTTCGGATAAACAAGAAATATTTTTGTCAGCATAAGCATTCTATCTGAAATTCAAGTTTAACTGAGCATTTTATTTTTTATTTGCTAAATCTGGCAACTTAAATGTTTAAATACCTAAGATGCATCAGAAGTGACATACATAGAATACAAATAATGAAAATAGGTAAGTCTTTAGCTTTTAAATATTTACATGCCACAAAAGGAAGAAAGAAAAGCAACTTCAATTTCTTGCAAAAGGATGACAGAAATTAGGATCTATCTAAGAATTCAAAATTGCTGCTTTGGCAATTACTAAGAACAGCAATATTTAAAGGCAAAAATGGAAAACCAATAGGAAACTCTTAATTAAATTTTGAAAAAAATGCTTTAGGAAATGGAGATAATGTGAGAAATAGCTGCAACAGCTATGTTGTTTATTTTTCTTTCTTTTTTTATTGATTTTAGAGAGAGAAAGGGAGGGAGGAGAGAGAGAAACATCAATGAAAAAGAATAATTGATCAGCTGCTTACTGCACACCTCCTACCAGGGATAGAGCCCAAAACCTTTCGGTGCAGAAGACAACACCCAACCAACTGAGCTACACTGGCCAGGTCTGCAAAGGCTTTAAACTACAATTTTTTAAAAAGTCATACACCCAAAAACAGCTTGTATGTAAATAAATGTACACTTTCTTCAGCATAAATTGAAGATAAGGCAAAAGAGAAGTTCATATGCAAAATGAAAATATGAAGTTCATTATAGTTAAGTCAACATGAGTATTGTACTGTCAAAGTCATTCTAAAAAATGGAAGCTAAATGTATATATGTGTTATGAATTAACTCATTACAAACTTAATAGCTTTTTCCTTCATACTTAAATTAGTAAGATATGCAGTCATCAGAAAATATTTTGAAAACTAAATTATATCAATTGAATTGATAGGCATTTTATTTAAGTATTTATATTTCTCACACCCTAGCTGGTTTGGCTTAGTGGATAGAGCATCAGTCTACAGACTGAAAGGTCCCAGGTTCGATTCTGGTCAAGGGCACATGCTGGGGTTGCAGGCTCGATCCCCAGTGGAGGGCATTCTCCCTCATCATTGATGTTTCCAGCTCTCTCTCCTTCTCTCTTCCTCTCTGAAATCAATAAAAATATATTTTTTAAAAAGTATTTATATTCCTCAGATTTATATTAAGAGACATATTATAGTATCTGACTTATGGGGGAAAAATATAAAAACAGTACAAGTAACAGAATGATTTCAGGATTCCAAAATGGCAGCAGAGTAAGTGGAAGCTACACTGACACTCTCCCAGGAACAAACAAGAAATACAATTAAAATACAGAAGAATCACCCTGAAAAGTCAACTGAGGACTAGTTGGGGAGAACCCTGATAACCAAGGATGGAAAGTGGAGACTGCAGAGAGGCTGGTGGGAAGTGTGGAGATGTAAAAGAACTGGCCAGGCTCCCACAGACAGCAGCTGAAGATCTGGAGGGATATCTTAGTTGGGGGGTTCCCATGGAGAACTCTGGGTTCTAAACCCCAAGTTAGGCTCCCCAGCCCAGAGCATCAGAACTGAGAAAGATGCCCACATGACATCTGGCTGTGAAAAGCAACAGAGTTGCTGTCTGCCAGTGAGAGACAGCTGGAAATGCAGGCACTCTCTTAAAGAGCCAATACAAAAAATTTTATGAGCAGCCACTCAACCTGGGCATTAGCAGAGGGATGGCAGAGTAGACTGGAGCTATGTGAGCAAAAGCCCGATTTAGGAGCCCTATGGTTGGAGCCCAGAGGGCAGCCACCCCGGTCCTGTGTTGAGTCATTCCCTCACACTGAAGAGGACATCTTTCTCCAGCTTCAAGCCTTTGCTTTCCAGGTGGTTTTTGCCTGGGGTGTAAGGCAATTGCCCCACTCTGTTGGAAGACCTCTCACCCGAGGGCCCTGTGGTTGATAATCTGAGGCTTATAAAAATTGAGTGTCAATGGAACTTCAGGAGGAAGTGGGTTTCTGGAGGCTTTGAGTTTTTGCTGATCTAATCCTGGGCCCTGAGGCTAGGATAAGCAGATCCTGCTGCACATCTTGGTCCTTTTCAAAGGCACCCAGCCACAGCAGGAGGAGCCACAAGCTGTGGCTTGCTGATAGCTTCAAAGAGGGTACTCTGGGCCAGTCACAACCAGCATCTGACATTGTGCTCCACTAGAGATTTGGATTCATAGCAGATATACTGAATACACATACCCAAACCCACACACAGACAAAATTGGGAGACAAAAAACAAAACAAAACAAAAAAAACAAGCAACAACAACAAAAAAAACACAAGAGAATTCTGCAGAAGAACTAAATGAAATGGAGATAACAAATTTATCAGACATAGAGTTCTGAGTAATGATGACAAGGGTGCTCATCAGCTTGAGAAAAGATATAGTAACTATGAAGAATGACATAGCACAAATAAAGAACACAGTGGAAGGCATACACAGCAGATTAGGAGAGGCTGAGGATTGTATCAGTTAATTAGAAGACAGCATAGTAAAAATCACTCAATCAGAGAACCAAAAAGGAAAAAACAATTTAAAAACAGGAGGACAGCTTAAAGGAGTTGTGGGACAACATGAAACATAATACTATTCACATAATACTAGAGGCCTGGTGCACAAAATTCGTGCAAGGAAGGGGTGGTGTCCCTCAGCCCAGCCTGCACCCTCTCCAATATGGGACCCCTCAAGGGATGTCCAACTGTCCTTTTAGGCCCAATCCCACCGGGCAGTCAGACATCCTTCTCACAATCCAGGACTGCTGGCTCCCAACCTCTCGCCTGCCTGCCTGCCAGCCTGATCACCCCCTAACCACTCCCCTGCCAGCCTGATTGATGCCTAACTGCTAAACTTATAAGCACCCAATATATAATCACCTAAATATATAAAAAGAACTTCTAGATGACTTTAAGGGACAGATAGACAGAAATATAGACAGGGACTTTAACACCCTGCTGACTTCACAGAATAGATCTTTCAGTCAAAAAAATTAACAAGTAAACAGAGACTCTAAATGACTCACTGGATCAGATGGACTTAACTGGCATTTATAGAACATTGTACCACAAAACTGCAGAATATACATTCTTCTCAAGTGCACATGGGTCATTCTCAAAAATAGATCATGTATTAGGACACAAAACAAGCCTCTACAAGTTCAAGAAAATTGAAGTCATATCAAGCATCTTCTCAGATCACAATGGAATGAAACTAGAAATCAACTATAGTAAAAACACTCAAAAACATTCAAACACATGGATGATAAATAGCATGTTATTAAACAATGAATGGATTATGAATAAGATCCAGAAAGAAATAAAAACTTCCTGAAAACAAGTGAAAGTGAACACACAACAACCCAATATCTCTGGGACACAGTGAAAATAGTTCTGAGAGGAAAGTTCATAGCACTAGAGGCTACCTCAAAAAACAAGAAAAATTAATAATAAATTATTTCACCCTACAACTAAAACATTAGATAGAGAGCAACAAAAAAAGTGCAGAATAAGTAGAAGGAAAGAAATTATAAAGATTAGAGCAGAAATAAATGACATAGAGGCTAAACAAAACAATACAAAAATCAATGGAACCAGGAGCTTCTTCTTTAGAAAGATAAACAAGATTGATGAACCATTAGCCAGACTCAACAAGAAACAAAGAGAGAGGACCCAAATAAATAAAATCAGAAACAAAAATGGTGAAGTAACAACTGACACCACAGAAATACAAAGGATTGTAAGAAAATACTATGAACAACTATTTGCCAATAAGCTGGACAATGTGGATGAAATAAACAAATTCCTAAAAAAATACAACTTTCCAAAACTGAATCAGGAAAAATCAGAAAACCTGAATAGCCCAATAACAACTGATGAAATTGAAGCAGTAATCAAAAACCTCCCAGCAAACAAAAGCCCTAGTCAAGAGGGCTTCACAGGCAAGTTTTACTAAACATTCAAAGAACTAACACATATCCTCCTGAAACTATTCCAAAAGATCCAAAAGTAAGGAACACTTCAACCTCTTTTCATGAGGCTAGCATTATCCTAATTTCAAAACCAGATAATGAAACTACAAAGAAAGAACTATAGGCCAATATCCTTATGAACATAGATGTTAAAATCCCCAACAAAATATTAGTAAGTTGGATCCAACAATGTATTAAAAAGATCATACACCATGACCAACTGGGATTTATTCCAGGGATGCAAGACTGGTACAATATTTGCAAATCAGTAAACATGATACATCACAAAAACAAACTGAAAGACAAAAATCACATGATCATATCAATAGACACAGAAAAATATTTGACAAAATCATATACCATTTCTTATAAAAACTCTCAGAAAAGTGGGAATAGAGGGATCATATCTCAATATAATAAAGGCCATATATGACAAACCTACAGCCAACATCATGCTCAGTGGGCAAAAACTAAAACCATTTCCCCTAAGAACAGGAAAAAGACAGGGATGTCCACTTTCATCACTCTTATTCAACAGCGATCAGAGAAGAAATAAAAGGCATCTAAACTGGAAAGGAGGAAGTAAAACTCATTATTCGCAGATGACATGATATTGCACATAAAAAAACCCTAAAGATTCCACCAAAAAACTATTAGATTTAATAAAGGAGTTCAACAATGTAGCAGGATACAAAAGTAATATCCAGAAATTGATGCCATTTTTATACATCAATAATGAATTCCAAAAAAGGGAAACTAAACAATCAATCCCATTTACCATTGCAACAAAAAATTAAGATACTTAGGAATAAACTTAACTGTGCTCATGGATTGGTAGAATCAACATCATTAAAATGTCCATACTACACAAAACAATTTACATATTCAATGAGAGAAACCAAGATGGCGGCATAGGTTAACGCCGGAGTTTGCTGCCTCCAACAACCACTTCAAAAATACAACTAAAAGACGGAACGGACATCATCCAGAACCACAGGAAGGCTGGCTGAGTGGAAGTTCTACAACTAGGAGGAACCAAGAATCAGAGGAGGCGCAGTGCTGAAGTAAAATACTAAGGTGCGGAGTGCGCGCGCGGCGCAGACTGGTGGCTGAGGGCACGGTTGTCTGTTTCAATCCGGAGGGAGCCTCAGACTCTGAGCTCCAGATCCGGGCGAGTCTCTAGGGACCCAGACTCAAACGGGAGAAGCAGGACTGTCTGGCTACAGTCCCTCCGAGGTTTGCAGCAGTTGCTGGGACAGAGAGGCGGAGCCCCTGGGGACAGACTGAGAGCAGCCATAACTGCTTGCTCCTCCACCCTGTTGATCCCGTGGGACCCGCCCCGCCCAAGCCCTGCACAGAGGCATTTGCTGGATAGCCTCAGGCAAAGGCTAGATTAGCACCTCCCTAGAGGACACAAGTTCTTCCACTGCAGACACAGCTGATTATCACAGCCAGTCAGCCTGGAGGTCAAATCCCTCTAGTATTAACTACAACAATCAAGGCTTAACTACAACAAGACTGCGCACAAAGACCACTAGGGTGTGTACCAAGAAAGCGTAAAAAATGCGGAGACAAAGAAACAGGACAAAACTATCAAGGGAGGATATTGAGTTCAGAACCACACTTTTGAGGTCTCTCAAGAGGCTTCTAGAGTCTGTCGATAAACTTGATGAGATGTACAGGAAATCTAATGAGACCCTCGATGGTGTGATAAAGGACCATCTAGAAAGTAAGCATACACTGACTGAAATAAAGAATATTATACAGACTCCCAACAGCAGACCAGAGGAGCGCAAGAATCAAGTCAAAGATTTGAAATGCGAAGAAGCGAGAAACACCCAACCGGAAAAGCAAAATGAAAAGAGAACATATTCAATGAAATCCCTATTAAAATACCAATAGTAGCCTGGCTGGTATGGCTCGGTGGATAGAACATCGGTCTATGGACTGAAGTGTCCCAGGTTCCATTCCGGTCTAAGGCACATGCTTGGGTTGTGGGCTTGATCCCAGGCAGGGGCATGCAGGAGGCAGCTGATTAATGATTCTCTCTCACCATTGTTGTTTCTGTCTCTCCCTTTCTCCTCCTCTCTGACATCAATAAAAATGTATTTTACATATGACAGGACTCACCAGGAGGTGCATTGATGGATCCTGCAGTAAAAACTGCAGCAGCAGCGGGCGGGACTCTGCTCTGGGAGCGGGCGGGACTCTGCTCTGGGAGTGGGCGGGACTCTGCTCTGGGTCCCGCGGCGCCGGCGGGTGGGACTCTGGGTCTTGCGCGATTTCATGCGCTGGGCCTCTAGTATAGAATAAAAGCCTAAGCGACCGTTAGGGTGGAACAATCAAAATGACTAGTCACTATGATGCACACTGATCACCAGGGGGCAAACGCTCAATGCAGGAGCTGTCCCCTGGTGGTCAGTGCACTCCCACAGGGGAGAGCTGCTCAGCCAGAAGCTGGGCTCATGGCTGGCGAGCACAGCTGCCAAGGCAGGAGCCTCTCCCAACTCTATGGCAGCAGGCACAGTGGACCAGGATGAGCGTGACTCCGTGGCACCTAGCACAGTGGGCTGGGATAAGCGTGAGCGACACAGTGCCCAGCCCCAATCCGGGCTCCTCCCTGGCCGCCTGCATCTTGGCACATTGCTACATCCCCTGAGGGGTCCTAGACTGTGAGAGGGATGTCCAACTTCTGGCTTAGGCCTGATCCCACTGAATAAAAACAGGCAAGAGTAGGACTCGTGGTTCCTCTCCCAAAGGAGATTCCACCTGGCTCCCATGCTTAAAACTTATTTCTTGAGTTCTGTCTTCATTGTGCGTCAGCCCTCCTGCAGTTCCTCCTGAACCCGCTGTGCAGGTCGCTGCATGCCTCCTCAATAAAGATTGCTTTGAGAAAATAATTATAAGTAGTTATCTATTTCTGAAAAAGTACTGCATTATGGGGAAAAAAAAACGTTTCTGCCACAACTATCTCTTAAAAATCATTTTAGTATATTTCAGAATATTAGGCAGGATGGAGATGCTAACTTGTCTAATTGCCTAAACATGAAGAATTTAAGAAACTCAAAGTTGCCCTCACTACATTTTATTTATCTTTAAATAAATTCAAAGTTTCTACAAATTCATGTCATTAATTGAATTCATATGTTTTAATTGAATTAATCAGGATTTCTGAAGGGCATCTATACTAATAAAATGGCAATATGCTAATTAGACTGGATAGACCAAACATCTCCCGGACATCCTTCCAGACAAAGACAGGGTGGTAGGGGCTGAGGCAGAGGCGGTTAGGGGTGATCAGGCAGACAGGCAGAGTGGTTAGGGGTGATCAGGCAGGCAGGGGAGAGCGGTTGGAGCAATCAGGCCCGAAGGGGAGAGCAGTTAGGGACGATCAGGCAGGCAGGCAGAGGGGGTATGGATGATCAGGCAGGCAGGCAGAGGTGGTTAGGGGCGATCAGGTAGGCAGGCAGAGGCGGTTAGTGGCGATCAGACAGACAGGCAGGCAGAGGTGGTTAGGGGTGATCAGGCAGGCAGGCAGAGTGGTTAGGGGCAATCAAGCCAGCAGGAGAGAGGTCAGGCTGAGGGGACCCCCCCCCCCCATGCACAGATTTTGTGCACCAGGCCTCTAGTGATTATATAAGATAAGAAATCCAACCATTCAGCCAATATCAAATGGCTCATTGATGTTTCTTATTGATGTTTCTCTCTCTTATTCTCCCTTCCTCTCTCTCTAAAATCAATAAAGACATATTTTTAAAATATATATTTTTTTTATTGGTTTCAGAGAGGAAGAGAGAGAGAGAGAAACATCAATGATGAGAGAGAATTATCGATCAGCTGCCTTCTGCATGCCCCACACTGGGGATCGAGCCAGCAACCCGGGCATGTGCCCTGACTGGGAATTGAACCATGACCTCCTGGTCGACACTCAACCACTGAGCTACACCGGTCGGGCAATAAAGACATATTTTAAGAAATAAAATACAAAGTATGTGGGGATAGGCTATCATAAAAGGAACAGAAATAATAAAAGTAAAGTAATTTTAAAAAGAAAAGAAAAAGAAATTGTAAGATTGAATTGGACCATACAAACCACAGCAAGATACAGGAGAGATCCCATTCTGGACCTTTCATACAGACAAAAAGCATATCGATCATATGCTGCCTTCTTGAAGGTAGAGTCAGTAGACATGCTAAGGATGCTAGTTAATAAGTACATCTTTAGGGGAATAACTGGAAATATATCCTATGAGTATTACGTTTTACAAGGTCAAACATCTTGATGATACTAAACAAGCATTGAATTAACACAAATACTAAGAATTATACCCATAAACTACTCATTTTAGATGGCTGTGCAATTCAAAATTTAGGCTTGAGAGATAAAAGCAAGGAATATCCATGTGCCCATGGATTGTTCTACAATCAGTGACAAAAGGTTATACTGCCTAAGGCTATCCCTACCCAGGTTAGAGCCACATCAGCTGAAACTGCTAACACTCTACTCTTTCCCTTAGTGGCCCTGTATCTCAGATGACCTTTGAATTCTCTACTAAAATGCTCTTTGAGAACTTTATATTATGCCCTCCTTTTCTTAGACAGACTAGGACAACCAGAAAGGTATCAGAACTGTTCATATTTAACTTATGAAACATTTGTTTTTCCCACTTTTGTGAGATTTCTCCATCCAAAAGAGAAAATTGATGGCTAAATATGGTATTTTATTTCTACTGCATGTTAAACTTCAGCTTTGATAGAAAAATAATGGTCTGTCACAAGGACATCTTTTGTATTGTAATTTCTTTCATCATTTTATGATAATTGACATTTGACAGAAAATGGTAAATAAGTTAAATTTTAAGTTGATGACTGAATCCAAATGACAAAAAAATACTTTATTAGTAATCTAAGAACTAAAATAGATATTTGTTGATTAATTAGATTATTCTACATGCTTTTTAAAACTCATAAGATAAAAGACAACTCAACTTTGACAGGGCTTAGAAAAATCTTTCAAATGCATTAACTCATATACTCTTAATTATTCTGCTTGCTGAACCCACAAAAGGAATTTGCTCTCAGAATTATTTACATGATTTATAGACATTGAAAACTCTTATTACAGCACAAATCATTAAAATATTAACCTAAATCTATTTGAGTAGCAATAACATGTAAATAGAAATCAGGTAAATGATATTAATTTAATTTTTATTTATAGTACTCATGTTTATGGTTTTTTTAACTTTTTTGAGCAAAAAGATCACTACTTCAATAATGAGCTGTTCTGGAAACAAGTGTCTAAAAAAAATTTAGATATATTTAGTTTCCTGAGTAATATTATAGACATTTATCATAATAGAATACCATCCTCATATAATAAAGTCAATTTTGTTTTTAAAGGCTATTATACTTTTGATGTCCAGAAATATGAATATATGCAAAGTAAGCAGTGGTAGGAGTGGATAAGAGTCTGGAAGACAAATCTAACTGGGCTCCCATATCAATACAGATCTGTCTATGAGCATATAAAGTTTATTCAAAGTAGAATCAATGGAAAATGCAATGCTGTCAGTGTCCCTAAAGATAATTGTAAGGTGTATATAATGTAAACCAACATAATGTATAATAGTATAATAGTATACTAGAGGTTAATATCCAAAATATATAAAGTACTCATACAACTCAACAAAAAGATCAACAATCCAACTAAAAAATGGGCAAAAGACCTGAATAGACATTTCTCCAAAGAGGACATACAAATGGCAAAGAGACACATGAAAAAATGCTCAAAGTCACTGATCATCAGAGAAATGCAAATTAAAACCACAATGAAATATCACTTCACACCTGTCAAAATGGCTATCATAAAAAAAAATCAACAAACAAGTGCTGATAAGGATGTAGAGAAAAGGGAACACTAGTTCACTGCTGGTGGGAATGCTGACTGGTGCAGCCATTATGGAAAACAGTATGGAGTTTCCTAAAAAAGTTAAAAAGGAAACTTCCATTTAACCAGTGATCCCACTTCTCAGAATATATCCTAAAAACCCCAAAACACCAACCAGAAAGAATATATTTACCCCTATGTTCATAGCAGCGTTATTTACAATAGCTAAGATTTGGAAACAGCCCAAGTGTCCATCAGTAGATGAATGGATAAAAAAGCTGTGGGACATTTTATACTATGGAAATTACTATATTGAGTATATTCCATAGTGTAAATGTAAAAAAGAGAGATCTCTTACCCTTTGAGACAGCATGGATGGACCTGGAAAATATTATGCTAAGTGAAATAAGCCAAAATGAGAAAGAGAAATATCACATGATCTCACTTATTTGTGGAATCTAATGAACAAAATGAATTGACCAACAAAATAAGACCCAAAGCATGGAGGCATGGAACAGACTGACATACCTTGATGTAGGGTTGGGGGAACGAGAAGAGATAAACCAAAGAACTTATATACTTATATGCATAGCCCATGGATATGGGCGTACAATAGGGTAGTGAAGACTTGGGTAGGGTACAATAGGGTAGTGAAGACTTGGATGTATGGGTTGGAGCTGAAAGGGGGAAAAAGGGAGGGGAAATGGGATATATCTGTAATACTATCAACAATCTATAATAATAAAAGCATAAAATGCTAATTAGACCAGTCATCCTTCCAGATGTCCTTCCGGATGAAGCCAGGGTGCAAGGGAAGCCCGAGTCCCAGGTGCCTGCTGGTGGGCGCAGCTGGGGATGGAAGGCCTACTCTTGCACAAATTTTGTGCATCGTGCCTCTAGTTATATATAAAATAATAATATGGAAAGTGCATCGTGCCTCTAGTTATATATAAAATAATAATATGGAAAAAAAAGAACTCTGTCTTGAAATCCTCACTTAACTAATTAAATTCACTCCTTCTTCCAAGATTCTACCTCCTCTATTTGTAAACTAAAGTTATTTCCCAATTGGTATCTTTGTCAGTTGACTTTAATGACTTTTTGACTAATATCCTCAACTCCCTTGCTACCCAGTGCTTCTCTCACAACAAGATATGTAATCCAACAATGTTCATTTTCCACTCTTATACTAAAAACTACTGAGCATTTCCATAGAGAAAAATGCAACCTGGCAAAGATTTATGCTCATACAGCTCTAAACAATACACAGAATACTTTCTCTGCCTTTGATAACCTCCCTTCCTTCTCTCTATAGCCACTGTGCCAAATATTCGTCTTGCCTTTCATGATTCCTGCCTCCTCCCCCTCAATAGATGACACAGTCTCCTTTCCAAAGTGAAAACAAGAGTCTATGACACACGAAAACTCCAAGTTCCTGTTTTTTTCACCTCCCCCAATACATCCATGTTCACATATTCACCAGCTACAAATCTATGTTCTTCACTTATCTCCTTTCTCCAAGTCTCAAATAACTCCATACAAGTACTTAAGAAAGTGTTTGACACAAACTAATATACTCAAGAAGTTTGTTTGATCAGTTAGTTAGTTTTACTATTATTCCTTTTTAAAAACAGGTAACAAATGCATAATGTGTGTAAAACTTTAGTATCTTTCCAAACCTTATCTCCCTCACCATACATTTCTATTCTCTGGAGAGAACCACAGTTGACAGTTTCTTGTGTATCTTTCCAAAGATATTCTATGTACAAATAAGCAAATGTTTTCATAAGTATTCTTTTTTGTTGTTATTATTAATCCTCACCAGAGGATATTTTCTCATTGACTTTTTAGATACAATGGAAGGGAGAGGGAAAGAAAGAGAGAAACATGAATGTGAGAGAGACACATCTATTGGTTGCCTCCCGTATGTTCTCCAACCAGGGCCAGGGATTGAGCCTGCAGCTCAGGTATGTGCTCTTGACCTGAATCTAACCTGGGACCCTTCAGTCCACAGGCCGATGCTCTATCCACTAAGCCAAACCAGCTAGGGCACTAGGGCACATAGGTATTCTTTATGTTACATGAATTGTAACATACTATACATATTTTGTTCACTCTGACTTTTTTACTTTAAAACGTTTTGAAAATATTGTCATATAAAAATATAGATTCCTTATTTATTGTTAGTATATGTAATAATTTATTTACCTTTATTGATGTGCATACTTCTTTTTCACACATGGAAATATATTTATAGAATAAATTATTGAAAATAAAATGATTGTATCAAATATTGTTTCTATGGGTTGTACCAACATATGTCAGCAATGTGAATGAATGCATGTTTTCCTTAACTTTCAATTATCATGGAGTGGTTTTCATTCATTCATAATTTTTTTGACTTACTGTATGAGCCAAATTTTGTCCCAGGCCCAGGGATTAAAATCTCTGCTCTTGTATACATTACATTCTAATGAAGAAAGTCATAATAAACAAATCAATAAGTTATGGCTAAATTTATAATTTAACTTTTTACTATATCTGACAGCTTAGCATCTTATTGCACAAATATACCAAATTATTTTTGTGTTTAAAAACAGTTCAGTCCAAGAGCTCAATTTTGAGTTTTCATCTATTTTTTGCCTTTTTAAAATATATTTTTATTGATTTCAGAGAGGAAGGAAGAGGGAGAGATAGAAACATCAATGATGAGAGAGAGGATGTGAGGGCGATCTGGCTGCGATATCTGTCACCCCATTGATCGCCAGGGTTGATTCGGCTGATCTGGCTGGCTAGGCGGGTGTCCCCCTCCTCCCTCACCGATCCATGTGCGTCCCTCCTGAAGCTGCGCGCTTGGTCGAAGAGGACGACCTTCCCCCCCCAGGAGAGGACCGGTCTTCGGTCAAGGGTATACGAGTAGCTGCGCTCCCCTGCTAGAACCTCCAAACAAGCTCTCAAGGTCCATGATGAGAGAGAATCATTGAAAAGCAGCCTCCCCAATGCCCCCTACTGGGGATTGAGCCTGCCACCTGTAATCAAACCCGAGACCCTTCAGGCCAATGCTCTATCCACTGAGCCAAACCGGCTAGGGCTATTTTTTTTTTGCCTTTTTAAAAGTTTATAAATTTAAAATTTTTTATTAGTAACCAAACCTCTAAATAAATACTTCACATTGACTTTCTCCATTTATTCATCTTCCATTCATTCTTCAATGCATTGTCTTCACCAATCTTTGGCAATTTTATAGATGCACAGGGTTTCAACTAATATTGGATGAATTATAAATTAAATTTCCAATTCAGATCTACCTTCTAGACCATGGGTGGGCAAACTTTTTGTGAGTGCATGCCAAAACCAGCAAAATCTCTGATTCAAAATTCTTCTGCGTGTCAACCCTAGTCTTTTGAGAACATGTTACACCTACTTGATATCTCTTGAGGTGTACATATGTGAAGAACCTTGAAGAAATAATGAAATTCATTCGAGCGACAAAAACACAGTATATGATGATGAAAAATACATTTATTTTTTAATGTATACATGTACACTGATAGTCCGACAGAAAACTTTATGACTCCGTTTGGTATTATCAGTGGGACTTTTGCTGCTGCATCACTGATGACAGAGATTTTACATCAGGTTTATATTTCGTGACCTTCAGAGATATGCACGAACATATCCATCAAGCTACTCCTATTATGAGACTTAACAAAATTCATCACTGAGAACAAAGATTCACAAGCATATGTGGATGAAACCAAAACACTGGTCGGATCTAGGAAGGCAGGGAGAGTTAAGGCAGAGGCATAGAAATTGCTCTTCCCCTCTCTCGTCAATCCATGTCTATGGTCTTTAAGATAACTTGTTATGTAAAATTATTTATTTATCTAAGATGCACCTACACTGAATTTATCTGAAAAATAAAAAAGTCGACATTAAGAAAAATATTGTAAATGGAAGATTATAAGAGAGGGTTTCGCGTGCCAGCAAAAGTTACTGGCGTGCCATGTTTGGCACTCGTGCCAGGGGTTGCCCACCCCTGTTCTAGGCAATTCCTTTTATGTTTTAAGTTAAACCAAATATCTTGGAGAAGAAAAAAACTTCTTGGTAGGAATTTCAATATTCTCAGATGGAAAAACAATGTTAAGTCAAAGTACATGAAGAGGTATTCTCCTTTCTGAACATTCAAATATAGACAGATTTTTCATAATCATTTTGGGTTTGAATCTCAAGGTGTTGTTATCTTAATCATCTTCTTCACTTTAATTTATATCTTGACATTCTATGATAATTTACTGTGTAAAACAGAGACAAAGATATGTGCTACAGCATTAAGTAAAGCCAACCAAATAAAATTAAAATAGAAAATATCTATTTTATTTAAAATCATAGCTACTTAATACCTTATATTTATATAAAACCAGTATATATTTAAGCTAAATATGTCTCAGTTAAGCACTGCCTGTTTTATCCAAGTTTAAAAGTTAAGGTTTTCTTCATATATTAGTTAATAGCCTTGATTAACCAGCTGACTGGGAGACCAGATTGCACTTAAGCAGAGCTCCAAATCATGGCTATATAACATCTGCCTTCTGTTCAGTGCTGAATATTCTATATCATTAGTCAAAGATGACAAATCAACTACCCAATTTGATCTGACAGTTATTAAGCACTCACACTATTTGCTAGATTTCTGCTTTGAATATCAACTCTACCAATCCTATGGCGCTAAATAAATGTCAATATTAATAATTTGTTTGATTTATGATACACACTTCATCACTTGGTACTTCCTAAATCTACCAGATGTAAATATATACTTTATAACGCTTAAGTCAAGTGGGTCAAAAAAGAGAAAGTGGATTTAAGTTGAAAGAAGAGGAAGAGAAATGCTTCATTTTAACATACTTACAAAAGAAAGTAGAATAAAATAGAAGAGTATACATCATGTTCAAGTGAAATACATTTTATTCCATTAGTACATTTGCATAAACTATAAGTAGCATTCTAATGCCTTTCAAGTTCTGGTTTAAAAAAAAAAAAGACAGACAGAGAGAATAAAAAGAAAGGAGAGATTGTTGTACTTGAAATTGTTTAAACCTTGCCATCTTAGCTTGGTTAACTAGTTATTATGCATCAAGAAAATTGAAATTGTTAAATAAAATGATATCACTAAAATTAGATCTTTTAACTTCACAATAATAACTTTCATTGAATTTTAACACATCCCAAACATGTAATATATTTTTTCAAATAATTTGCAATGATGTTTTTATTTTATGTTTATGTAAACTTGGCTCAAATTTTGAGATAGACTGTCTAATCTAATATTTTATTCTAGATTAAGAAAATTCCTAATTAAGCTATTTATCATATTGTTACTACTAACTTTAGAAATAATTTAAAATTTTTATTTTTCAATTACAGTTGACATACAATATTATATTAGGTTCCAATGTACAACATAGTGATTAGACATTTATATGACCTACAAAATGATCATACTGATAAATATGACACCATACATAGTTATTACAATATTATTGACTATACTTCCTTGCTATAATTTACATCCCAATGACTATTTTGTAACTACCACTTTGTACTTCTTAATCTCTTCCCTTTTTTCACCCCAACCCTCCAAACCCCCTCATATATGGCAACGATCAAAATGTTGCCCTGACCGGTTTGGCACAGTGGATAGAGTGTCAGCCTGCGGACTGAAGGGTCCTGGGTTTGATTCCAGTCAAGGGCATGTATCTTGGTTGTGGGCACATCCCCAGTAGGGGGTGTGCAGGAGGCGGCTGATCAATTTTTCTCTCTCATCGATGTTTCTAACTCTCTATCCCTCTCCCTTCCGCTCTGTAAAAAATCAATAAAATATATTTAAAAAAATGTTCTCTGTATCCATGAATTTGTTTCTGTTGTGTTTGTTCATTTTTTATTTTTAAATTCCACATATAAGAGAAATCCTATGATATTGTCTTTCTCTGTCTGACTTATTTCACTTAGCATAATATTCTCTAGATCTATCCATGTTGTTGCAGATGGCAAAATTTCATTCATTTTTATGACTGAGTAATATTCCATTTTATATATGAACCATTTCTTCTTTATCCATTCATCTATTGATGGATATTTAGGTCGCTTCTATATCTTGGCTATTGTAAATAATGCTGCAATGAACATATGAATACATGTGTCTTTTCAAATTAGTATTTTGTGGTTGGTTTTTTTGGAAAAATACCCAGAAGTGTATCCTTCTTTGTCTCTTGTTATAGCCTTTGTTTTAAAGTCTATTTTGTCTGATACAAGTAGTGCTACCCCAGCTATTTTTGTTTGCTTCCATTTTCATGCAATATCTTTTTCCATCCCTTAGCAAGAAATTTTGAAAAATAATTTTCACTTCTAGTATATAGCCAAATCTCACTTTTTCAGTAATTTTCCATAAGGGTACAGAATTTTCAGATTTTTAATCTAGTTCCTGGTGATAATTACTTACATAAGACATTATTTCATTACTAGAGGCCCGATGCATGAAAATCATGCAAGGGGCTCCGCCCTGGCAGTCACAGCTTTCCCTGGCCCTCAGAGCCCTGGCTTCGTCCAGAAGATTGTCCGGAAGGATGTCCAGAAGTTTGTTCAGCTGTCTGGTCTAATTAGAATATTATGCTTTTATTATTATAGATTGTATCCAGTGTCACCACAGAGTGACCTATTTGTCTTACTAAATACTCAAAGAGAAGGAATGTTAGGCAAAGAAGGAAAGATTATGAAAATGTTCTTTCAAAATTTCCATGTATAGCCTGCTAACATATTACCTGTTTTCCATTTTAATTCAAATATTGAGAGAATTTATGTATGTCCTCATTTATGGTAATTGTATGTGTTTCCTCCCACCACCAGGTTCTTAAAGAGGAATTAGAAAACTTGGTATTAGACAATGATGGTACTATAAAATGTTGACTGAGGAAAAATTAAAGTAATACTTTTTACCCTGATAGACCTATGGTACTATAATTTTTTAATAAATCCTGAAGGCAGAGGTTGCTAGCTCCATACCACAGATGACAAATATAAATAGCAAGCTTATTAGGTTGCCAGGTACCTAAGGGATTTATTTTTAATCTTCAACAACATCTTATAAGGCTTGATTCTTTATTTTCCCTTTACAGATAATGAGTCTTTGAAAGTGGAAATGACTTTCCAAGACCACACTAGTAAATGGGGAAGACTAGGCTTCAACTGAAGTTCTGTTCAACTCTAGCATTTGTAGGTTTCATGCATAGTGCTTGATAGTCTTCTAGTAAGCTGAAGTCTCACTCTCAGGAATAAACCTCAGTTCTGACTGCCTTCACAACCCCATTTCTCCATGTCCCCGTCTCCTCCTCTGACCATGCACTCAGCTTCCTCCGTCTTGAAGTTTCAGCCACAATCAAAGGAAATAGGACAGCATACTGAGTGTGTGTGTGTGTGTGTGTGTGTGTGTGTGTGTGTGTGTTTGCTTCCTTTTCCATAGCAGGTGCTAGTTTCACAGTGCTCATTGAATGTACTGCAGTTTTCCCCGAGTGATGCCAAACTGACAGCAAATAATCCAGCACAACCCATCCTGGTCAACTCTGCATCAATACACATGTCATTGGCTTTAAGACCAGGTAGCCTGGAGAGACTAAAAAAACAATGAGGAGACTATTAGTAAACAAACTTTTAGTAGTGTCTGGCAAGAAAGTGAAGAAACAATCTTGGAGACTAGAAAGAAGGCAACCTATGTTTTGTGGTAAGAAAACAATTTGTAAGAGAGTTGTCTCCCATAATCTAAAAGATAAAATATGTTTGATGAACTTGTGAATCTGGCAAAGAGGATCCCGTAAACCAAAAGGTTGCTAGTTCAATTCCCAGTCAGGGCACATACCTGGGGTGCAGGCTCCATCCCAGTCAGGGGGCATATGGAAGGCAAATTGATTGATGTTATATATATATATATATATATATATATATCTCCTTGAGAATTTTTTAAAAAGAGCATGGCAGTAAATTTGCATATTAAGACTTCAAAAAAGTTTAAGAAAGTGCCTAGTAGAACCTCTCAGATACACAAAAGGGCTTCTAAGATTCTTTTTTTTAAATCTTTCATGTTGAAAGTATTATATATGTCCCCTTTTCCCCCCATTGATCATTCCTGGCCTGCACCCATCCCCCGCCCCAGGCCTTCATCACCCTATTGTCTGTGTACATGAGTTACGGATATATGTATACAAGTTCTTTCGTGGATCTCTTCCCATCCACCCACCCACCCACCCACTGCTGCCTTCCCTCTGAGATTCAGTAGCCTGTTCTATGCTTCTATGTCTCTGGATCTATTTTGTTCATCAGTTTATTTTGTTACTTAGATTCCACATCTGAGTGAGATCATGTGATACTTGTCTTTCTCTGACTGACTTATTTTACTTAGCATAATACTCTCCAGGTTCCTCTATGCTGTCTCAAAGAGTAAGAGATCTTTCTTTTTTTTAGTGATGCATTGTATTCCATGGTGGAATTGTACAACAGCTTTTTCATCCACTCATCTGCTGATGGGCCCTTGGGCTGTTTCCAGATCTTAGATACTGTAAACTGTGTTGCTATGTTCATAGGAATTGATACATTCTTTCTGATTGGTGTTTCAGGTTTCTTAGGATATAATTCGAGAAGTGGGATCACTGGGTCAAATGGAAGTTCTATATTTAATTTTTTGAGGAAACTCCAGATTGTTTTCCATAACGGCTGCCCAGTCTGCATTCCCACCAGCAGTGCACTGGAGTTCCCTTTTCTCCACATTCTCCCCAGCACTTGTTGTTTGTTGATTTGTTGATGGTAGCCAGTTTGACAGGTGTGTGGTGATGCCACATTGTTTTTTCAATTTGCCTCTCTCTGATGATCAGTGACTTTGAGCACTTTTTCATATGTCTCTTGGCCATCTGTATGTCTACTTTGAAGAAGTGAATATTTAGGTCCTTTGCCCATATTTTAATTGAATTGTTTGTCTTTCTTTTGTTACATAGAGGGTCCTTATATATTTTGGATATTAACCCTTTATCAGATGTATCATTGCCAAATATGTTCTCCCATACAGTGAGATCCCTTTTCATTTTGTTGATGGTTTCTTTGCTGTGCTGAAGCTTCTTATTTTGATGTGATTCTATTTGTTTATTTTCACCTTAGGTTTTTTGTGTTTGTTTTGTGTGTGTGTGTGTGTGTGTTTGTTGTTGTTTTGCCCTAGGAGATGTATCCATAAACATATTGTTACAAGAGATGTCTGAGATTCTACTGCCTATGGTTTCTTCTGGGATTTTTATGGTTTCCCAACTTACATTTAAGTCTTTTGTTCATTTTGAGTTTATTCTTGTATCTGGTGTAAGTTGGTGGTCTAGTTTCATTTTTTTTTTGCATCTATTTGTCCAATTTTCTCAACACCATTCATTGAAGAGACTGTCTTGACTCCATTGTATGTTCTTTCCTCCTTTGTCAAATATTAATTGAGCATAATGGGTTGAGTCGGTTTATGAGTTTCTGCTCTGTTCCATTGATCTATTTGCCTGTTCTTGTGCTAATGCCATGTACTCTTGTTGATTAATTGATTTTTCTTTTTGGTTCTCAGATTGAGTGATTTTTTTCCACCCTGTCTTCTAATTCATTGATCCAATCCTCGCTTCCCCTAATCTGTTTTGTGTCCCTTCCACTGTGTTCTATATTAGTGCTATGTCATTCTTCAGTTACTATATCTTTTCTCAAATTGTTGAGCATCTTTGCCATCATTATTCTGACTTTATGTCTGGTAAATTTCTTATCTCCATTTCATTTGGCTCTTCTGGAGAATTCTCTTGTGCTCTCATTGGGGCTTGTTTTTTTGTCTCCCCACTTTGGTTGTGTTTGGGGTTGAGTCTGTGTATTACATAGATCCTCCACAAGTCCCAATCTCTAGTGCAGAACAAAGTCAGACATTGTGTGTGACTGGTCCAGAGTACCCTGCTTGGAGCTATCAGCAATCCACAGCTTGTGGCTCTCCCCAAGATCTGTACCAGGGACTGCTTTTTCTAGCCCAGGACCATGATTAGATCAAAGACTCAAAACCTCCTGATACCCACCTCTGCCTGCAGTCCCATTGACATTCAGTTTTGATTAGCCTCAGGTTATTGACCACAGGGTGGGGTTGAGAGGTCCTCCAACAAGGTAGGGCAACTGCTTTCCCCCAGGCAAAACTGCTTGGATACCAAAGGTTCACTGGAAAATGATGTCCTCTGCAGTGTGAGGGAATGGCTTAGCACAGGAAACCGGGGTATCAGTCCTCCAAGCTCCAATCCCAGAGCCGCCACGCCTGGGTCCTGTTCACACAGCTCCAGTCCACTCAGCCCTCTCTCAGCTGGAACCCACGGTGTGTGGCTGCACACGAAATTTTGTGCATTGGCCCTTTAAGAGGGCTCCTGCATTTCAAGCTGTCTGTCCCTGGCAGACAGCAATCCCGTTGCTTTTCTCAGCCAGATATTATGTGGGCACCTTTCTTAGTTCTGGTGCTCTGGGTTGGGGAATCAAGCCTGGGCTTTAGACACTAAAATTCTCAATGGGAACCCCCCACAGCTGAGATATTCCTCCAGAACTTCAGCTGCTGTCTGTGGGAGCTCAGCCAATCCTTTCGTGCATCTGCACTTCCTACCAGTCTCTGTGCGGTCTCTACTTTCTGTCCTCAGTTATCAGGGTTCTCTCCAGCTAGTCTTCAGTTGTTTATTCAGGATGGTTTTTCTGTATTTTAATTGTATTTCCAGTTTGGTCCTGGGAGAGTGTCAGTGTAGTTTCCACTTTCTCTGCCACCATTTTGGAGTTGCTTCTAAGATTCTTAATCATACAGCCCCATAGCCCTAATATTCTTTGCATAATAGAAGTATGTCTTGAAAAATTATGCATGTGATATTTTGGGACATATCATGGCTTCCAATGAGATTTACAGGGAAATACAAAGTTTTTAAGAGAATTATACTGACTTGGATCAAAGGGGAAAGAGACCGTTCAAAATAAAAAGATTTTTATAGGCTGAATGCAGGCTGAGGTGTCTACTTAGCTGTAAATGTAGACTACTTCTCACAGAAAAGCCAGGACCTCTTTGAGAGCCAAGTTAACAGCCCAGAGAGAGGCTTCAAGAGCCACAGAGTACAGTGGGTTAGACCTGTGGTCGGCAAACTGTGGCTCACAAGCCACATGCGGCTCTTTGGCCCCTTGGGTGTGGCTCTTCCTAAGCCTTAGGAGTACCCTAATTAAGTTAATAATAGTGTACCTACCTATATAGTTTAAGTTTAAAAAATTTGGCTCTCAAAAGAAATTTCAATCGTTGTACTGCTGATATTTGGCTCTGTTGACTAATGAGTTTGCCGACCACTGGGTTAGACAACTAAATTAGGGAGCAGAAGTGGGCCTATTTGAAGATGCATTCTGACCCTCCTAGTAGAGCTCTCTGATATTTGTCTGGGTGAATTTCAGATGAGTGGCTACTATGTGCCTCTATTTTCCTAATCTTTTTGAAAGGAGAAGTCTAGTACAATTATCCTGTCCCTGACTGATCATTATATGTTAGGAACTAGGGAACAGATAACTTGTTGTGTTTTTTTGTTCACAGGTCTCTGAATCAAGAGGCACTGCAGCCTCAAAGAGCCTCATCTGCTTATTGACCTTATGCAAAACACAAGCTTATGGGCTCTGAGACTTTGCCATGATTGAACGAGTCTTGGGCGGCCAGGAGACCAGGTGAATGCATTTTGAATATGAGAGAAATGGGAATTATTGCAGCCAGTAGACAATCCAGGGGAATGATAATCCTACAGGTGAGAATGAAACTTGGTCAGACATCTGTAGGCAGAGTTGAAGCAATATGTGACAAGAAGGAATGGGTATCTAAAGCCAAAAAGGCAGTTGAGTTGACAAATCTGAGTAGGGTACATAAAAACCTAGAGTTCAGGAGACTTAAAGATTAGATACAAAAGGCAGTGATAATGAAGTAGGTAAAGAAAATCTATTCATATACATGGAAAATGTGAGCAACCTCCTTTGACTTCAGAAGTGCTGCAAAGCCTTGTGAAGACCCACATTGCTCTCTGTAAGCACATCTTCACTGGGCTGAAGGAGTTCAAGTATTTCTTAACATTTTCACGCCCCAGCCCTCAAATCACTTCTTAAATTTGAAACTCTGCAATCCCAGACTCTGAATGTAACTGCAACCTCTTTCTTTTTTTCATCCTTGCATATTACCTGAGCCTGCATTACACCTGCTCCTTACCTCGTCAAGACCTCCATTTACACAACCCTGGCATGTTTTCTCATTAAATTTCCCTCTCTGATCTGCCCCTTTCTGAAACTACCATTGACTCAGCATCATCACCAACATCTTCCCTTGGCCCCAGTCTGCATCCCGATTCCTGATCCTATCCAGAATTAATTCAATTATCTTTTTCTCTGGGAATAAATCCCTAATTTTAGAGCACTGATGGAGGATAACAAAACCTAGGTCAATTTTATTCCAATGACCTTCTAAGGTTCTCATTTCACCAGTTCTCTATAATCTTTTTGCTTAAGCTTCCTCCCTAAAGCAGTGGCACAACTTTCTTCAAGCTGTATCACTGTACTTGCAAAACACACTCTGCCAAAACACATTTCCTATCCTTTCACATACCTTCTTAAACATTTTGAAAACTTCTTATAGCCTAGAAAAGAAAACCCAGTGTTCTTATCATGCCAGGACCTTCGCTGTCTTCCTAGGTAATTTTCACTCCTTACTTCCAACCTTGGTGCTGCTGTGCCTTTGCAGGACCCACATCAGACTACTTACTTCATGTGTCTAACACCTCCCACCTTTATGCCTCTGCTTTTGCTCATACTGTATCCTCTACTAGAACAGCTTTCACTGTCTCACCACAGTATGATTAATTCTTCCTCACCAGTATTTCTAAGACGCTTTATACATACTCTCTAATGCCCTTATTGCATTGTGACTATACTGTAAGTATGTGTTTAACTTCTTTCATATACACGCTAGTATCTTAAAGACAAGTACAAGGTATTATTTCAAAGTTTTGTTCCTGAATAGGTTTGTTTGCCTGTTTGGTGGGGTTTGCTTTTGTTTGCTTCTGTTTTTTTACAACTAGAAAATTAATCAGCACATAAATAGCACTTAATAAATAGTTCTTAAGTAAATGGGAGCATAGAAATATAATAAGGACATTGGAATGTCTCAGAATTGAAAAAGCAATAAAAGATGTTTGAAAACTCTATGAACACATTCCTACCATTGTAATTTGAACATCAATATACACATTTAAACCTGGTCATTATCTTAAACATTCCCAGAAAGAAAGAAACAGTTCATTCTATTGGATACTTGCCTCCATTTGAATAGAATCCTTACTCTGTAACAATATTTTACAGAAGAGAAATTACGTTATTGACCTCAATGCTAGAAGAGTTAAGCAAAATAACAACTCTCTCACAGACAGTAAAATGGTTTTTTCCACAAGCCAGTTATATTGTTATTGTAGAAACATTAATTAAACCTCTATACTTCATTTTTCTTACCTATGGAATGGGAGAAAATAACTGTACCTATCTTATAGATTAGCACTGACAATTAAGTGGGCTAATACATGTAAAGCGGTTAACATTCCCTGGAGAAGTAGAAACTCAGAAAAGACAAGTATTATTGTTATTCTAATTGGAGCAGCCAACTTTGTAGGTTCTCATGAGTTCTTGAGAGAATTGAATGTTACTTTCATGTTATTAATAAAACTATGTGTGTATGAACCCCTCCAGGTCTTTATAATCTAAAGTAAGTTAAACTAGGAGTGTATAGTTTAAAATGAACAGAAACAATATAATTGTACATTAAGATAAACAGACAACTGAATATAAATTAACATTAGATTTTTTTAATGTATGTAAGTAGAGGAGTGAAACGTATCATGTTCAATAAATTGGCAAATATTCATGCTGAGTAAATCCTGGGAAGTTTTTACCTCTGTCTTATTATCAAAGAGGCTACATATAGTCCATGGGACTACAGGCTCCACTTAAAGAGTAATCCTGACTCTTACTCAATGAAGACATTCAAAACACAGAATACAATCTATGTTTTAAGAGTAGGGGAAACTTGAGTGACATTGCTTATGTTCAGTAACCCAGAGGTGGTCCCTAGCACCATGAGGACTCACAGTGCGAACTTCAGATATAAAGGAATATGAACGAATCTAATTACAGGCTGTGTTTGAATCAATAATGGTACATTATTTATTGAAATTCTAATTGGAAGTGGCAAGAAAAATAAGACAAAAAGGTATAGAAACCCAATTGCAACTGGCTGCATTTGTTTTCCCATTTTCTTTGTTTTCTATAAATACACTGTCAGATTAATTTTTCTAAATTTAATAATGAAAAGATTTCTTATAAACTGCAACAGAATTTATGTGACACATTTTTATTTTTTCCTTAGTACTAAATACCATTTTATTAAACTTAATTTGAATGCTACAGTGTGATGCTTAGAGATATAAGTTGAATTATTAAATAATTTACTTTCTTATTATAAGCTGGTCCATTTTCCTACAGAATTATTTTTTATTATGGAAACACAGAACTATTTTCAGGTGTTTTTTTTAATATTCTGTTCAAAATGTAATTTGAAGATTTTCTCTTGAAGAGGCTTGTGTGCCAAAATTAAAGTGGAAAGTTATTTATAACACTTATAACATGGGAAATATCAGCACTTTTAAATGAATTCTCATAATACTAAATAATCTTGCAAAAGAATTAACCAATTAAGGAAATATTTAGCTCTTTTATTGAATACATAGTGCAAATTTTATGATGGGATAATGGGGTAAAATTGGAAGGAAGGTAGAAATTAATTAATCTACCATGTTTCCAAGATGCCGAAATGGCTTTGGAGTAAGCATTTCACCACTGACCATTGACCCCTCACACCCACCCCAGATATGTTTCTAGGGAAGACAGCTAAAGACTGTGAGGTCCACTGATATTGAAAGCATATATCAAGGATTTTCATGATGGTTCTGATGATGCCGATAAGCACAACATTATGCCTCAGGACCTGAGATCCAATATTGTTTTAGGAAATAGGGTCATATGGCATAACTCCCCTACAGGCTGAAAAGAGTGGAAATGACGTGGGGAGAAGGGAGTTAAAGTGCCTAGAGCAGGAGGTCCAAGAGCTGCCCCAAGACCTCAAAAAAAAAATAGGGAACTATCAGAAGAAAAATAGGAGTAAGATCGTTTATTTGAGACACTCCAAGAAGTAAGTTAGGAATGTGAGAGAGACGCTGAGAAAGTTGTACAGTAGAAATGTCACAGCTGCTGTCAATGAGAGAAACTCATAGATGCTACAGCAGTGAAAGGATTAACAAATGGCTGAGGAACAACCATATTGATTACCCACCACCCACCTGACTCCCAGGATCAGCATCACCTGGGCTCCTGTTAGAAATGCAAATCTGGGCTCACTGCCCCAGATTTACTAAATCTCAAACTCCAGAGGCTGGGACCAAGTCATCTGTGTTTTACCAAGCCCCCTGGTGATTCTGAAGCAAACTAAAATCCAGAACAATTGGTTTAGAATTGCAAAGGAAACTTTAGCCTCCATTCTTCATCTGGAGTTGTCTTACCCTTTAAAAACAGCTAAGTGTTGATATAAATTATGATGTAGATATACAACTTTTCAATTACACACCGCAGAAATACTCATTTTCCAGGTAGTAGGTGTTCAAATTTCTTCTGCCCCTCAATTTTCTTAGAAGAAGCTATCAAAACCTGCCTTAAATAAATATGAGAAAATAAAAATTAAATGTAATGCTGGTAAACCAAATATAAGCAGAATATTTAATATGCTGCACACCAGTATTTTATAATACACACACACTTCAAAGGAAGCACTTAATATAAAAAATATCAAGTATTTTAAATTATTGTTCTATTAGTTCCAACAAATGAAACATAACCATTTAAAGTAAAAAACTATTTAAGGAATATGGAGGTAAAATTATTATGAGTTATAAGTAAGAATAAAGTTTCAGATTTTCATGTTCTTTCTTCTCTTCCTAAGATATAGGCAGCTGATAAAGAATTATTCAAGAAAGAGAGAAGGGTAGATGCAAAAAATTGTTATAAAAATAATTATTCTTATTTGATTACATTCTTATTGCTCTTATTTAACTTGTAATTAAATAATATCATGTACTGCATCAAAAAACATAAGCCAGTTTAGATGGTCTTCTTTCAAAAGTAAGGTTACATGGTCATTATAATTGTGATCTGTAGAAAAAAATAATTTCCATTTCAGGGTGTGTGCCATGCTGAGCTCTCCTTACTGTCACATTCATCTTAGTAGGTGGGTTATTTGGTCAGATGTGTTACTGTAATAATGGGCAATGTTGTTCGGTTATTTAACTATATCTAATTTTATTTCATTTTAAACTAAATTAACTACTTCTAACCACAAAGACTACTAAACACTCTGTGTTTTACTAATTTCATAAAATAATCATGGAATTCTAGAGAGATACTAAAAATATTTTATTTTTGTTTATTTTTCTTTTTATAACCTTTATATTATGACATAAAGTGCATTAAATTTTTCTTTAGTCTTCATAAACCCAATAATAATGTCCTCAATGTAACTTTGAATTAAGTACAAGATTGTTTATGATTTTAAATACTGCCTTTAAAATAATATTTTCTTTTGTAATGCACAAATGAATATTAATGACATGTGCTTTTAAACTTTTTCTGGCACAAACAGAGAAAATCATAGCTAGGATTAATACAGTTTTTTAATGCAATTCTATAATGGTAGAGATTTTACTGAATAATAGTTTAATTTACTCATAAAAATTATTTTATTTGAGGGGTATTTCAAGAAATGTTTTGAAAGTTATTTGTCACTATTCTCATTGGTTTCTTAAATTAAATTTAATAAAAAAGAAAATGAGTAATCTCAATTCATTTTTTTAATCTATAGAACGTTCTGGAAAAGCATACACATATACTTTTTACAAATTTATTCTGAAAGGAAGAGAAAAATATTTAAAGCTTTTTCTGAACTGTTTTCCCCTCCTTTGTTACAGATATCAATTTTTCGGCTATATTAATGTTCTCAAACAAAGAAATGGATTTCTTAAACTCATCTGATCAAAATTTGACCTCAGAAGAACTATTAGACAGAATGCCATCCAAGATTCTGGTGTCCCTCACTCTCTCTGGGCTGGCGCTGATGACCACCACCATCAACTCTCTTGTGATCGCTGCAATTATTGTGACCCGGAAGCTGCACCACCCAGCCAACTATTTAATTTGCTCCCTGGCAGTTACAGATTTCCTTGTAGCTGTCCTGGTGATGCCTTTCAGCATCGTGTACATTGTGAAAGAGAGCTGGATTATGGGGCAAGTGGTCTGTGACATTTGGCTAAGCGTTGACATTACATGCTGCACGTGCTCCATCTTGCACCTCTCTGCTATCGCTTTGGATCGGTATCGGGCAATCACAGATGCTGTCGAGTATGCCAGGAAAAGGACTCCCAAGAATGCTGGCATTATGATTACAGTAGTTTGGATCATATCTGTTTTTATCTCTATGCCTCCTCTGTTCTGGAGGCACCAAGGAACTAGTAGAGACGATGAATGCATCATCAAACACGACCACATTGTTTCCACTATTTACTCAACATTTGGAGCTTTCTACATCCCATTGACATTGATTTTGATCCTCTACTACAAAATATATAAAGCAGCAAAGACGTTATACCACAAGAGGCAAGCCAGTAGGATTGTCAAGGAGGAGCTTAATGGCCAAGTTCTTTTGGAGAGTGGTGAGAAAAGCACCAGACTGGTCTCCACAACCTACATGCTAGAAAAGTCTTTATCTGATCCATCAACAGACTTTGATAGAATTCATAGCACAATGAAGAGTCCCAGGTCTGAATTCAAGCATGAGAAATCTTGGAGAAGACAAAAGATCTCAGGAACAAGAGAACGCAAAGCAGCCACTACCCTGGGATTAATTTTGGGTGCATTTGTCATATGTTGGCTTCCTTTTTTTGTAAAAGAATTGGTTGTTAATGTCTGTGAAAAATGTAAAATTTCTGAAGAAATGTCAAATTTTTTGACATGGCTTGGATATCTCAATTCTCTTATAAATCCACTGATTTATACGATCTTTAATGAAGATTTCAAGAAAGCATTCCAAAAACTTGTACGATGTCGATGTTAGTTTTAAAAGGATTTATTATTAAAAGGTTGCGATTAATTTTTTTGAGGTGAAGTAACTAAGTGAATGCTAAATGATAAAGCATTTAAACTTTTAGAAGGAAATAAATTAAAACTGCTAAAATGATAAGACTAGTTTATATTTTAATAGCAACAGGAATATTAAATTTATTGATATAAAGATATTACTTTTGACCATCATTTTAGAGTACTTAAAATTAGAAAATAATTTATTGTTTATAAGCAGTATTTTGCCTATGCAATATTCCTAAAAAGCTAACTGGAAATATATATATATATATATATATAAAACAGTAGTTTTCCAGATTTATATCTTACAAAAATTACAGAAGAGTGTTCAATTAACAGCATACCTCCTTTCATACTGTCTATAGAATCCTACTGTTTTATTATATAATTCAATTGTTTTATTAAAAATATATAATTCACCACAAAGCACATCTTTCTCCTACCTGGCCACTCTTGTTCCCTTTCCATCTTACCATGGGCAATAGGATGAGAGGGAAGGAGTTATCAAGACTCTTAGTATGACTGGAGGAAATGTAGAAGTCAGAGATAGAGAATGTCTCTGTATTTAAATAGTAGAGTAATCATAAAGTGAGTTAGGGACTGCAAAATAATTTTAGATACTGAACTTATGCATACTTAACATATTATTTTGTTTCATGTGAATTCCTAGAGTAGTTTTAATTAAACTTAATTTAATTTTTTCATCACCATTTATCCCCCTATACCCTCTTCCACTTCCATCCACTGCCCTTAGCCCCACAATCACCACACTGTTGTCTGCCAACCATCTGTTATCAACATTTGAAATCAAAGTCTTACTCTAAGTAGCAATAACTCAAGGGGAAAAGGTGAGGGTGTTCAAGGAGAGGTGTTATACTTACACATGTTTATTTAGGAATCAAATGTAAGGCACTAAGTACACTAGGCTACTCACCATAGTTATTATACTCATAATGTCTTTTTAAGAATGTAAAATATATTTCCTTTTTGTTCATGTTAATAAGCATAATTCTAACTAAAATGTTCATGAGCCTTTACACTTCAACAGTTCCATACCTTCTATTGAAATATTATTTCCTTTTTATTAGAGAGAATGTGATAGAAACTTTTAGAACTTTTCACTGACTTAAAAAAAAAATCTAGTTTCCAATTGGTAGAAATGAATAAGCAGATATTCATTATCATGATAAATATATATATACATATATATATGATAATTACATATGTATATACCTCCCAATTCGTTATTCTACTAGTTCAGTGAACTAAAGCAATTTCATAATTTTCTCTTCCATAGATAGAGATTTGAAAACAATAGAGAAGATTACAGGCCACCTTTTGAAAGGCCTACCATCAACCAAGACTATTTGAAAAACAATACATTTTTTAAGCTGTACCATTATGTGTATTCTAAACATTCTTTCTTTGTGGATGCTTAAAGTACATTACATTTTTTATGTCTCTATAACACATTATTCTCAATCTAACAAATATTTACAGAGTTCTTACTTTATATAATGTCTTCTTAAGAATTACTACATAGAAGATACAAGAAATACTATACTATGTACTATATAGAAGACACAAGAAATATTAGAATACAGCTTATTCCCTTAACATGTTTGCAACCTAAAAGGTGGGGGGGGGGTGCGGGGGATGAATGCTATAATGGAAAAGAAAACAAAGATCTGGCATGGAAACTGCTTACATAATTATAATGGTTAAATTTTTAAAATATCACGTATGGTTCAGAAAAATCAGGAAAATTTCATAAAAATATATCTAAAATATTATTAAATAAACAACATTTGGGTAAGAGAAATGGAAGAGCATGCTCCAGGTATGGCAACATCAGTTCAGACTGCATCCTGCAAGTATTTGGTGGGACATGTTCATGAAACATCAGTGAGTTTGGCAACTATTTAAAACAGGAGGAAAAGAAAAGATTAAAAGAGAAAATGACTGTCATTGTGGCTGACTCTGAATGTCAGAAAAAGAACTTTACTGTCAATTTGGTTACTGTCTGTCAATGAGTGGTCACTGGAACTTTTTAGTAGAAAAATTATAAGTTTAGGACATGGATTCAAGCAAATAGGGTACTTGGAGATGATGACTTTTTGTTAGAAAGCAAATCAATAATCCAGGCAATGAAGTCTTGAACTTGATTCTGGCAATGAGAAGGAAAGGGTAGAAACCGATGAAAGATAGTCTGGCAGTAGAATCTACAGGATATAGCAAATATGTTAATAAGCAGGCAGGCAGATGAAAAGACATGAGTCAGATAACTTGTCCTCAACTGAAATGAGAAACGCAAGAGAAAGGCCCTTGCCTTCTGGTGAGAGGACTTCTGTTGTGGGTATGTCAAACACATAAAGACATGTCAGCTCACAGGCACTATGAGCAAAGCAAAACTAACAAGATGATGAGGGTTATCTAAAGCTCTGTTGTCCTCTTCTCTTTATCTCCCAGGAACTTATGCTGTGTTGACAATTCAAAGCCTGTTCTAGTCCCTGTCACTCTCTGCTTATTTCTCTTTTCCCTTCTCACCAAAATTTGATTGTGATTTATTCATGAAAGGCCTTGCTAAAATTAAAATAATCTGTTAAACTGATTTTTTAACCCACCTCAGAAATGTATATATTTATTTTGGAGAACTCTCCAATCACAGCCCATCAACCCAAGGGAACAAATCTGAAGCAGAGTATGTTTATCCAAATACACATACCACCCTCTACTCTGAGTTGGACTGTAGTGAAAATCTAGGAACATGTAGTGACAAAGAAGTCAAGTCTCCCTTCAGAGCTCTGGGATTAATCAACTTTATTATTTCTGTGTGCATAGACCTTTTTTTTACCCAAAGTAACCATGACACGTTAACTATCAAAGTTACCATGACACATACAGTAACTATCACTTCATCCGTGTGTTTCCCCCATGTCCTGGAGGTAAGGGTCATGCCACCTCTCATGAACAAATATGAGTGATTTATTTTTAATATATTTAAATAGTAGGTAATATAGGATCAAGTGCAATTTGTACTTTCTTTGAAATTTACTAAAAGCAGATTACACATAACATGATATTATTCCCTGAATACTTAGGATTTATGTAATGAAATAGAATGTCAGTGAAAAGTTTCCAAGTTACTAAAAGTTAAGGATTTTTACAAAAAATATTTTTTCACACTGATAACAAATGTAATGTTATAATAATGTTTATAACTTAGCTGATAAGGTAAAGGAAGAAAGTATAAATATCATAGAAAGTGGTTAAATATTAGATAATGAAAGTTAATTTCCTGCTACAATTTTAAATATAACGGCACTAGAAAAATAAATGGAGATTTTATTTTTGCTTTGCTTCTTCTAAACATTTTCAAATGAAGGGTGTATAAAAGGCAGGGACAAAACACAAAAGAAAGATAGGAAATCAAACTACTGGATACTAAATTCCATCTAATACTTTATGATTAAGTACAAATTATGTTTGAAAATTCACTACTGCTTATGAAATATAATCTATACCAATAAAAGGGTAGTATGCTAATTAGACTGGGTCAACCGGCCATCTTCCGGACGTCTGACTTCCTTCCAGACAAAGCCATGGTGGTGGGAGCCAAAGCAGAGGCAGTTAGGGGCAAGATCAGGCTGGCAGGGGGTTAAAGGTGAGATCAGCTGGCAGGGCATTAGAGGTGATCAGGCCAGCAGGGGAGGGCAGTTGGGGGCGAACTGGCCTTGGCCTGCAGGGGAGGGCTGTTGGGGGCGAGGCAGGCAGGTAAGTGGGGGGTAGGAGCCAGTGGTCCTGGATTGTGAGAGGGATGTCTGCGTTGGGATTGGGCCTAAACCGGCAGTTGGACATCCCCCGAGGAGTCCCAGATGAGACAGGATGCAGGCCAGACTGAGGGACACCCCCCCCCATGCATGAATTTCATCCACTGAGCCTCTAGTATCCTATATAATAAAATCCTAATATGCAAATCAACCAAACGGCAGAATGACCGGTTGCTATGACTTACACTGACCACCAGGGGTCAGATGCTCAATGCAGGAGCTGCTCCACCAGGGGTCAGATGCTCAATGCAGGAGCTGCTCCCAGCCTACAGGCCCCAGGCCAGCCAAGGTGGGTGCCAGCGGGGGGCCCCCCGATCACCCCACTGGTCACCCCACAGATCGACCCTGATCACCAGCCAGGCCTAGGGACCCTACCTGTGCACGAATTTTGTGCACTGGGCCTCTAGTCTATATATATAAAAGCCTACGTGACCTAATGATCGAACAACCAAATGACCAGTTGCTATGATGCACACTAACCACCAGGGCGCAGACATTCACCACAAGAGCTGCCCCCTTGTGGTCAGTATGCTCCCACAGCCAACCTCCCGTGAGCCCTCACCCCCTGTCCAGCTAGCCTGATGGCCCCAATCGGGGCAGCCAACCTCCCGCAGCCCTCCATGGGCCAGCCAACCTCCTGCAGCCCCTACCCTCCAACCCCCCCTTAGAACGGGCACCAGATGCAGGGCTCATGGCTGGAGAGCAGTGCTGCAGTGGCGTGAGCCTCTCCCAATCAGGACTGACTGGACACGAGCCTGCGGCAGGCCCAGCAGGGCCGGGATGAGTGGGAGTGGCAGGCGGCATTGGACTGCTGGTTTCAGCCCAATCTCTGCAGGCCACGCCGAGGGGCCCCATCCATGCATGAATTCATGCACCAGGCCCCTAGTCTTTATTATAAAACTGGTGTAAGCTTATGGATTGCCTACCTCAATAGTTTGTTTTGTTTCACAATAAATCCATGAAGTCAAATCCATAGCATAAACAGTTTATCCAGGTACTGGCATTTGATGGATCAATCCTTATATAGGACCATTTTCATTTTGAATCTCTAATCTTCCTTCCCCTATTATGGTGAATTTGATCTTCTCCCTCCTTCCAACCCCACATGTGCTCTAGGGTGCATGTGTTCTAGGGTGCCTGCTTGCAAGTGAATAAAAGCTTCTTTGGGACCCATTTCTACATTATTTATTATATCAGCTATGTAAGCTCCAAATTAAAAAATTCCCTTAGCAGAGCATAATTCCCACATGCACAGGGTCGATCTTAAACTTGCCCCTCTATATCCAAGAGTTTTGTGTACAATAGCTAAGATCTGGAAACAGTCCAAGTACCCATCAATAGATGAATGAATAAAAAAACTGTGGTACATATACACCATGGGATACTATACAACAATAAAAAAGAAAGATCTCTTACCCTTTGAGACAGCATGGAGGGACCTGGAGATGTGCTAAACAAAATAAGCCAGTCAGAGAAAGACAAGTATCACATGATCTATTCAGATGTGGAATCTAATGAACAAAATAAACTGTTGAACAAAATAGATCCAGTGATACAGAAGCATGGAACAGACTGACGAATCTCAAAGGGAAGGTGGGGATGGGTGGGTAGGTGAGAAGATATCAAGCAAAGAACTTGTATGCATATATGCATAACCCATGGACACAAACAATAGGGTGGTGAAGGCCTAGGGTGGAAGGCAGAGGGTGGGAGTGTGCTAGAAGGGGTCAATGAGGGGTAGGGGGGACATATGTAATACTTTCAATAATAGTTTAGATACATAAATTGCCAATTGTACACCTGAAACCTATATAATTTTATAAACCAGTGTCACCCCAATAAAGTTAATACAAATTTAAAAAGTAAAGATGTACAAATTGCCAGTTATAAAAACAATCATGGAGATGTAAAGTACAGCATAGGAAATATAATCAATAATATAATAACTATGTGTGGTATCAGGTGGGTTCTAGACTTATTGGGGTGATCACCTAGTCAGTTATATAATCACTAATCACTACATTGTACACCTAAAACTAATATAATACTGTATGTTAATGGTAATTGAAAAAAAATGTTTTAATTGAAAAAAAAGAAATGGAGCATTAATTAGAAACCCATTACTAGGAAATGTATTGACTTGTTCTACCAAATGTTATGAAAGTGGGGGTGGTCATATGTTTCTTGTTGACATGCTTTCCTCTACTTCAAGGAGTGAACAGTTTCCTCATGAAGTTATACAAGACCTCATTTGACTTACAGTCAGAGAATCACTTTTAGTAGAAAGAAAACTTGAAGGATTTTTTCTTATCTAAAGTTTTTCAAAAAATAATTCTGCTCAATTCAAAATGTGTCTGCTTAATTTGTTTTAGAAAATGTGTGTTTCTAATATGTTCCTAATAACTTACAATGGTTATATTCAGACTTTTATTTTGTCAGAAAATATTTCTAAAGACAAGTTAATATTTCTGTCATGAATAAATTAAAAGTTTTCTTATAATATTGTGATTAATTTTTTTGGTCGTGTGAATCAATATGGTTTCTCCCATTAGTTAAAATGAGGAACCTGTTGGAAGAAATATTTTCAAACATTATAATAAACTAGAGGCCCAGTGCATGAATTCGTGCACAGGTGGGGTCTGGCTGGCCCACCTGCCAGTGGGGGAGGGGGGCCTGCAGGCAGTTAGCCAGTCAGCCCTACCCCCTATTGGGGTGTTGGGGACCAATTGGGGGCAGGGGGAGCAATTGGGGCCCAAATCAGGCTGGTTGGCTGCTGCAATGCACATCATAGCCACCAGTCATTCTGGTTGTTCTGGTAGTTCTGCCACTCTGGTTGCTGGGCTTTTATATATATAGATGTTTGGTTATTGATATAGAATATATTCTCTGTGCAAAACATGAGAGTACTTGAAATCCACCTGGAAAAAATTAAAATTTTTCAAAGAATTTATACTCCCTGGTTAGGTTAGAAATCATAAAAATTCTGTGTGTGTATGTTTCATTTTGCAGATATTAAGCACTGAATTGGTGGGGGGAAGATCTTTTTAGCACCACACACTGTTGAACTTTAAGATGGAGGAAGAATGGAAGGATAATTCTTCAACAAGCAAAAGGAGGAGTAATTAAAGTTTCAGATTTTTAAAACTAAAATCACCTGAAGAGTCACCTGAGATGCTTACTGGTTACAAAGGCAGATTCCAAAGATTCTAAATCTCTAAGTCCAGAGTGGAGACAAAGAATCTGAGTCTTCAGCCAGGTTCTCAGTTTTCCAATGAAGGGAGCTTAGAGCTTTTCTAGAGACCACGGAAAACTCCCAGTCAGCTATTTAAGTGTTTTGTGGGACACAGTTCTAGCAGTGAAAATGAAATTTCACCACCATTCCACTAGTAAGTTGTTCAGAATCCATAAAGGTATTTGCTGCTACATGAAAAGTGCCTAATGCAAAATTGACAAAAGTAAAAATCACATCAACATTGAGTGGATTATAAACATTCAGGAAGAAGTAAACAACTATTAAAATCTATTTTCAATCAGCATATTATTTAAGCTTTGCTAGGGCAAAGAATAAATGTTTTTCATCACATAGGAAGAACTTTCTAGATTTGAAATCAGAAAAGGCTTAGTGAGAGTCCTGATTCTGCTAGTCATTACTTAATGCTGAACACATTTTATCTATCCTGCTTTCTTTAGATTACAGTTCAAAGATTAAGGAGATAAAATGATATGAAGCAAAAACTCTTGAAAAACACTAAAGTAGCCTGGCTGGTGTGCTCAGTGGATGAGTGCCAACCTATGAACCAGGAGGTCATAGTTTGATTCTGGGTCAGGGCACATGCCTGGGTTATGAGCTCAATCCCCAGTGGGGGGTGTGCAGGAGGCAGCCAATCAATGATTCTCTCTCATCATTGATGCTTCTATCTCTCTCTCCCTCTCTGAAATCAATATATATATGAAAAACACTAAAGGACTATCCAAAATAAATTAGCATTTTTGTTGTTATTATTCACTATAGTAGGGCTGGAGTGAGTCAGAGGGCACTTGAAATGGAACCTCATATTTTGCATAATGCACTGCCTATTTCTGAGTCTGAAGAGAATCAAGTTGTTAATGGCATCCTGTTTCTGGCTCTCCCTGTAAGCGCTATCCTTGGTGAGCAGTAACTCCCAACAATCCTACCAACAACTACAGAAATGCCACCCTTTTGGGCACTTGCCAGTCTCTTCCTTTGCTCTATCCTTCCATCCCTATGCAATGCTATCCTTCTTCCCTATTAAAATTATAACTGCAATTATTTCAGCATTAATTTCATCTATAAAAATATTCAGAGATAATTTCTCTTATGTTTTAGGATTATGGTTTTATTTTAATTCTTTATATACTAAAGGGGAAATTTTCACTTGAAATTAGAATTCTCACCTGATGAAAATAAGTCAGAAGATGTAATTTTCAGTTCCACTGAGTGTAAGAAAAAACACTACTAATTTGTACAAGAATATTAAAATTTAAAGAAACTACTCAATAATGGCCCCCTATTACATCACAAACTCTCTTGCCTGACTTTAGGGTCTTAATATTAATAACAAAAGATAGCACTTGCTGAAAGATCTTATTTCTCACTATCCCCCAGCCCCAACAATGCTCTCTTCTTCAATCTGGTTCCTCTATCACTATCTTCACATGTGCCTTGCTCATTCTTGTCTCCACTGCTCTTTTTGCTTTTAGTTTTTTCCTCCCACTTCCTTGATGTTTAAAGGCACAACATATTAAAAAGCACAGTTCAAATTCTACTTCCTTCTTAAAACTAAATTTGTATTCAGTTTCAATATTGTGAAGATATAATATTGTTTTCTGTAATTCTTCATTTGTTTTTAATATCACTAAGTTCTTCTTGATTGATTGGTTTCACAGCAACTAAAAATAATAATGAAAGCTACTCAAAGAACATATGTTTATTTATTTACATTACTTCCATACCTATCTTAAATATTTTTGAATACTGAGTGAGCCTGGTTCATTTTACTATGTCCTAGTAACTTAAATATAGCTATAGTTGATTTATCTTTATTCCTAAATTTAATAAAAAGAAATACATGTGAATTGTAATCAGAAAGGAATATGTGTTTTGTTAAAAATAGAAAACTAAAAAGGACATGAAACCCATAAAAAAGAACCAGTTGGAAATGAAGGATACACTAACTGAAATGAAGAATAATTTACAGGAAATCAACAGAATTGATGAAGCTGATAATCAAATTATAATATAAGGAAGCAAAAAATACCCAATTAGAACATCAAAAAGAAAAAATAATTTAAAAAATGAGGACTGTAAGGAGCCTCTGGGACAACTTTAGATCTACCAACATTCCCATCATTGGGGGTGCTGGAAGAAGAAACAGAGAGAGCAAGAAATTGAAAACCTATTTGAAAATATAATGACAGAAAACTTCATTAATTTGGTGAAAGAAATAGACACACAAGTCCAGGAAGCACAGAGAGCCCCAAAGATGCTGAACCCAAAGACGCCCACACCGAGATACACCATAATTAAAATGGCAAGGATTAAAAACAAAGAGGTAATCTTAAAAGCAGCAAGGTAAAAGCAGTTGGTGGCTTACACAGGAGCTCCCATAAGACTGGCATCTGATTTCTCAACAAAAACTTTGCAGACCAGTAAGGAGTGGCAAGAAATATTCAAGTGATGAAAAGCTAGGACCTACAACCAAAATTACTCTACCCAGCAAAGCAATCATTTAGAATCAAAAGACAGATAAAGAGCTTCCCATACCTAAGAGCTCATCATCAACAAACCAGTGTTACATAAAACATTAAAGGGTCTTCCTTAAGAAGAGGAAAAAGCAGCAGGCAGCCAGTGTTGCTCAGTGATTGAGCATTGACTCATGAACCAGAAAATCACAATTCAATTCCTGGTCAGGGCACATGCCTTGGTTGTGGCCATGATTCCCAGTAGAGGGTATGCAGGAGGCAACCAATCAATGATTCTCTGTCATCACTTATGTTTCTACTGCTCACTCATTCTCCCTTCTTCTCTATGAAATCAATAAAAAGATATTTACAAAAAAGAAGAAACAAAGATTAAAATATGAACAATAAAATGGCAATAAATACATATCAGTCAACAATTGAATCTAAAAAACAAAATAAACAAGCAGAACAAAAACAGACTCATAGATACAGAGAACATTTTGATGGTTGCCAGATGGGAGGGGGTTAGGGTGATGGGTAATAAAGGTGAAAAGATTAAGAAGCACATATAGATAGTTACAGAATATTCATAGGGATGTAAAGTACAGCATGAAGAATATAGTGAGTAATATTCTAATAACTATGTATGATGCCAAATGGGTGTGAGATATATCAGGATGATTATTTAGTAAGTTATATAATGTCTAATTACTGGGGTGTACACCTAAAACTAATATAATATGATATGTCAACTTTAATTTAAAAAATTATTTTTAAAAAAGCTTTAAAAAATAAAATAAAATTAGTCCTTAATTTTCAATGATTAAGGAATATCTTATTGGCAATGAAATTCACAGAACATTAATTTTTTGTAAAAATCTATGCATAATGATAAATTTCAATAAACTGTAGTTATACATTATAAATCTTCTATGCACTATATAAAAATTCTTTAAATTGCCTACTTCTAAAGACAATATTTTTATTGCTATTCTAAAATAGGTCTAAATAAATAAACTTGATCATATTAAAATTCAGCTATTGGCTTCCTTTTCATCCACCTGCCCTGATTTGTCCCTCTCTGTTCCACAATCTGTATGTGGATGAAAAAGGATAGCACTTTTGAGTAGGAAATATCTCTGTAGTGAAGTAGAAAATGCAGTACATCTCTCAGCTACAAAGGAACAGTTCTTAATTCCTGGAGAACTCTAGAAATATTTCCAAAAGCTGGAGAAACAGCATTTCTTAATATTTTCCCTCAGCTCAAGCATCTGAAAGAGGTAATAAGTAATTGGAGCCCACACCTACTTCACCATCCTATATAATTGTGGCTCAAGTACTCTTAAGTTAACCAAACATAGAAATGTCAACTCTTTAAAGCTGCCCAACTCTATAGCAAGAACCCGAGAATTACTCTGATGTTAAGGAACAGAGTATATAAGCTCTGGCTACCAAACAGAGCTTGTTCTCCACAGAGACTGTCTGTCATGGTTGTCCTTTCATCCACAAACTCAGGTTCTAATTACATATACTTTTTAAAAAGGGAATAAAAGATGTGTGTGTTTTTAATCTTCACCCAAGGATTTGCTTATTGATTTTAGAGAGAGGAGAAGGGAAAGAGAAAGAGAGAGAGAGAGAAATCAATGTGAGAAAAAACATCAATTGCTTGCCTTCCATATGTGCCCCAACTGGGGGGTCGAACCTGCAACCTATGTATGTGCCTTGATTCTGAATCAAACCTGTAATCTTTCAGTATATGGGATGACACTTCAACCAACTGAGCCACACCAGCCAGGGCTAAAAGGTAAATTTTATCTCATATTTTCATTTATGTTGATGTTTCAGAAATGAGTTTTTGTGTTAAGCTTGATTTTCTTTTCTATTATATTTTTCCTATCAATCTAAAAGTTTAAATACTATCTATTCTACTTACCATACTTATGCAAATATAACTCTAACTGGAGGCCCGGTGCATGAATTCATGCACCAGTGGGGTCCCTCAGGCTGGCCTGCAGGATCAGACTGAAACCAGCTCTCTGACATCCCCCGAGGGGTCCTGGATTGTGAGAGGACACAGGCCAGGCAGAGGGACACATGTTTCTTTGTGTCCACATTTTGGCTGCTTCCTTGTGTTTTTTACTATGTATTCCATATGAATGGCCTGTCCTGGATCAGGCTTCAGACTTTCCTAAACTCTCTTAAACAAGCAGCAGCTACTATGTCTTCTGGAATTGGTAGAGCAGCCTTGTGTAGTAGCTGTCCTGTAGGGCCCAGTGGCTCAGCCTCCCCAGTCACCTGCACTGGGCATTCTAGAACACAACAGTGTTGTTGGAGTTGAACCTTGATTGTTGTTGGCATCACTGGGAGGAGTTTACCTCCAGGCCAATTGGCTGTGAGATCCAGCTGCAACTACAGTGGGAGAGCTACTGTGCAGGAAACATCCCTATGGAGCAGGACTTGCTTCAGTGGGGCTTTGGTGCTCACTGAGTCTGCCCCTTCAGTGTGTCACTTGTGGATGTGTAGAGTTGTAATCTGGTATGGTCTGAAACTATACACTGGGTGCACTGGCTCTGGGGACTCCTGGGAGGTGCAAAGTCAGCCACTGCCTGGGGCCACCCGGCGGGAGCTACTGAGTGATCTGCAAATGGCTGCTATTTGTATTGGGCTTGGAAGGGGTGGCCAAGCTGAGAAGCAAGGCAGGCTCGTGCTAGTGCTGAGTCTTGGGCCTTTTAATTGATTGGTATGGGGCACACTAACACCAGTTGCTGCTTGTTTAAGAGAGTTTAGGAAAGTCTGTAACCTGATCCAGGACAGGCCATTCATATGGGAAAGCTCCTTCAAACAGCTTGGGTGGGACTGAAAGTTGGATGGGGCAGGGCCTCAGGGAATCACCAGGGTGGAACAAACAGTCTGAGCCATGCTGATGGAAACTCAGATATGGCTGCCAGACAGCTCTGCAATGTGGGGAGGTCCCAGCACAGGAACAGTGACCCCTGCAAGTACCCCCATCTGGGAGAAAGCCACCCCCATGCCAGGCAATCCAGTTCTTACCTATATGTCCCTGGTTCTCCCAATTACTCTGCCCTGCTGCCACCCAGCACTGAAGCTCAGAGGGAGTGGGATCATGTAAGTTCATGTGCTGGCCCTTTAAGAGGGACTGCCTGAATCTCTAGCAGCCTCTGTGTCACTCAGCCACGATCCCCACTGTTTTTTACAGCCCAAAGTTATGAGGACTTCCCAACTCTGGAACCCTACACTAGGGGTCTGGTGTGGGGCTGGGACCCCTTGCTTCTCACGAAAGGGCTCCACAATGAAGATATCCCTCTTGATTAAAAACACACATGGGTGTTGGACCAGCCCGTTCCGTACCTCTGCCCCTCTTACCAGTATTGATGTATTTTCTTCTTTGTCTCTCTAGTTGTAGGACTCATTCAGCCAGCTTTCAGGCAGTTCTGAATAATGGCTGTTCTGTATTTTAGTTGTAATTTTGATGTGGTTGTGGGTGGCAGTGAGTACCAGCATTTACCTATGCCGCCATCTTGGGTCTCTCCCAAAAATCACTTATTTTTATTTTTGAAGTAGCACCAAAAATCTTCCTTGTGTCAAGAAAATCTTTATGTATTGACTTTAATGTGATCTAACCCTCATGCTTTATTCATAACAGCTGCTACTACAAGCTTGAGGTTTTGCACTACTATTTGCTGCCCTCTGCTGGCTAACTTAAAACTCACAGGAATTATTGGAATTCTGGAAATAAACACCCTGTATTCTACCAACATTTATGAGAGACATAGGAGGAGCTCTCATAATTTAAGTCAGTTACAAAAGCCCTACAGGAAGAACTCTATGTTTACAACAAGCTCAATGGCTGTAACAGCCTCTCGCCTTAACTTCCTCTTCCTCTCTGTAAAAGGGACTCCTGTTTTCTTCGTGGCCTGTTTTCGTGCACATGACTTGACATGTCTGCACGATCCAGATCGCAATCTCTTCTTTTTCTGGAAAAAAAAATTCTTTCATGGCAGAATACATAATTAACTTTTGTTTATGTTGGACAATTCCAATATAGATGTACATTAGTGAATTTGAAATGCGAATGCTCATAAAATCTCAGAGTATTTTTTTCTGATGCATAGATGCCTTATGACTGTGAACTACATTAGTTGTTAGATGATTGAGAAATGGAGACCTCTTTTGAGGAGCTTAGCATTAAAAGGAAAAAGATATTCTTGAGGTAGAAGTTTTATGTTGGTTTGGGTTTGTTTTAAATAACAGTGTAGTTGAGCATATGGGTCATTATGTGAAACATTACTTGATACTTCCACCACCCCCCCCCCCCAGGAATTTTTTTTATTAATTGAGCCTCCCTCATTCAAGGAAATTTCTCTGGAATAAATGCTGATTATTGACCTTTAAGTTCAGAAGCCATGATACAAGTATAACAGAAGAAATTTTAAAATGTATTTGTTTCATTCAGTCCCTCCAATGATTAAGTTGCAAAGTATCTTTGTGGGTAATAGAACTGAAGCCAAAATTCCAGCCAAGAATTTATTGAGGGAACTCTGAAAGTGAAGGATTCTGAGTTTGCTTTCCTTCTGAGACCCTGATCTAACAGTTCCCACAGAATTTTCTATTTTGGAGTGTGCAGTTGCAATATGTTAAATACTAGAGGCTCGGTGCACAGATTTGTGCACAGGTGGGGTCCCTCAGCCTGGCCTGTGAGAATTGGGCCCAAACCAGTTCTCTGACATCCCCCAGGGGTCCCAGATTGTGAGAGGGTGGTTCTTGGGTGATGCACCTCGGAATCAGGCTCCCTCCTCTCTGGTCCAGGTGTGTCACCCGAGAACCCCAACTGCCAAATCACCGCAGCTCTGCAGCTCCTGCATTGAATGTCTGCCCCATGGTGGACAGTGCATGTCATAGCTACCGGTCAGATGGTTGGATGGTCAGATGGTCACTTAGGCTTTTATATATATAGATAGTTACATAGGATATGGGGGCATAAATGAGCCCAGTGAGCATCCTATGGCCTGTGGTGACATGGGAGTGCTCCTCAAAGATCCCAAATAAGATGCAGAAGTTGAGAGAGAGAGAGAGCATGAGGGAGATCATGGGTGAGTAAGAGAGAGAGAGCCAGCTGCCCTGCAGGGGCCCTTAGGAACACAAGAAGACAGAGAGCAGATCACATCTTGATTGAATCACATCTTGATGTTGATGGCAGCACAGAAACAGAACACATGAGTGCCATGTCAAATGAGTTACATCTCAAAGATTACAACACAGCATTGAGACAGAGCAAACATCAGTAGTAGATGTATTTTCCCAAACCTAGCAAGAAACAGTGTTGAATTTGAAAAAGACATGAAATACTCAGAAATCCCCACAACAATGAAGTTTATTGGAAATAATTGAGCTCTATCCTTTAGGCAGAGTAGAGTCTTAAGACAGATATTTCATCCAGTTATAAGAAAAACAGTTATATTTTTTCACACCATCATTTATGATTGGAAAAACAACAGTGAAAATTTTAAAAGTTTCTGAAGAAAAACCACCAGTGCTAGGACTTGACGTTTCTCCATACCTTCACTAGCATCTTACTCTCTGTTCATGCTTGTTGTTCAGAATTTCTCCTGTTCTATCTCTAGCTCTTTTTTTAGTTTGGATAATTTTCCCCAACTTAAAAAAAAGAAGAAGAAGCAGGGAGGACAGATATTTTATCAATTTCATCATTTCTTTCTATTTTAGAGTGTGCAGTTGCAATATGTATGGCTTCTGGCCTGTGGTACATGCTCAAAAATTACTTATTAAAATGAAATTATTAAAATGAAATAAATAAATACACTAGATGATTAAAGCCCAGATGAGAAACCTGTATTTTGTGAGAAATGTAGACTTTACCCTTTCCTTCTCATTAATGCACTGTGAATAATTTCTGTGGATATACTTAATTAGTGGTAGTTACTAGGACTCAACTTAGAAATTATAAGAGACTTACCACTTGTCATCACAAAGGACTTGCAGATATTATCCTTTTCTTAGAATTATATTTTAAATGTTACAATTTACTCTTTTCTCTTTTGGATGTCCCTCTCATTCTGTCTTTGTAGCTTAGCATCACTAAGAGGACTGGGAAAGGGATCAGAGATGTAGTCATTAAACAAAATAATAAGAGGACAAGTTCTAAACTAACTTAAGGTAACAGCTTAGTGTTTCAAATAAACATTGTTGTTTGCTGCCCCTTGCTGGTAAGATAATGAAATTGCTAAGTTACTTTTTAAAAGTATAGTTCTTGGCACTGAAATCCTATTTTACAGGAAATAGTTCCTTCACCACAAATGGTATATAAGTTACACAAGTGAATTGTCTCAAATACTGAATATCATATGGGAAGAATCACTTAACTGAAGACAGTTGTTTTCTGGCCTTCGATTTGGATAATGGAAAGAAAGTTAAGTAGAAAAAAATAATAAAAACAAACTCCACATGGATAAGGTGCTCTCCCTTGCTCGAACACTTGAAAGTTATCATTGGCACAAATACTATCAGTTGATTTCCTTGAAGTGAAAAGCTTCTTTCATTCATTTTTGAGAAAACATCTGCAAAATGCCCACATCTGAATGACCAGGATTGGTCTTCCAGCCTGTAGTTACAGGGACTTCTCTTCCCAGCTCTGGAACCCCGTGCTGGGGGGTTTTGGACCCCTAGCTCCTCAAGGGCGGCTTCTGCAGAGCCGTTCTCCCTCCCGATTAAAAAACAGCACATGTAGGTGTCGGACCAGACTGTTCAGTGCCTCCGCCCCTCCTTCCAGTCTCATGTGCTTTCTTCTTACTTCTCCAGTTGTAGGGCTTCCATTAAGCCAGCAGGGCTTGTGGCTGAGTGACACAAGTAAAACTTGCATTCCACGAAGAGCAGCAGCTACTTTAGTTTGCAGTTGAAACTAGAGCCCAGGTGCTTTTCTCAAGATAATCATCACAGTTCTTCATAATTCGGCAAAAGTAGTTCGTGCATACAATACACAAAACATTAGGAAGGAGCAGGCCTGGACTGCTGGGGAAATGCTTCCGCAGATGCTTTGGAATAAAGCACAGAATTCTGCGAGCTTCCCGAGCTGTAGGGGTTGGGCCTCTGAATGCAGAGTCAGCAGTTCTGCCCTGGTCTCTGTTAATGGTTAAGGAGCACAGGGATTCCAGTTGCTCGATTAGTGTTCCTCCAGTGCCAGGTTGGCTGGCCATGGAAGGTTTTAATTTGGACATGAAATGGCCATGGCTTTACCCAGGAGGTGATCCAGACCATCGGTTAACAACCTAATGTGTGGTCTTCACTGCTACCCCTTCAGTAAACAGCATAGGTCCCGGGGCTGGGTTGAGATAAGCAGTTCATGGCAGTGTCTAGAAAGGATCTAATTCTTGATAAACAGGTAAACAAGATGATGGATAAGCGAATAATGTTGAAAATCTAGTATAAAAAAAAAAAAAGGCAAGGCAAAGTTGAAAATGGAAAGTGAAGAATGAAGTCAGAAGAAATAATAGCCTCCGGCAGCATAATCAGGCAATCCCCTTTATGTGGCACCTGGCTTGTGACATGGGACTTAGAGGCAGTTCTTTAAAGAAATTGTATAGAGCCAATGAGGACAGCTAGGCAGGGAAAAAATGATTATGAAGCCAAAAGGAAATAGGGTCAGAAAAAGAGGGCCCAGGACAGGAGCTAACAGGTGGTAATTTCAAGCAAGGCTGCCAGAGTCCATTCATTGTCTCCACTAGTTGAGTTTAGACAGAGACCCCCAAAAGCTAGTAACCTTTGAAGTCCTAGCAAAGGTCAGAACTGCACCACCCAGTTAATCTAGGAACCACCCAGTTAATTTAGGTAATAATAGCTGAAGCATCCCCACCTTAGTTCCCTTAATTCCTTAGATACTTGTGTAGATCCTTGTTGATTATTGTTGATCAGATATTCTGCCTATTTCTGGAAATTGTCTACCAATGAGCTAATCCATGTGTCATTCAAACCACCTTACCCTAGGGCTACCCCAGATAAACCTCCTTACCCTAGGGCTACCCCAGATCAAATAAAAGCTTAGAGTGGCCTGAGATCGGTGGAAGTCCCTCTCCTTGAGTTGGACTTGCCCGCCTGGTCCCCCAATATTCCAAAATTATCTCGTGTCTTTTTCTTTCATTTGTGTGCGGCTCCTCTTTCAGATACCGAACCCTACTCCACACAGAATGTGGAGGGAGTGTTACGCGATACAAAGCCTTAAAAAATCCTGTATTGTTTCAGATAGGCATAGTGTCCTGCTCTACTGAAGGAAGAGAGATGCTACTCTCTCTCCTCTTCCCTCCACAGTGAGCTACAGGAAAGAATAACACTGACTCCTCTTACTCAGTTCAGCCAGTTCACTCAAACTTCATCTTCCACACACTACTTCCCAACTGAAAAATTCTATAGACTTATTTTAATCCTCACTTTGCTATGTAATTTTCATCAATATTTCTCAATAATCTCCTGCTAAGATGCCTCTAATAAAACAGTACTCATTATTACACTGTCACTTTCCTGATGTTATCCTCTTTTTAATTTTATTACAGGAAACTTCAGATATATGAAAGTAGACAAAACAGCTTCTACAGTTATTAAACTCATAGGTAAAGTTCTTTTATCTAGATCCACACCCATTTTCCCCTCCCAGATATCATATCTCCTCATCCATAAATATTTCATATATATCTTTACAAGATAAATACTTCTTTGGTTATAAAATCATTCTCACAACTAAAAATTTATATGATAGTTCTTGATATATATATATATATATTTTCAGTATACATATATATAGTATATATATATAATATATATATACAGTATATATGAAAATATTATTCATCCATAAAAATGAGGAAATTCTATCATATGCAACAACATGGATGGACCTTGAAGGCATATTGCTAAGTGAAATAAGTCAGCTAGAGAAAGATATATACTGTATGATCTAGAATAATAAATTTTTAAAAACCTTCAGAAGAAGGGGTCAAACTTGTGATTACCAGAGGCAGGAGGTAAAGGGAGGGAAAATTGGAGAAAGGTGGTCAAAAGATACAAACTTCTAGTTATAACATAAATTAGTAGTAGGGATGTAATGTTCAATATGATGACTGTAACTGCTGCATAATACATAAGAAAATTATTAAGAGAGTAAATCCTAAGAGTTCTCATCACAAGGAGAAATGTTTTTCTTTTTTTTTTTTAATTGTATCTATATGAGAAGATGAATGTTAGCTGAACCACTTGTGGTAATCAGGTCAGCATCAGATGCTCCTCAACATAAGATGGGGTTATGTCCTGCTAAACCAATTGGTAGTTGAAAATATTGTAAGTCGAAATGCATAAAATATACATAGCCTACTTAACATCATTGCTTAACCTAGCCTAACTTAAGTATGCTCAGAACACCTACACTAGCCAAAATTATCTTACTGCTGATGCCCAGCATCACAAGAGAATATTGTACCACATATTGCTAGCCCAAGAAAAGGTCAAAATTCAAAATTTGAAGTATGGTTTCTAGTGAATATGAATTGCATTTGTAGCATCACAAAGAAGAAAAATCCTAAATCAAACAACTATAAGTCAGGGACTGTCTGTACATATAAATCAAACCATCATGCTATATGCGTTAAACTTATAGATATAGTGATATATGTCAATCATTTCTCAGTAAAACTGGAAAAGAATTCCTCTAATGATTAGCATGTCTACATGGATGTCTAAGCAGAAGTTATTAGCATGCAGCTTAGAATAAGGGATGTATGTATTGCTTATCAAAGATTTGCAGAACCTTGTAACCTGACTCATATCAACTAACACAGCCTTCCTCAGACCCCTGCTGGTACCCAGATGATCAATTACCTCTTGCTCCTCCCAATTCCCCTTCCCGTGACATAAAAGAACCTGAATTCTTTACTTTTTAAAGATGGATTTTAGGTACCACTAAGTCTTCAATCTTTTCAATCAATAAACCTTTCCTTACTCCTTCCCTCACCCCCAAAAAACAACTGGAAAAGAAAAAGTTAAAATTTATTAATATAGCAAATATCCAGTCAGGATTTAAATTACCAATTTATTCATGAATGTCATTTCTTCTACGTTTAAACCAATATTTAAATAAGATGTATAACTGTTTGATAAATTTCTAACTTCTCTTTTAATCTAGAAGTTTTCTCTCTTTCAATGTCCTCCTATATCCTGCCTGCAATCTCTTTATTGAAAACTAGAGGCCTGTTGCATGAAAAGATTCATGCAATACACCTTCCCTCCCCCTGGCTGCCGGCACCGGTTTTCCTCCGGCACCTGGGACCCAGGCCTTTGCTCCGGCCGGAGCCGCCTTCAGTCTTCGCTGCTCCAGCTGGAGCCACCTTCCAGCATGCGCTGCCCCGGCTGGAGACCCAGGTCCCCCGCGGGAGGGCTGGATGAGGGTGGGGTGGGTGCCCAATCGCCGCAGTCCCACCTGCCAGCCCCGGGTCCCCCACGGGAGGGCCAGATGGAGACAGGGCAGGTGGCGGGGATCGCCGCGGTCCCGCCCGCCAGCCACAGGTCGGGTCGCACACGGGACGCCCGCAGCCCCGGGTCGCAGATAGCAGGCCCGGATGGCAGCGGGGCAGGTGGGATGGCGCTGTCCCGCTGTGCCTGCAGTATGCAAATTAACCACCATCTTTGTTGGAGGTTAATTTGCATATCATGCTGATTAGCCAATGGGAGGCGTAGCAAAGGTACGGTCAATTACCATGTTTGTCTATTATTAGATTAGATAACTTCATTATTTGTCCATAGAGTTTCCTACAGTTTAGATTTTACTGGTGAGTTTTATTACTACTTGATTTCTGTCTTTGCATTTCCTGTGAAGCGGTGGTTGGATTATATGATGTTTTCTTGGTTAAACTGCTTCACAAGGAGTGTGGTGTTCTTCCAACAGGAAGTTTATTAACTGCTTTTGTTATGTAGGCAGACATGGGTAGGTATGCCTAGACCAGGGGTGGGCAACCTTTTTGTGAGTGCGTGCCAAACCAGCAAAATCTCTGACTCAAAATTCTTCTGCATACCAATCCTAATTTTTTGAGAACATGTTACGCCTACTTGATCTCTCTTAAGGTGTACGTATGTGAAGAACCTTGAAGAAATAATAAAATTCATTTGAGCGACAAAAACACAGTATATGATTATGAAAAATACATTTATTTTTTAATGTATACATGTACACTGATAGTCCAACAGAAAACTTTATGACTCCGTTTGATATTATCAGTGGGACTTTTGCTGCTGCATCACTGATGACAGAGATTTTACATCAGGTTTATATTTCATGACCTACAGAGATATGCACAAGCTACTACTTTCATCCGTCAGGCTACTCCTATTACAAGACTTAACAAAAGTCATCACTGAGAACAAAGATTCACAAGTGTATGTGGATAAAAACAAGGAGAGTAATGCTGTTGCAAAGTTTTTTAAACAGAAAAAATTTTCTGGAATGGCATTCCAAGTCCTCAATAGTTCATTTTCAACACTATTGAAATTGCTCTTCCCCTCTCTCATCAATCCATGTCTATGGTCTTTAAGATAACTTGTTTTGTAAAATTATTTATTTATCTAAGATGCACCTACACTGAATTTATCTGAAAAATAAAAAAGTCGATATTAAGAAAAAAATTGTAAATGGAAGATTATAAGAGAGGGTTTCCCGTGCCAGCAAAAGTTACTGGTGTGCCATGTTTGGCACGCATGCCAGGGGTTGCCCACCCCTGGCCTAGACCCATGAGGAGTTGCAAAATGATAAATTCCAACTCTAGTGTACTATTCTAATTTATTAGCTGAAGTATTTATATAAAGAGAAATGTGCCTGAGGAGAACCAAGATGGCAGCATAGGTAAATGCCAGTACATGCCACCTCCCAAAACCACATCAAAATTACAACTAAAATACAGAATAACCATCATTCAGAACAGCCTGAAGTCTGGCTTAATGGAAGTCCTACAACTAGAGAAGTAAAGAAGAAAGCACATTGAAACTGGAAGGAGGGGTAGAGGCACTGAATAGACTGGTCCAACACCCACACGTGCTATTTTTTAATCAGGAGGGAGAGCAGCTCTGCGGAAGCTGCCCGTAAGGAGCTAGGGGTCCAAAACCCCCCAGCACAGGGTTCCAGGCTGGGAAGAGAAGTCTCTGTAACTACCGGCTATAAAAAACCAGCAGGGATTGTGGCTGAATGATAGGGAAGCTACTGGAGACCCAGGTGTTCCTTCTAAAGGGCCAAAGCATGAACTTACTCAGACTTGATCCCTCTAAACTCTAGCACTGGGCAGCTTTGGGGGACCCAGACACATATGGGGAGGAACTGTATTATCTGGCATCGGGGCATGAATTTGGGGGCACCTTTCTCCCAGATGGGGGTGCTCACAGGGGTCATTGTTCCTGTGCTGAAACCTTCCCTGTTGCAGGGCTGACTGGCAGCTATAACTGAGTCTCCATCAGCCTGGAACATACTGTTTGCTACACCCTGAGATGCTGCCCCATCCATTTTACAGACCCACCCAAACTGTTCGAAGCTGCTTTTCCATATAAATGGCCTGTCCTGGATCAGGCTTCAGACTTTCCTAAAATCTCTCAAATAAGCTGCAGCTGGAGTCTGCCTACCCCAAATGTATCAATAAAAGGCCCAAGACCCAACACTAGCACCTGCCTGCCTCGCTTCACAGCTGGACCTGGCCTGGGCGCCTCCAAGCCCAATGCAAATAGCTGCCATCTGCAGATTGCTCTGTAGCTCCTGCCGGGAGGCCCTAGAGCCAATGCACCCAGTGGACAGCTTCAAACCATATCAGATTACAACTCTACACATCCACAAGTGATACACTGAAGGGGCAGACTCAGTGAGCACCAGAGCACCACTGAAGCAAGTCTTGCTCCATAGGGGTATTTCCTGCACAGCAGCTCTCCCACTATAGTTGCAGCTGGATCTCACAACCTATTGGCCTGGAGGGCAATTCTTCCCAGTGATGCCAACAGCAATCAAGGCTCAGCTACAAGACTGTGCACACAAGTTTACACAGGGGTGGACCTAGAATGCCCAGCTCAGGTGATTGGGGAGGCTGAGCCACTGGGCCCTACAAGACACCTACTACACAAGGCCACTCTACCAATTCCAGAAGACATAGCAGCTCTACCTAATTTAGAAATAAATGCAAGGAAGCAGCCAAAATGCAGAGACAAAGAAACATGTCAGAAATGAAAAAAAAAAATGGAAGCAAGCAAACTACTAGATAGAGTTCAAAACAATGGTTATAAGATTGCTCAAGGATCTTAATGAGAACTTCAAGGAACTTAGTGATACTTTCAAGTATCTTAGTGAGAATTCGGAAGACAAGAAAAAGGACCACTCAGAAATTAAGCATATACTAACTGAAACAAAGAATAAATTGACAGGGATTCAACAGTAGAGTAGGGGATTCTGAGAATAAAATCAACAATTTGGAATATGAGGAAACAATAAACACCCAATCAGAAGAGCAAAAAGAATTTAAAAATATAAAGATATGTAAGGAGCCTATGGATCAACTTCAAGCATGTCAACGTTTGCATTATGGGGGAGCCAGAAGAAGAGAGAAGGCAAGATATTGAAAACCTATGTGAAGAAATATTGACAGAAAACTTCCCCTACCTGGTGAAAGAAAGAGACTTATAAGTCCAGGAAGCGCAGAGAGTCCCAAACAAGAGGAACCCAAAGAGGACTATCCCAAAACACATCATAATTAAAAAGCCAAGGGTTAAAGACAAAGAGAGAATCTTAAAAGCAGCAAGGGAAAAGCAGTTAATTACCTACAAGGTCAGCTGATTTCTCAACAGAAACTTTGCAGTCCAGAAGGGAGCAGCAAGAAATATTCAAAGTGATGAATAACAAGGACCTACAACCAAGATTACTCAACCCAGCAAAGCTCTCATTTAGAATTGAGGGTCAGATAAAAAGCTTCACAGACCAGAAAAAGCTAAAGGAGTTCATCACCACAAAACCAGTATTACATGAAATGTTGAAGGGTATTCTTTAAGAAGAGGAAGAAGAAGGGAAAAAAAGATAAAAATATAAGCAGGATGGAGGCAAATGGTAATCTCAGGGATAGGGCATGCGCAGCTGGCAGAGGGGAATGAATGGCGGGCCTAAGCTGCAGTCAAACATCCTTAGCATTATGGAGGAGGCAGGAGAGGCTCCCTCCACCGCTGCTGTGCTCACAGCCATCAGCCCGGCTTGTGGCTGAGTGGAGTTCCCCCTGTGGGGGCGCACTGACCACCAGGGGCAGCTCCTGCATTGAGCATCTGCCCCCTGGTGGTCAGGGCGCATCATAGTGCCTGGTCCTTCCTGGTCATTCCACAATTAGGGTCAATTTGCATATTACCATTTTATTATATAGGATGGGCTTAATCATAGTTTATATATTTTAGTCCATTGCAGTTGTCATTATTCATATTCAAATTGTCCATATTAGTACAGTGGGAACTGGTATTTACCCACAACTCCGTGCCACATCTTCTAAGTCTGAAAACTACATAGCCCATAATTGCCTTTCCTATGTGGTTTTGGGTCAGTTTGTTAATGACAGGAATTTGAAAATTGGAAGTAGAAGCAGGAGCCATTATTCTCAGGAGTTTGCTGTGACCAGATTCAATTGCTTCATAGACATGATTGACAGCTTCTCAAACACTTTTAGAATTACCTTTCAAGCCACTTCAAGCTTCAGATTGAAGACATTAGTGATATAATCCTCTGGCTTCTTTTCCAGCTTTTCCACACTCATGTAAATTCAAATTCTCATAATAAGCCTGTTTATCCCAATATCTGTTGTGGCTCTTTTGTTTGAATCTGGGCTGATAAAGAGTTTCTTCAAATTGGGTCCGGAGTCATTTTGCTATAACATTGTGCAGTTTTTGATAACTTCCCTTCTGGTATAAGAAAGTATTCAAATGTTACTTTGTACTATTACTGCCCAAGAGCTGGAATCAGACATTTCTTCAGGAGCATCCTGTCTTTTGTTTTACTTTGTTTTACTTGGCATTTGAAATACTTCCTCTCTGCCTGAGTACATAATTTATTAATAATAGCTCCTATCACTCTCTGACATGAAATCATATATTTATTGCTCATTGTCTGTCTCCTCCATTAGAATATGAGTCCAGTGTGAGCAATAACTTTGCTATGTCTGCCACCGTAGCTCTAGTATACTTCTAGCTACAAACATTCTTTATTTTCTCATTCCTATCTAGGGGTTTCTTAAATTTCTGTTTACTTACTAATACTTTGGGATGCAGAATTAACTCCTCCAATAGAAATATTCTTGCTTTTTAAAAAATATATATATCCCATACATTTCTGATGCCTTGTGTTTTTTTTAAGTTATATGCAATAAAGAAAATGTTAACAAAATAAATAAGTTTAACCCTTTTATGTTAAAATTCCTATGCAAGGTGACAGTTCCTATGTTTTTGTTTTTGTCTTTATTATACTGAAATGAAATTCAACATTTACAGCTTCAAAAAAAAGGTGCTCAGAAAAGTGCCTGTTCATTCAGAATTGAAGGTCAGATAAAGAGCTTCACAGATAAGAAAAAGCTAAAGGAGTTCATCACCACCAAACCAGTATTATATGAAATGCTAAAAGGTATCCTTTAAGAAGATAATTAATTTGATGAACAGAATAAACTGGTGAATATAATAGAATCAGGGGCACAGAAAGGGAGTGGACTGACAATTCTCAGGGGGGAAGGGATGTGGGGGGTGCAGGAAGAGACTGGACAAAAATCATACACCTATGGATGAGGACAGTGGCAGGGGTAAGGGCAGAGGGTGGGGTAGGAACTGGGTGGAGGGGAGCTATGGGGGGAAAAAAGAGGAACAACTGTAATAATCTGAACAATAAATATTTAATTTTAAAAAAGAAAAAAAAAAGAAAAGTGCCTGTGATATGCCAGGCATTTTTCTTCCAACGACTAGCCTTGGAGTATAGTATATACTAAAAACCCACTAGACTAGGGCAAAAGTAAGTATAACTGTCAATAAGAATTTGCTGCAACTCAGCTGTTTGGTGACACCTAGTAGCTTTGTGGTTTCTGTTGACACAAAAAAAATAAATAGTGAACTCAGAAAAGTATCACCACAGTAGTCTATTTTATATGAGTACTAGTGACAAACATCTGATGCTAACCACAGAGCGCAAAAGTCAGTATACAGATGAATACATGGTAAAACTTGAAATGTAAATGATTATAGTCACACCACAAACCACATGGTTTTCATAAATGTCTCCAATTTTCTTATAGGCAAGCTGAGTACCTGTAATTGGAGAAAGGCTTTAGACCAGAGAAATATGATCGTTTTACTATAAACTTCAGTGATTTGAATTGTTTGATTTAGAGGAGTAGCTAGAAATTTTTTGGTGTTTTAACAAATCCTAATAAACACAGCTAAACTGAAAGGTGTACCCAGAAAGACCCTTTATTAAAGTTTTACTAAAGCAATATATTTTAATATAAAAACAAACATATTGAAATTGTATTTGTAAAAAGTGTTACCAAAATACATCAGGTTTTAAAAACAATTCTTTATACTTTAAACATGCATTCTTCGGTCTTCTTTATAAATTTTCTGGTATAATCTACAAAGATATACTTAATTATTGGTGTCTGAATACTTCAATTTTAGTGTTTTGTAAAGTAGGAACACACTGAAGATGGAAAATGTTAACTCTAAATGAGTCAGAAACCACTCACAGATTTCTTAAAGCCAAAAATGTAAATAGGAATAGACTAATCAATACTGCCATAACAATATCCAAGTTGTGATTTACTATGGCAAAATGAGTCCGTTTGGTAAACTGTGAATGGGTTAAAGAGATAATAGTAAGTATTTGTATTCTTTTTCTATTCTATAAATATAAAATACTAGGGGCCCAGTGCACGAATTTGTGCATCTTGAAAGGAACTGTGGGCCACGAGGCTGCGGTGGCACAGGACAGGTCTCAGCCCATCCTCCGCGCCCCTGCCCGGCCCCACCCACTGCAGCCCCTGGTCCCCTGTCTGCCGGCAGCCCAGCTCCCACTGCCACTGCTCCCACACGCTGTCGGTGCCAGCCTCGCTCACACCCACTGACAGGGGGAATAGCCCTCAGGGGCGATTGGGGCCAGCAGCCGCCGCTCACTGCGCCAGCAGCAGGTGCAAGCCGTGGCTCCAGTGCCTGAAGCAGGTACAAGCGGGGCTGTCACCATTAGCAGGTGCAAGAGGTAATTTCCAGCCCTGATCACCCCTCAAGAGTGGGGGGGGGGGGGGGTAGAGAAACCTGAGGAGTGATCAGGGCCAGCAGCCGCTGCTCACACCTACTGACGCTGCAGAGCAACCGGGCCGGCTTCGGCAGCGGGTGCAAGCGGTGGTTCTGGCGCCAGCAGCTGGTGTGAGTGAGGCCGACACTGGCAGCAGGTGCAAGCGCCAGGTGGGACCGCAGCACACTGGAGCAAAGAATTTTCAGTAACCACCAGAGGCTTGCCCCGATGACAGTGACCGGTGCCCTGCCTTGGTCTGGTGCCCCTGCTCACCTGCTCCACCATCTCGCCATGGCCAATGCCCGCCATGTTCTGTGCTCTGCCGCCTGCTGCTGACACCTGCCATGTTCCACGCACACCCCCTGGTGGTCAGTGCATGTCAGAGTGACCGGTTGTTCAGTTGTTCCACCATTTGGTCTATTTGCATATTAGCCTTTTATTATATAGGATGTCATGTCAAGCCAGGAAAGGCTGTAATGAAAATCTATTTAGAACAAAAAAAATGTATTTTTGATAGCCTTAAATTCATTTTACCGCAAGCCTTAATGGGATAAGGAAGAGGAAAAGCAGAACAGGCTGAGTAACAGTAGTACAACTCCCATGACAGCATATGGAAAATGATCAGATTGCAAGTCTTCTGAGCTGGGCCCTCCACTTAAATAAATAACACACACAGCCACTCAATTTTTCCTGTGAGTCCGGGTTCTCCTGAAAGCAGACACTAAGGTGGAGTTAAAAATGCAGAGGTATCGTGGAGGTAACACCTGTGCAAGATAAAGAGCAGAGGGAGCAAACTCGGGCAGAGAAAGCCTGCAATGCAAGTTGACACTTGTGAAAGTGAAAGCGAAAGATGAAAGACTGGGCCACAAGAGCCTCAGACTCTAATGCAGCTCTGAGAAAGTCTCGGCCCGGTGGGGACCACTGGTGCAAAGATTGCTCACAAGGGAGTTCGAATTGGGAGGAAATTGCCATGCTCCGGTACCCATGCTGGGCTTATTCTCTCCAGGGAGCTGCTTAGAGAGAGCCTGGTCTTGATTTGAACACTAGGACAGATCCTGCAGGCACTGCAGTTGGAGGCTGTTGCTCACTGCATTCCTCCTGGCAGCTTCTCTCTTGAGGGCAGATCTAAGTGGCACACCTTCATGTCTGCCACATTTCCTGTTCAAGTTATTGTATAGTGATCCATACGGCTTTCTGTCTCTTTAGTAATAAGGCAGATTGTTTTAAAATGCCAAATATATATGTGCTACCTTAAGAATATGTCATATGGACTACTTGATCTTTCAGTTATTGAGAAAATAAGATGTGTCCGAGGGGAAAATACACTAAAAGGTTTCAGAGAGATGTACCAAGACATCTCTAACTGAACAAGAATTAAAATGACATCAGACTTCTCAACAGCAACAGCAGAAGCAAGGGGAAAAGACAGAACTCATTTGAAAGTGCTGAAGGAACTATGAATTAGAATTTTATATCTAGGTGATCTTTTAATGTGAGAGTAAGGTAGAGAGGTTCTCAAGCATACAAGGTCTTAGATGTTTTATCACACATAGTCTTTATTAAAAATACTTTTTGAAGAAGCATTCCAGAAAGAAGAGAGATGAACAATTAATAACATTTACTGTTTTTAGGTAATCATTACCTCACCCCAAAATAAGAGAGAGAGAGAGACCAAGGAAAAAGAGAGGGAAAAGGAAAAGGATGCATCAATAAAAGTTCTGGTTGGAGGATGTTAGACTGGTGGGAGTTGAGAGAAAGCTAAAATATAAGTCTTTTTTTAAGAGAACATAAAAATATTGTTTTAGGCTGAATTTTCCCAGAATTAACTCCTGAGCCAAGGATTTGGGTGCAAATATTTTTTTGTTGTTGTTGGTGGTGACACCAATAGGGAAATGCAGAAGAGAATCAGGAAAGGGAGAGAGCTTAATATAGGATATGTTAAGGAGTATGTTATCACTTAGGCAACAAGGGTAAATACCACTAGGACACTCTGAGAAACTAGAACATGCCTCAAATTTGTCCCATTCAAGTTGCAAAAAAACTATACCCTCACTGGTTAAGGACTGTTCTAATGGGCATTAGCTCCCTGTAGGTTCCAATATGGCCAAGAACCCTCTTAAGACCCAGGAAACCCTCTGGCTAAGGGTCACAGTGCCTGGAATAAGAAGCTATTGGTATGTATGCAAAACATAATTGCACAGGGGATATGAGTTGGGCACGAACATCAACTGCTGTAGCCCACACCTTGTACTACACAGTTCTATGTATGTCCATTAAATTCTCCCTATTTAGTCACTATTTTTCAATTTACTGACCGGCCACAATTTTTAGCTCACTCCAGCATATTTAGCCAACTCATCTACAAAAAAAGGCATACCAGAATGCCTTTACAATCACATGTGTTTGGAGATTTGAAATAGCATACTTCTAAATGACCTTTGCTTAGCCAGAAAAAACATGAGGGAAACTTGTGAAATACTCAGAACTAAAAATCAATGTACTATATATCAAATCTAAGGAACATTAGTAAAGAAATGTTTAATGGAGACATTATTGTTTTGAATATATTTTTTAGAAAACTAGAACAATTAAAAACAAAAGAGCCCTAGCCAGTTTGGCTCAGTGGATAGAGCGTCGGCCTGAGGACTGAAGGATCCCAGGTTTGATTCCGGTCAAGGGCATGTACCTTGGTTGCGGGCACATCCCCAGTGGGGGGTGTGCAGGAGGCAGCTGGTTGATGTTTCTCTCTCATCGATGTTTCTAACTCTCTATCCCTCTCCCTTCCTCTCTGTAAAAAAATCAATAAAATATATTTTTAAAAAAGAGCTGGGAGTTCAAGCCAACAAGATAGAGAAGAAACAATTGAGTAAAGCTGGTGGGGGGAAAAAAAGAAAATAATAAAGATAGAGGCAGACTCAATAAAACAGAGAATGATGATAAATGAATGAATAAATAAATAAATAAATAAAGCAAAAAGGAGAGATCAACAAAACCAAGAGCTGGTTCTTTGGAAAGACAAATAAGATAGACAAATAAATATGCATATAATATATGTTTCAGAAATCCCAGTCCTGGTAATATGCCCAGAGATAATCTTGCACAGGCCCATGGAGGAAAAAATAAAAGATAAGTTCATCTCAGCACTATTTGTGAAGGTAAGCATTTGGAGGCACCATAGTTGTCCAACACTGAGATAACGTATAGATAAAATGTGATGATGCATATTATAGAATGCTATGAAGAAGTCAGAAATAATGAACTAGATGTAATCAAAGCTACATGGATAACTCTTGAAAACATGTCAAGTAAGAAAAAAAATACATAGTGCAATATCATTTGTGTAAATTTAAAACACCTGAATACAAAAGGAACTAAGTGTTTTAGTGATATAGACATTTTCTAGGAAATAAAACACATTAGCATAGACCGAAGGGGTTTGGGGGCAGATATGATATAAATTGGAATAGAACCTGAAGAGGAAGTATAATAAAATGAAATATGACAAAATCAAACAAGAGAAGGTATGTGTTAATGATAGTGTATCATAAACCAAAAACATTTATTATGGAATGGTCTTACATATAATAAAACACACTTGGAAATTTCACTGGAATAAATCTCAGTTATTCATCGAACTATTTGTACCCGAAGTTTAAAAAATATATATTACTATCAACCACTAGTTGCATGACATGGAAATTGAATTTTATATAATGTAGAAATCACATCTTTCACAGAACCAAGACATGAATCTTTGAAAGATTTTGAGATTTAATTTCTGATTCAGGTTTCTTTAGGCTTTATTATGCTTTTTCTGTGAACAGACTGCCCATAATATTCCAAGTCTCTAATAAATTCAAATATTTATCAAACTTAAACCCTTATGTCAGCAGTTCTCAACCTGTGGGTCACAACCCCTTTGGGGGTCAAACGACCCTTTCACAGGGGTCGCCTAAGACCATAGGAAAACACATATATAATTATATATTGTTTTTGTGATTAATCACTATGCTTTAATTATGTTCAATTTGTAACAATAAAACTGGGAGTCACCACAACATGAGGAACTGTATTAAAGGGTCACGGCATTAGGAAGGTTGAGAACCACTGCTCTATGTGATACAAAAATATCCTAAAAACTAGTGGCCCTGTGCACAAATCCGTGTGCGAGTAGCTCGCTGCCCCGCCCTCCTGCTGATCTGTCATTAGGCGTCACGGTGTAACAACCATTTGCATATTACCTCTTTATTAATAGGATAATAAAGTGTATTATCTGATCTTAAAGTCCTAGTTTTAGATCTACATTTCTAATGTTCCAATTCCTTTGTTTTTCTTGAAAATATTTTAATGATTTTTATTTATTTTAATTTTTAATGTTTTTGGTAGACCAGTGTATTAAGATAAAACTTTAATTGCTAAGAACTCAAATTACCTAATGTACTCTTGTTTTATAAACCCACACATAAAATAAGTGCCATGAAATAATTACACTTTGAAAGTTTGCCTGGCAGAACCAAAACAATGTTCCAGTTGGCACTGGTACACTTAGAAGACCCGTAATGGATTAAGTAGAAACGTCCCTCTTTGACACTTATGTCATCAATCTTGATCTACTGTCTCTGCACCATACCTATCATATCTACCTTTCTTGGCAGGTAAGTCAACTCCAGAGACAGATCTCTTTTTCCTTGGCAACATCACTTTACTAAAAAGAAGCCCAAAGGCCTGCAAGACCACAGGCTTCCAGTTTGGTGATCATCTTGGCCCACACCTTCTGTTAGATTTAGCTTATTCAGGTTGTGGAGATCTTATGAAATTTGCCAGTGCTGAGAGATGAGAATTCAGCTGAAATTCCAGACTCACTCCCTCTGAGCTCTAATGCTGGGTCAGCAGATTGAAAGGGTGAGAGCTGGAGGGACAGCTTTCCCCCAGACAGAAGTGCTGGCAGAAGCCACCGTTCCTTTCTTAATGATTTTTAAGTAATGTACCTTAAGACATTTTAGGTCAGTTCTAAATATCAATTTATTTGTGTTATGAAGTATGCATTATACTTAAAGTATGCATTTTATAACTATAAAAATCTTTAACAGATATTAATTTATCTGTTTTTGACACTTCCAGAATGTAATCAAATTCATATATTTTCTGCCAGGAGCCGGTCCATCCTTGCTACTTGACACAGTCGCTGCAGAGAAGAAACATCTGCACAGCATGTTTCAAGGGACCTGGCGTATATGGCATACTGTTCTTAATGTTTGCTCCCCTTCTTGGCCCCACCCCATAACAAAGAAACAGAATTTCCGGAGGATGAGGCCCAGAAATCAGGATTTTAAAAAGATTCCCAGGTGATTCTAATGTGCAGCCAAGGTTGAGAACCACTGTCTTAATAGAATATTGAGCAATTTTCCAGGTATGTCTTTTCAGGGTTGTGGTCTCCACTGATTGATTGGCTGGCACCAGGGCAGGGGGTCATTATTCATTGTAGCTGTGGCTGGTTTTGTTGCTTATATGAGCCTGGAGCTGAAATACTGCTGAGGCATAGATATTATCTCTAGGGAGGAAAGGTCAGGGGGTCCAAACTGTGTGACCAGTGTTATGCCAGGGGAGGAAAAGTAACCCTGGGGGTGAGGTCTCACCCTACAATTGAGTGTCCCCCAGCTAGGCACCTGGGGCTTTGATGACCTTCTGCTGAGACCCCATGGTGCAAAATGCGGCCCACAGCCCAGCCCAGCCCAGCCCAGCCCAGAAATGATGGCTGTGGGCGCCGGGTAATAACATTACGTAGCAATGCCCAGCTTCCTCTCCCTAGCAATGACTAGCCTCCTTGCAATTTCTTCAGTACAGAAACATGACTTGCTTTACTAGTATAGCCAGGTGGAAACTTTTTATATTTTAACCAAATGTCTATGAAGTGTTTTCCCATGCCTCATCTCATTTGATCCTCACAGAAGTCCTGGAGTAGGTACATAGGAGACTCGGTGGAATCCTATTTTCTTTTCATTAGCCAGAAAACAGAGATTTAGAAAGCTTAGAAACTTGACCTAACTGAAAAAAAGAAAGAATTGCTGGACCTTGAAAATGACTTCAGGTTTTCTCACTGCGCAGAATATAGTCAAACACTGCTGTAGTTAAATATTTTACCCTTTGTTCTCCCTGTGTGATCTACAATAATAATCTGCTTTGTGTTGATATGTACTGCTGTGTTGCTGACAATTACCTGAAAGAGAAGTTGGGGTGCTTCACTGGGCTGGAAAAAGGTTAGCTACATCAGAAAGCAGGTCTAATTAAGCAAGTTTATTCTATACATATGAAAGGCTAAGTTGACTTGCACATGCACGATACATATAAACCTCTCAATGGCACCAATCACATGCATGTGTTTCCATCTATCACTGTCGATCATGAATTTGGTTGACACTTCTATTATAGAGAAAGGGTGAATAGCGATATTAAAATATTTTTTCTAATTTCCTTTCAATGTGCACAAATCCGTGCACTGGGCCACTAGTCCAATATAACAGCACTACCAGTTTCTGGAAACATTTCTCACTTTGGGACACAATGCTAGGAAATGTCAAGTGCATGGTTTGCAATGCATCAGTTCCTGTATGGATAGTATTTTTCCTTTTGGGAAGCTTTTAGCAATTTCTCTGAGCCCTAAGAGTTTTGAAATTTCACAAATAATTGTCTAAGACACAACTTTTTCTTGTCTTACTATTTCAAGCTATTGACCTTAACTAAATAGACAGCCAGATATTTCTACAGCAAAACGAGTTTATATTTGTAAACAATAAAGAATTGCAATTCAGGGCATCCTGTCTAATGGGGAACTACATGCAGAAGTCCCTCTTTTACAGAAAAGAGGAATTTTAGAGAGCTGTTATAAACAAAGTTGTTCCTATTAGGCTCTGGGATCTATGTGGGATATGAGAGCTCCCCCTTCTGGCCTCCTGACTTTATTTTAAATGAGGTTTCTGTTTATTAATTTTTACAGATCACTCTTGTAAATCACATTTGTGGTTTTGAGCATTAGGGGATATTTTCTTCAATTACATATTTGATTATTTTCCCCCTTGATTTTCTCTTATTCTGTGTTTCTGGAACTTTTGATAGACAACATACATGCTGAATTATTTCTTTATGTTCCTTTATTTCCTCGAAGTAACTATCTCTGTCTATTGCTCTAAGACTGTGAAGAGCTCTATAACTTTATCTTCCAAATTAATCATGTGGTACTGATTGTGCATTGATTAAATGTTGTTACTTTTAAAGTGTAGGAACTATGCTTTTCTCTGATCACAACGCTTTTGTTACAACCTGTACTTGTTTTGTGAATACAGTATTCTCTTGTATAATATCCAATGTGAAGATAGTTAATTCAGTTTTGAAATGTTTTCTATTGGTTCCTTAGATCATCTGATTGGTCCTCTTAGTCAATATTTGGTTTTGTCAAATACTTGGTGAACTTTTTGACTAAGTTGATAAGTTAAGGTGGTATTATTATGTGTCTTCCAAAAAGACATGTAGAAGTCCTAACAGCAGTACCTGTGAATGTGACTTTACTTGTAAATAGGGTCTTTGCAGATGGAATCAAGTCCAATATGACTGGTGTTCAAACAAGAGCAGAATTTGGATATGGGCACACTAATAAAAGATAAAGATGCTAATTGACCGTACCTTCACTATGCCCACCAGCCAATCAGAGCGACTATATGCAAATTAACCCAACCAAGATGGTGGTTAATTTGCATATACTGGCTGGGAGTGAAGATTGAAGACAATGTAGAAGGAAGCCAAGCGCTGCAGAAGGGAACAAAGTAGAGGTGGCAGAGACAGGAACGGAGCCAAGGTGGCAGGAGGTGGGAGCAGAGCTAGGGCACTGTGGGCGGCTGGAGTGTGGCGTGGGGCGTGGAGGGGGGCGGGAGGCGGGGGGAGGCAGGCAGCAGGTGGCAGGAGGCAGGTGGCGGGCGGCGGCGGGGAGGCAGAATAGGCCCTTGACATCAGGGAGGGGCGGGACCTGAGCACTTGGCGCAGAGGGATAGGACAGGCTCCATGGGAGGGAACAGAGCGGAGCTGCACTCACACTCAGCCTCAGACTTCAGTTTCCTGGTGTGTCAGGTGGCCCTCCCTGCCTTCACTGGGTTGCAAGGTTCAGCTCAAAAGACTGAGAGCCTCCAGGGTGGTTGGGAAGGCAGTTGCGGGGGAGTGGGGGGGAGGCTGAGGCTGGTGGGCGAGCGGATTGGCTGGATTCGACAGGGCGGGGCTAAAATTTGAGAGGTACAAGGGGGAGTGTAAGGGAGTGTGCACTCGCGTGTGCCACCAGCCTGCTGGCTTTACTCTTGCTCGGTGACTGTGGTGGTGGGAGCAGTTACTACCCGAGCCCAGACGGAGCAGAGGCCGGTGGAGCAGAAGGACATCCCAGCATCCCAATACCTGATGGCGTGGCCCGTGGGTCATGGCCAAAGGGGAGGGCACCGAGAGCGGCTCCACAATGGGGCTGCTGCCTACAGGCATCCTCCAAGTGGGTGAACGCCAGGCCCAGGGAAGGTGAAAATGTGGCATCTGGTGGAGGGCAAGGGGCGGCAGCGTCCACGGAGCATGCGAGTTGTCAGAGGTGGTGGACATGGCCCTGATGGCAGGCTAGGCCTAGGGGACCCTACACACGCATGATTTAATCATGCGCTGGGCCTCTAGTAATTCATAAGTTGCCTGCAAGTTGCCAGAAGCTAGGAAGAGGCAGGGAAGGATACTCCCCTACAGGTTTCAGGATTTGGGCTTGGCAGACAAGATTTTTTTCTGAAGATATGGGTAAACAACACGATTTAACAGCCTTTGAATGTGGGATATATTTGAACGTGAGTGGCCAGATTATTATGACCACCCCAGCAGTACTTCGTTGGGCCATCTTTTACCTTCAATACTGCAGCAATTCTTCTTGGCATTGACTCAACGAGATGTTGAAAGGTGATGCGAGGAATCTGACACCATGCCTGATGAATAGCACTGTCCAGTTCTGTGAGATTTGATGGTTGTGGAACCAGTTGCCTGATGGCTCTTTTAACTTCATCCCACAAATGCTCAATTGGATTGCGATCTGGTGATTGTGGGGGCCACCTAAGCAAGGTAAAGTCTCCCTCACGTTCTTGAAACCACTCCTGCACAATACGAGCACCATGGCATGGCACATTGTCTTGTTGGAAGAAGCCATCTCCATTGGAATACGCCATCAACATGATAGGATGAACTTGATCAGCAACGATACTTAGGTATGTTGTGCTATTCAGATGTTGTTGCACACAAATTAAAGGGCCCAAATCATGCCAGGAAAACATGCCCCAAACCATAACACTGCCCCCACCAGCTTGAAGGGTTGTACTCATACATGTGGGGTGCATGCTTTCATGCTGTTTCCGCCAAATTCTCACTCTGCCATCTGCATGATGCAACTGGAAACGTGATTCACAGGACCACATGACTTTTTTCCAATGCTCGACTATCCAATCCTTGTGTTCCTGTGCGAATTGGAGACGTTTTATCTTGGTAACTGCAGACAGCAAAGGTGTTCGAACAGGCCTTTGACTTCCATATACCATATGATGCAGTGTATGGCTAATTTGCCTACAAACCTCAGGTGGTCATAATAATCTGGCCACTCAGTGTGTATATATATTATATATAGGGTGTCCCCCAAAAATGTATAGACACTTTGAATGATTATAAGGTCAATATTTATTAACATACAGTTCATGTTCAAAATTTGAAAGGATCTACAAAAATGAATAATTTTTTCTGTCAACATCTGATGACTATTCTGGTCCAGGCACTGCTGATAGTGCTGCAAAGCAATGGAATTGCAAATATTAGGAATAATTTTGTTCAGTATTACACACCCTCAACTGTTCATCAACTGTTACCAGTTTTGTACCATAAACTTTATCTCTTATGTATCCCCATTCAAAAAGTCTAGTGAATAACTTTCTTTGTTCAAAGCTTAGTCTGGCTTCACCCATTATTTCAAATCAGTTAAACCTAAAAAGGAGTGAAAATTAAGTGAGTTATCAGCTATTAAAATGTATATACACTTTTGGGGGATACCCTATGCCCCCCCCCAAAAGTGTATTCACACTTTGAATAATTATAAAGGCAGTTTTTGTATTTCAATTGCATTTTCAAACTTCCAGTAGCATTTTAGGATGAATTTCCTTTGTTCAAAGCTTAGTCTGGCTGAAAAGAAAGAAACATCAATTGAGCTATCAGCTGTTAACGTATGTTTACATATTTTTGGGACCCCCTGTATATGTGGAGAGATTTATTAAGGAATTGGCTCACAGTGATGGAGGCTGACAAGTCCCAAGAACTGCAGTTAGCAAGCTGGAGACCCAAGAGAGCCAATGTTGTAGCTCTAATGTAAATATTGACAGGCTTGAGACCCAGGAAAAACTGATGTCTCAGCTCAAAGCAGTCAGGTAAGAGGAAATTTTTCCTCCCTTGATGGAGTGTTAGCCTTTTTGTGTTATTAAGGCCCTAAACTGATTGGAGGGGAAGGCAATCTGTTTTATTCCATCTACTGACTCAAAAGTTAATCTCCTCCTAAAACAACCTCACAGACACATCCACAATAATGTTGACTAAATATCTGGAAATTCTGTGGCCCAGTTAAGTTGACATATAAAACTGATCATCACAAGTCCACCCCTTGTCAACTTGGCACCCATTATGCATCACATTAAACCATACTTAATCTCAAATGAAGACAAAAAATAGGTCATAAGTTGTACCCACCTAATCTGATACAACTATCCTGGGTACAACTGAAATGTACTAACCCTTCCCTAGAAAAGGAGATGAAGTCCTTAAGTGAGCTTTATTCTTCTCCTTGATATCCTGTCAATTACTATAATGTAAAATTAATAATATTTAAATCTATATATATAAAAGCCAAGTGACTGGAACAACCGGTATGACTGGTTGCTATGATGTGCACTGCGGCCGGCCAACCTCCCGAAGCCCCTCCCTCCAGCCGGCCCCAATCAGCCCCGATCAGGGCGGGCCCGCTGGACCCTACCTGTGCACAAATTCGTGCACCCAGCCTCTAGTACTATAATATAAAGCCAGTTTCCTTATGTCACATAATAAAGGAATAGAAGAGGAGTGAAAACAAAGATAAAAAAGAAAGATAGATATATATAAATATACAAATGTATTCAGAAAAAAACAAAGTGGAAATAACTTAATGATAATTGCTGTCTTAATGTCTACTAGCATAACTGGTCATGGGTCCATAGCTGATATTTATAACTACTCTCTCTCACAACTCTGTGTGCCCTTTGCCTTCAGCAAGCAACTCAGTTGGTCCTGGTTCCTTACTTGGTGTGGTGACACAAAACTTCATTTCCAAAGGGCCTACGCCTACCTAGATCAAGCTGTTGTAGTTTTCCATTGACCTTAAATACAGGGCATAGTAATACTAAGCAGTATCCTAAAGGATCTTTCTATTCCACACCTCCACTGTAAAGTAGTAGTCAATTTCCTCTTGGTAGTCAGAATTAATCTCCTCAGAACATAAGGTTGTGGGAATAAGAAGCAAAAATCTTGCTAGTGGGTCACTTAATTATTGTACTGGTTATGGGAGAAACAGCACCATATATTAGATGCTGATTCAGAGTATATACCACCTTCTGAAGAACCTGGCCCCAGCCCTACAAGGTATTGCTATTCAGTCAGTTTTATTAGTGTTTACCCTGATGATTATTCAGAGACAACACTCCTGCTCTTCATATTTGTTCACTTTGAGCTTGCTGTTTTTCTGGATCTGCTCTAAATTCAGAAGTGGTTTTCTTCAGGATGTGGTTTTCTTCAAAGCATCTGGGTCTTTGTTTTTCTCACGCTCTCACAGTCAATCTAAGCAATCTATTTTGCATAATCCACACAACTAATTGTCCAATACAATTAATCTTTTCAATATCCAAAAGTTCTTCAAGATGTCTTTTCTCTTCATGGAAACATTTTTGATTTGATAGTGTTACTATGAATTTCTTCTAATTTTCAGAAATTTGAGGCATAAAAGGAAGCAAGTACATGTGCTTGCCCTGTCACATCTATTCACTCTGTGGCTTCGGTGTGCAAGTGTAACATCTTGAGACCAGAAGCAAAGGATTTCTGGTTAAAAATGGTTTATTAGCATGTTTTTATCTCCTTTCTCTCATAATATTTTACTAAAATAAAGATACGTGAACCACGCTGAGCCAGACTTAAGACTCAGGGGACAGGTTTCCTGGGGAACAACCGGCCTAATCCCTCCCTTCCAGGGAGAATGTTGTGCCAATTTTCTTATTCTTCTGTCTCTGATTGTCTTGCCTGAAACTGAGAGCAGGGTGAAGTCCAGAGTTCCCCGGATCCTCACCCAGCTCTGTTCATCTGATGGCTTCAGAGTCTCCCTCCTGTGGTGACTGGCTGAGTGTGAGCAGTGGATCCTCTCCTCTGGCACTTGCCTCCTGGGCCCCAACTCCATCAGCATCTTCCTAAGCATCCTCCATGCTTTCTTTCTATATTCCTTCAATTAGTAAGAAACCCCTGCTCCTTTGTCTTTGGTGCCCCCTTAGTTTGTTTGTTTTTTGTTTTTTTTCCACACAGGGAGCACCATTTCCATTTCGTTATCACCCCCCAGGTCAATGTATCTGCAGCTCCTTTCGGAGACAGTATCTGATACAGGTATTTCAGCATTTTTCCCATTGTTGTTCTCAAGTGACTCTATTGAGCCCTGTCTACGGGCATGGTATTGTTACAGGACTCCAGGGCAGGAGGAATAGGGAAACTGAGATAGGAAAGTTAAAACAAGGCCAAACAGTGTGAGCAATTTGCAGCCAGCTTGTAACTAACAAACCATTATCTTCCCTCTCCAAGGATACGAGAACAATGGTTAAAAAACCTCCCTAATGAGAGAATACGGAAAGGGCGGGGAAAGGGGAAAGGAAAAAGGGGCAGTTTTACCCCCTAAGCAGAGAAGCCAGTAGTCTCAAGGATTGGCAAGATAAAATTGCCAGGTGCTTCTCAGGAATTCTGAGAAGGCCACGACGAATAAAAAAAAAATGGAGGGGGGTGGGGGGGATGGATCTTGAGAATTAACCTGTACCAAAATAGTCAGCAGAGGAATTTTGAGACTGTTTGAGGCAAGTTCCTCAGCCAGGGACTTGACCCCTCTGGGTGCAGGAAATTGGAAGAACACAAGGTGACGGCAGGTAGATGGGACATGCTTTATTATGAACAAAGTAGCCAAATACTGCCTGGTCAGTGGCAACTTATATACACGCTCAAACAAAAGAGGCCTCGTGCCAGTTAGTGATGCTCGTGCTACATTAACATAAGCACGTTATATAAGGGTGCGCTTGCGCAATATGTATAGTGCTACTGCTGAGTCATTGCCCTCATGCATGTGCATGGCAAGTAGTCCTTGAACCTCTGGCATACTCTGGTCAGGACCCTTACACTCTACCCCTTATGCCGATGGTTTCTACGGGGTACTCTGGCCCATTTGCCAGCTCCTTGAGCACAGAATCTACAACAGCAAGACAAACTACCACATGTTATAACCAGTACTCTGGCCCCAGTAGCAAAATTTACAAATGTCCAGCGCCATGCTCCTGACAATCCATCCTACTAGTCTCAGAGGAGGTTATAGGAAAGGGCTTGTATGGCCTGCACTTCCTTGTCTATCTCTTACAGGGCACTGGTTACATTTTCTTCATTATCAGGCACATATATACAGCATTCTACATGTAGGATGGCACAAGTGCCCCCCTGAGCAGCAGTTAACAAATCTAGTGCCATTCTATTCTGTAGTACCACTTTGCACATCTGCGTGGTTTCATCCATCATTAGGGTAAGGGCTTGCCAGGTCTGATTCAAGGCTTTAGCTGTAGCCGAAACCGGTTTGGCTCTCAGTGAATAGAGCATCAGCCTGCGGACTGAAGGGTCCCGGGTTCGATTCCGGTCAAGGGCATGTACCTGGATTGCAGGCACATCCCCAGTAGGAGATGTGCAGGAGGCAGCTGATCGATGTTTCTCTCTCATCGATGTTTCTGACTCTCTATCTCTCTCCTTTCCTCTCTGTAAAAAATCAATAAAAAATATATTTAAAAAAAAAAAGGCTTTAGCTGTATGCTCAGCTAAGGCTGTAACTTCTAAGTCTTCCTTAATTGCTCCTCCTGCAGGAAGGACTACTGCTAAGAGGTAAAAACCACCAGGGAGTCCATTTAACACAATGCCACCGGTGGTATACTGAGTCCCAGTTATGGAGAATCTCTTCTAAAGTCTTAAGGATTCACCCAGAGTTATAGGGTCTACCCTAGGTACACCATCCCAACCGATTCATTGGGAGGTAGGGCCAACCATACCTTCCACACACTTATAAGTATCCTGGCATTATCATACCTACAGGTTTTGTGCCGGTATAACACTTTCCATTTCATCACTTTTGGACCTCAACATTAGTGGTTATGTTATGGCACAAGTCTGGAGGCAGCCAGCCAACAACTCGATTCTTACTGTGTTGCTGCTGCTCCACACACACGTCTGCAGGTTCTCTTAATTCTACTTGTTCCCCTAGCAACCACCCCCAACTGTTCCACACTGCATAACTGATAAAGGGAGAAGTATCTCCATGGTCACGCCAGATCAGAGTCTCTATGGCTTGGCGTACAGGGTCCCAGGAGATGTTGCCAAAATCTTGAGCAGCTAACCATGTCTAATTGGCAGTGGTGGCTGGATGGATGTGCCATGGAAATCCGCCAGCCATTCCTGGGGGAATTTCTGTGCACACCCAACAATGGGAGACATTAATGCACTCAAGCATAGGTGTGCACTCACAACACTATGCTGTTAGCCAAGCTCACTTGAGTCTAAGAGACAAAAGAGAAACTGAGACCATCAGAGGCAGATCATGGCCTTCCGGCAAGATGCAAGCAACCGTGTCTCCTCTAGACTGCACTGTGGCTGGAATTGGAGAGCGACCTGGTTGATGATACCAAACGGGATCTCCCCCTTTATAGGGGCCCAGTTTCATAGGGGAAGCTATGGGAAATCTGGGCACTGGCCAGAGGGCAATAGCGTAATTCCCCTTTAACACTCCCTCCCTGTGTTTTCTGGCTTGGACTCATACAGTTACTGGCCAGGGCTGCATCAAGGGATGCAACTGTAACTTGTTGTCGTATCCGCCTCCCCAAGTGGATAGGAGGGCTACCCAGGGCCCTTCCCTCGTTACAGTCCATGGCCAGGTCTACACCACCTCTTCCCCTCTGCCAAGGAGGCAGGTGTAGGCAGCAGCAAAGTCCTAGATGGGTGTACCTTGGGGCCCAAAAGTTAATCTGTTGTTTTCACCTTCACATGCAGCATCTGAGGATACCTCTGCATCATTAACTCTAAGGGGGAGGCACCTGTCTCCCTGGGCTGTTCATTCAGCAATCTGATGGATGTATCCAATATTTTGCCCAACCTTTTAGACTAGGTGAGTCCACCCCTAGGTGGAGCTTGTCTTTCAATAGGCCATTATACCGTTCAATCATCCCAGCAACTTGGGGATGATATAGAACGTGAAACTACCAAGCTATGTCCTAGGCCTTGGCCCAGCTCTGTACCTCTTTCCCTGTGAAATGGGTTCCATTATCACTTGCTATGTTAAGGGGTCACCCATAGGTGGCCCCCAAGTGTTCTAATCCTTGGACCACTGTCCATTGGATGGCCTCCCTTGCAGGTTACACAAAGAGGAGGCCAGTGGCAGTATCCACAGCCATAAGGTCATACTTAAAACCCCGGTCCAGAGGGAGAGGCCCAATAAAATCCACCTGCCAATGTTGCAGAGGGGGGGGCGTCTCCTCTGAGGACATGGCCCCTTTTCCCCTGGAGACCATATCGACTGGGGTGTACCTGAGCACAGCGAGGACATCCTCGCACTGCAGCGAGGGCTTCCCCCATGGATAGGGCCAGGCCCCAACGCTTGGCCACCTGCATCATTGTCCGTGGTCCCACGTGCCCCAATTTCCAATGAAGCTACCAAGCCTGATCTTCAGGGGAAGGTACTACCTCCGGGACCCTTGCCAACGCATCAGTCTCATTCCCAGGGGCTAACAGCGGTCGATAGCCACTCAAATGGTACATTGTTGCCTCTTTGAAAGTCCCTACTTCCCATATATCCTTCTACATTTCCTGTCCTCACACTGGACGATGACCTATCACCCACTGCTGCTGTGCCATTGTGGCAACCACACAGTCAAGCCTTTAAAGACAGCCCAGCTATCCGTTCTAATGTCAAAACCATCCAGACTGCTCACAATTCAGCCTATTGGCTCCTTTGCCCTGTACTAGAATCGAACCACAATGCATTTGTATCCAAACAGATAGCCACTGCCATCCATGTAGCAGGGTTCCCCCTACTTGACCCATCGGTGAACCACATGGTCTCCGGGAGGGGTGGCGTACCCTCTGGGAACAAACTAGGAAGAATTGTAGGGGCGTGCGTGGCCGGCTGATCGTCACCTTTTCCAGTTGCAACATTGTCTGTCCAATTTCCTCATGACCTCCTGGGAGGTGGTACTGCCGCACCCGCACCAGGCGGCAGGGGTTAGTTAGGCAGTTTTATGGCCCTGTGAAGCAGGTGCCCCCTTGTGATGAGCTTTACCACTTTACCACACGCACCCGCAAGCGGGATTTACCTTGGGTTGTAGCAATTGTTAACCCTTTTAGCACTTCCATTCCCACAATGTATTCTGGTATGGGAGAGATATGCACAGTATATGCCTTCGGGGGAAGGCGGCCAATACGCAGTGCCAAAGTTGCCTGCCACACATGGACGGTTAGGCCTCTGTACCTGTACACATGGGCCACTGGGCACGTGCATCTGTCCGGGTTTCCATAAAGTAACCTGCAGTCGGCACCGGTATCCACCGGCGCCCACACACGTTGCACGCTGGGGGGATCAATATGTCGTGAGTTCAACACGCGGCCTCCGGGCCTCCAGGTTCCCTGGGAACCGGGTTCCTCAGCCTGTTCTTCAGTCAGGACATTGCACTCCTCCTCGTCAGGAGAGTCCAGTCCTGGAGGCGCACCGGTCTGGGGAACTGCCTTTCTTCCGCAGCTTCCAGAATCGCAGTCCTCCTGGTCATTGCCTCCAGAGGACCAGCAGCCTGTCGCTGGGCAGCTGATCTATCGTCTCTTTCCTAACCCCCGCAGCCAGCAGTTACCCACATTTGCATGCGGGAGATTTTCACGGACGCTGTCCCTGCCACTTTTCCAAATCCCGAGCCCGTTGTCTTAGGCGTTGCTTACTTATGTGCCTTAGGTTTCTGCACAGGCACTGGTCTGTCTCACTACCCCCTTTTCTCACGGCTTGACTTCCGCGTCCCCCAAGCCAGCCGTCGTCATAGTAACTTCGTGGATACAGTGGTCTCAAAAAGGGGTCAAATGGCTGCCAGCGAGCAGAATGCCACCAGAGGGGCTGAAGCGAGAATCAAGTCTTTCGAGTTGTAAAACACTCATCATCAAGACCTCGAGTATTCATATTAACATGGCTTGTCTCATGCCCATTTCCCATATAACTTGCACTAAATCCACATACGTAGTCCATTTACTCACGGTTTCTGGTAATTCTCTTGCATCCTGCCAGATGCTTCAAGACGCCGCCATTAACCAGTCCATCAGGGAGGGATCTCCCTGTCCAGCTCCCAAACGGCAACTGATCTGCAGTTGCTGCCCGGAGGACGGGTCATTATGGCGGCTAACTTCTCCATTTAGGGTGGAGACAGCTGCAAGCTATCTGCACCATCCTCCCACAACCTTAGGAGCCATGCAGGAATTGGCTCCCCCGACATCTGCTGGGTTCGTTTTCCTAATTCTCTCAGTTCTGTGGGGGTATAGGAGGTATACGTGGTTAATTCAGTAACCATGGGCGGCCTTTGAGCCCCACCTCCTGGGATCACAGGCTGATCATGCTCTAGATGCCATTTCACAATGGGTTGAGCCTGCAAGACAAGGGCTGCTACACCAGCGTTAACACTGTCCTCCGAGTCATCTTCTGGCTCTAGTTCTCCCCGTCCCTCCTGTCCAAGGGAGGCCACCTCCTGTTCTAGCATGTGTACCTGGGCCTCCAAAGTCTCCTCCAGGTTCTGTAACTCATGTATCTTAGCTTTATGAGCCAGCGTCTCACGGTGTTGCAGCTTCAAGGCCGTTAGGAGCAACCAGCCTACCTGCCGGGCAGCCTTCCGCTGGTCTTTGGGAGTCTGGCCTATTAAGGACCACAAAGCCTCTGGCGTTACCTCAACCTGCTCCCAATCCTCTGGGTGTGGAGGGAGTCCAAGACATCAGGACTGCGGCTACTGGATACCACAACCCGGTTGGAGGCCACATGCTCTCTGACAGGATAGATGGGGTACTTACCCCAGAATCCTACCCACGACTATGTCAAGTGTTGGGGGCAAGTTCCTCAGCCAGGGACTTGACCCCTTCTGGGTGCAGGAAATTGGAAGAACACTGGTGACTGCAGGTAAGCGGGACATGCTTTATTACAAACAAAGCTGCCAAAAACTGCCTGGTCAGTGGCAACTTATATACACGCTCAAACAAAAGAGGCCTCGTGCCAATTAGTGATGCTCGTTCTACATTAACATAAGCAGGTTATATAAGGGTGCACTTGTACAGTAAGTATAGTGCTACTTCTGTGTCCTTGCCTGCACGCATGAATATGGTGAGTAGGCCTTGAACCTCTGGCGTACTCTGGTAGGGCCCCTACAGAGATCTATAGACAGGAGGGTATATATCACCTCGGATCCCCACCCAACCTGCTCTCAGATTAGCTGAGAGCCTGTCTGTGCTTCATAAGCCAGATACATAAGTTTGCTTGCTTTGGTCTTTCAATAAAAGTGCATGCTTTAATTGCTTTAATAAATTAGGTTTTTGCAATACAGTCAAGGTCTCTCATATAAATTCATTTATATGAGAAGATAAGGATAGAGATTGGGAACAGCTCTCTAACACTAACTCAGAGAGCTGTCCGGTAATACCTATCTGGTGTTGGTGAGAGGTGCCCATACATTCATCAGTCTGCAGCCATCTAATAAATCCTATCTTTCCTAAACCAAGGACACTTAAGAGTAAATAATTTGCTTAAATCAACCTACTCAGGGAGACAGATAGCAGAAATCCAATCAGTGTCATTTACTAACCACACCCAAGGACAAATGAAGTTAAACCCCTGAATAATAAATTTAATTAGATAAATGACTGTAAAGTAAGCTAATATGGAATTGTTTAGTCCTTTTCCAATCTGTTAAAAAGGAAAAAGTCTTTTACATATGATCTTTTGGTCAAACAACCTTCCCAGGGTTTAAATTTTAAGAAACTTTTCTTGACCTAGAATTGGCATTAAGTCATTCCAATAGGCCCCATTTGCCCTGCAGAAACATCACAATCACTGGGGTCGCTCTCTCCATCAGACCAGGCTTTGTTCCTCTCCTTATAGGCAATACAGGAGGTCTCAGCGGTAAACTGAATACTCTGACAGACCCTCACATATGGTCACGCACATGTGGGGCCAAGCTAGGGGTTTAGGCTAACATGACCTCACTGGTAAGCATGTATACTAGCCAGTCAGCTCTGTTAGTGGCCTCCCTGAGACAGGAGGGACGGGGAGAACTAGAGCCAGAAGATGACTCGGAGGACAGTGTTAACGCTGGTGTAGTAGCCCTTGCCTTGCAGGCTCAACCCATTGTGAAATGGCATCTGGAGCGCGATCAGCCTGTGGTCCCAGGAGGTGGGGCTCAAAGGCCGCCCATGGTTACTGAATTAACCACTTATACCTCCTATACCCCCACAGAACTGAGAGAATTAGGAAAACGAACCCAGCAGATGTCGGGGGAGCCAATTCCTGCATGGCTCCTAAGGTTGTGGGAGGATGGTGCAGATAGCTTGCAGCTGTCTCCACCCTAAATGGAGAGGTTAGCTGCCATAATGACCCGACCTCCGGACAGCCACTGCAGATCAGTCACCGTTTGGGAGCTGGACAGGGAGATATGAGACAAGCCATGTTAATATGAATACTCGAGGTCTTGATGATGAGTGTTTTACAACTCAAAAGTCTTGATTCTCGCTTCCGCCCCTCTGGTGGCATTCTGCTCGCTGGCAGCCATTTGACCCCTTTTTTATTATTATTATTATTATTTGTTATTATTTTCTTTATTGATTAAGGTATTACATATGTGTCCTTATCCCACCATTGCCCCTGCACCCCCCCCCCCCATTTATGCCCTCACCCCTCTGGTGTCTGTGTCCATTGGTTATGCTTATATACTTGCATACAAGTCCTTTGGTTCATCTCTCCCCCTTACCCCCACCCTCCCCTACCTTCCCTCTGAGGTTTGATGGTCTAATCAATGCTTCTTTGTCTCTGGATCTGTTTTTGTTCATCAGCATATGTTGTTCATTATATTCCACAAATGAATGAGATTATGTAATATTTATCTTTCTCTGACTGGCTTATTTCGCTTAGCATAATGCTCTCCAGTTCCATCCATGCTGCTGCAAATGGTAAGAATTCCTTCTTTTTTACAGCAGCATAGTATTCCATTGTGTAGATGTGCTACAGTTTTTTAATTCATTCATCTGCTGATGGGCACTTGAGCCCTTTTTTAGACCACTGATACACAAATTTACTATAACGATGGCCGGCTTGGGGGACAGGGAAGTCAAGCCGTGAAAAAAGGGGGTAGTGAGACCCGTGCCGGTGCAGAAATCTAAGGCACATAAGCAATGCCTAAGACAGCCGGCTCAGGATTTGGAAAAGTGGCAGGGACAGAGTCTATGGGAGCACACTGACCACCAGGGGGCAGCTCCTGTGCTAAACGTCTGCCCCCTGGTGGTCAGTGTGCAGCATAGCAACCGGTCGACTGGTCACTTGTTCAGGCATTTGTTCTCTTAGGCTTTTATAAATATAGATTAATTTATTTAATTTTTACTTTAGAGAGAGAGGAAGGGAAAGGGATAGAAAGAGAAACATCAATGAGAGATGGTAATGTGCCCTGACTAGAAATCAAACCAGTGACCTCTTGGTTCAGAGGTCAACGCTCAACCACTGGGTCACACTGGTCAGCATAGATGATAGTTTAGAATAGTTAGGGGCTCCTTCTCAGTCCCTGTACTACACAGGTTTGGAAATGCTTCCTACACCAGTCTCCCAGCAGATCATTGGGATCCCATTTAGGGTCTTCTAGAGGGACAGCCTGTTGTCCAATAAGGAAATGCTCACTTCCTGATCATCGGCCCCACTGGCATTAGTTATGAAAAACTCATTTCTGAACTGTTGGGCAGCCTCTAGAACCGTTCACTTTTCTGATCCTGAGAGGTTCTAGCACAGGTGTGGGCAACCTTTTGGGGGGCGGGCAACCTTTTTGTGAGTGCGTGCCAAAACCAGCAAAATCTCTGACTCAAAATTCTTCTGCGTGCCAACCCTAATTTTTTGAGAACATGTTACGCCTACTTGATATCTCTTAAGGTGTACGTATGTGAAGATCCTTGAAGAAATAATAAAATTCATACAAGTGACAAAAACACAGTACATCATGATGAAAAATACATTTATTTTTTAATGTATACATGTACACTGGTAGTCCAACAGAAAACTGTATGACTCCGTTTGATACTATCAGTGGGGCTTTTGCTGCTGCATCACTGTTGACAGAGATTTTATATTAGGTTTATATTTCATGACCTTCAGAGATATGCATGAGCTACTACTTTCATCCGTCAGGCTACTCCTATTATGAGACTTAACAAAATTCATCACTGAGAACAAAGATTCACAAGCATATGTGGATGAAACCAAAACACTGGTTGGATCTAGGAAGGCAGGGAGAGTTAAGGCAGAGGCATAGAAATTGCTCTTCCCCTCTCTTGTCAATCCATGTCTATGGTCTTTAAGATAACTTGTTATGTAAAATTATTTATTTATCTAAGATGCACCTACACTGAATTTATCTGAAAAATAAAAAAGTTGGTATTAAGAAAAAAATTGTAGAGGAAACCAAGATGGCGGCATAGGTAAACACCGGAAATTGCTGCCCCGAACAACCACTTCAAAAATACAACTAAAAGACAAAACAGACATCATCCAGAACCACAGGAAGGCTGGCTGAGTGGAAATTCTACAACTAGAAGGAAAGAGAAAAGCACACTGAGACACAGAGGAGGTGTGGAAGTAAAGTGCAGAGGTGTGGAGGCGCATGTGGAAAGGGCTGGCAACTGAGGACATGGTCTTCTTTTTCAATCGGGAGGGAGTCTCAAACTCCCGACTGCTCTGAACTCCAGTTCCAGGCGAGTCTCTGGGGACCCAGACTCATATGGGGAGAAACTGGACTATCTGGCATCGGGCAGAACTCAAAGGCGGCTTTCTCTCAGAGATGCTTGCAGTGATTACCGAGGAACACTGAGACCCGGGACCTCTTAGGGTAGGACTGAGGATCAGCCATAGCTGTTTGCTCCGCCCTGTTGATTTCCCATGATGCCACCCCACCCAAGCTGTGCGCAGAGGCTTTTGCATATGAAAGGCCTGGCCCTTTGCAATCTGAAAATTACCTAACAAACTGCAGCTGGGTCAGAGAGACCCAGAACTTCCAAAAGAAGGCCCAAGACCCTACAGCAGCTTGCATTGCTTCACAGCTGGGCCTCATCTGGGCACCTCCAAACCCCAAACAAAGAAGAGGAATCTGCAGATCTCTCTGTAGCTCCTGCTGTGTAGCCTCAGGCAGAGGCTAAATTAGCACCTCCTTAGATCCAAGAGCGAGTGTACCCAGTGGTCAGAGTGGGACCATCCAGATTACAACTCCTCAGATCCATAAGGGACACACTCAGGGGGCAGACTCAGTGAGCACAAAAGCCCCACTGAAGAAGTTCTCCCACTGTAGACACAGCTGATTCTCATAGCCAATTGGCCTGGAGGTCAATTCCTCCCAGTGATACCTACAACAATAAAGGCTTAACTACAACATGACTGTGCACAAAGCCCACAAAGGGGTGCACCAAGAGTGTCCACCTTAGGTAACTGGGGAGGCTGAGCCACTGGGCCCTATAGGACACCTAGCACACAAAGCCACTCTATCAACACAGGGAAGCATAAAAAATGTGGAGACAAACAGGACACAAATGACAGAAATGGAGGAAAGCAAACTACTGGATATAGAGTTCAAAACCACACTTTTAAGGTTTTTCAAGAATTTTCTAGAAACCGCCAATAAATTTAGTGAGACCCTCAAGAAATCTAGTGAGACCCTCGAGGATATGAAAGAGGACCAACTAGAAATTAAGCATACACTGACTGAAATAAAGAATATTATACAGAGTTCCAACAGCAGACTAAAGGATCACAAGCACCAAGTCAAAGATTTGAAATACAAAGAAGCAAAAATCACCCAACTGGAAAAATGGATCCAAAAAAATGAAGATAGTGTAAGGAGCCTCTGGGACAACTTCAAGCATAACAACATCCGAATTATGAGGGTGCCAGAAGAAGAGAGAGAGCAAGATATTGAAAACCTATTTGAAGAAATAATGACAGAAAACTTCCTCTACCTGGTGAAAGAAATAGACATACAAGTCCAGGAAGCACAGAGAACCCCAAACAAAAGGAATCCAAAGAGGACCACACCAAGACACATCATAATTAAAATGCCAAGAGCAAAAGACAAAGAGAGAATCTTAAAAGCAGCAAGAAAAAGAAAGTCAGTTACCTACAAGGGAGTACCCATACGACTGTCAGCAGATTTCTCAATAGAAACTATGCAGGCCAGAAGGGAGTGGCAAGAAATATTCAAAGTGATGAATACCAAGAACCTACAACCTAGATTACTTTACGCAGCAAAGCTATCATTCAGAAGTGAAGGTCAGATAAAGAGCTTCACAGATAAGTAAAAGCTAAAGGAGTTCATCACCACCAAACCAGTATTATATGAAATGCTGAAAGGTATCCTTTAAGAAGAGGAAGAAGAAGAAAAAGGTAAAGATACAAATTATGAACAACAAATACACATCTATCAACAAGTGAATCTAAAAATCAAGTGAATAAATAATCTGATGAACAGAATAAACTGGTGAATATAATAGAATCAGGGGCATAGAAAGGGAGTGGACTGACAATTCTTGGGGGGAAAGGGGTTTGGGGGGTGTGGGAAGAGACTGGACAAAAGTCTTACACCTATGGATGAGGACAGTGGGGGGGGGGGGTGGTAAGGGCAGAGGGTGGGGTGGGAACTGGGTGGAGGGGAGCTATGGAGGAAAAAAAGAGGAACAACTGTAATAATCTGAATAATAAGGATTTAATTTAAAAAAAATAAAGAAAAAAATTGTAAATGGAAGATTATAAGAGAGGGTTTCTGGTGCCAGCAAAAGTAACTGGCGTGCCATGACACGTGTGCCAGGGGTTGCCCACC
>NW_005871123.1:3173032-3197829 GCF_000147115.1 Myotis lucifugus | reverse complement strand
TGGAGCCCTCACAGCCACTTGTTACGGCTGTGGCCGACCAGGGCACATCGAAGGGATTGCCCAAGAGGAAAGAGGAAGCCACCCTGGCCCTGTCCTATCTGCAAGGGGGATCACTGGAACTTGGACTTCCCAAAGGGGCGAAGGCCTCCCCGAGCTGATCTGGAGTCCCAAATGGTCCTGCAGCAGGATTGACAGGCCCAGGGGCCTTCCTACCCGGCTCTGACAGACTGTCATCTCCACCCAGGAGCCCTGGGTAACCCTGACTGTTGAGGGCAAGGAAATTAATTTCCTCCTCAACACTGGAGTCACCTTCTGCATCATCTTCTCCAGTCTTAGCCTCCCCTCCTCCCATAGCATAATTGTAAGAGGTGTGTCTGGGAAGCTTAAAGGCATTTTTCACAGTCTTTAAGTTGCAATTGGGACACCTGATTTTCTCAAATGCCTTCCTGATCATGCCAGAAAGCCTAACTCCCTTACTAGGGCAAGACATCTTAGCACACTTTGGCACTACCATATGTATGGTGCTGGAATGCGTACTCTGTCCCCCCCCCCCCCCCCCCCCCCCGGCAGGGGGGAATGGGATTTTCCCATAGGGATGGGCCCCCCCAGGGAAAGGGGGGGGGGGGGTTGGGAAAACCCCCGGCTCAAAAACCCGCAAAAAATCAGACTCTTCCACATCAGAAACAAAACCCCCCCCCCCCGGGGGGAAGGGAATTGCAGACTACAATAAACAATTTTAAGGCATAGGGTCTACTAAAGCTCTGTAATAGCCCATGCAACACTCCCATTTGGGGAGTTCAAAAGCCCAAAGGGGTGTGGACACTGGTCCAAAACCTTCTGTTTAATAAATGAAACCTGCTGCATGTAGGTTAATATGTCTTCACAAGTGGAGGAAAATCTTGACATTATAAAAAAGAACATCAAATTCATTGACAACTTTGAGAGCATAGACAAGACAGGGCCCCAGCTGGCTCCTGTCATTCTTATCTCAATTCAAGAATTCCTTGTGGTCATGGCTATTACCTTTTTTGTTCCCCCCTTATTATGCTTATGTTAGTACTACTATTTGGACCTTGCCTTTTGAATTTACTCCTATGTTTTGTTTCCGCCAGGATAGAGGCACTCAAGCTACAAATGGTCATGGAAATGGAATCCTGAATGGCAGCTCCTATCTTCTGTGGTCCCCTAAATCACCAACCTCTGAAGGAGCCCTAATAACTGTCGCCATCAACAATGCCCCTAACCAGCCGGAAGTAGTTAGAGCCTTCAGAAGCAGCTAGGCAGTTAGGGAGGGGACTATGAGGAGAGAAATGTAAAGGGGAGGTGCAACTGAACCTTGCAGGACTGAGCAGGAACCAGTTCATCAGCCACACCATATCCTACGTCAATTCTCAAGAACGAAAGGCCCTGATCATGGGCTGGACACACAAGGGGGTTGGGGGTGAGAAGGAACCCTGGAGTTTAAAATGTGATCTCTTAGTGAATTAACAATATTTTATTTTACTCAAAGGTGCAGAAATGAAATTAAACAAAGGGAAAAGAGATGAAGAAGCATTTGTGGAGAAAAAAGGAAAATCAGACAGGAAAGAAAGATTAAGAACAGATGACCATTCATATGAAGAAAGATTGCAACTTGATTGTTCTATGTTGCTAATATACTGAGTGGTAAAGGAATTGTTGTGTCAGCAAGTAAGGAGATGTTAGGCCATCCCCCAGGAGAAAAAGAGCATTCAAAAGACTGTCTGTTCCAAAACAGCAATCTTCATGGAGGGCAAAAGAGTTTTACGATAACAAATAATTAGCAGACATGGAGTTCCAATTCTGAGTTAATGTTGGTTTTCTGAAATAGGAAATTAAGGTATTATATAGAATTTATAAGTTATAAAGAACTACCTGATGATAGTCTATGTCATTCAGTGTATTCCCATTAACTGATAGATTTTAAAAAATGTCTACAGGGTTTTAGCAGTGATTAAATTTGTTTTGTTATAGACATTGAAGAAGAGTGGAGGAACATGTATAATTACTGTGAGCAACCAGAATGTTTAGGCAGTTTATAGAAGAAAAGTACAAGAAGAGTAAAGCTATAGCTTTCAAAATTACTCTCCATTACATACTTTGTAATGAATAACTTGGGAAAAAGATGACAACTTTGTAAATGCGCAAATACATTTTATAAAAGTAAATTTTAAAGAATTAAAAAAGATGCATTTTATAATATTTGTTCAGCAATTAAAATTCTTCAAAATTCTCATTAATAAGGTAGATGAATTCTGCCATATTGCTGTTCTTTACAATTTGAATATAACTATTATGCCAGCAGGCTTCAATAAAAGTCTACTTCATATTTATGTGTGTGACAAAGATAACATGTGCTTGCTGTAAATAAGTAAATGCACGGGGGTGTATTTTAAAAAAGGCAAATATTCTCCTCTGCCCCATTCAATATCACCACTGTCAGTAATCTTTTTTTTTTTTTAAGATTTTAAAAATTGATTTTTAGAGAGAGAGGAAGGGAGAGGGAGAAAGACATCAATGTGAGAGCAAAACCTCAATCGGCTGCCTGCCACATGCCTTCTACCAGGGATGGAGCTTGAAACCTGGACATATGCCCTCACCTGGGATCCAATGGGCAACTCTTCAGTGCATGATGCCACCCAACCAACTAAGCCTCACAGGCCAGGGCAGTAATCTTAACATACGGTGTGTGTCCATTACTTCATACAAATGCAGTGTAATTATATAGCATTGTTTTTGTTTTTTCTCAAAAACAAGAAAATAGTTGTTTGTTTTTAATTCTTTCCAGAGGATAGGTGGTTTTATTTTATTGATTTTTAGAGAGAAGAAAGGAGAGAGAGAATCAATTTGAGAAGCCATCAATGGGTTGCCTCCTATGCATGCCCTCACCGGGGATAGAACCTGCAACCAAGGTATATGCCCAGACGGGTAATCAAACCCATAACCTTTTGGTGCATGGGACAACACTCCAACCAACTGAGCTGCTGGGCCAGGGCACACTATGTAATTTAAAAAAACAACAAAACACTTTGCAATATTATAGAAATCTCTTGATTTATACTTTTGGATCACTTGAAAGCTCCATTCTGGATGTGTCATCATTTTTGGACCATTCCCTAATAGCTGGACATTCATAGCATTTGTTTAATATTATAGTATTAAAATGAACTTCCCTTTACATATATCTTTACACACTGGCTATTTTGTTCTATAGAGTGTGTTCATAAAAGTAGAATTTGCTAGATTAAAAATAATTCATAAAAATATTACTATTGAATAGGTACTACATGAGCATTGTAAGAAAAAATTCAGAGGAAAAAGGCAAATAAACGTTTTCCATTACATTGTTTCCCATTTCCTTCTGTTTGTTTGGAATGCGTAAACAAACAGAAAAGTTTAGAGTCTGTCACCTAATCCTATATAATAAAACTCTAATATGCAAATCGAACAAATGGTAGAACAACTGGTCGCTATGATGTGCACTGACCACCAGGGTGCAGACGCTCAGCACAGGAGCTGCCCCCTGGTGGTCAGTGTGCTCCCACAGGGGGAGCACCACTCATCCAGAAGCCAGGCTCGCTGTTCCTTAACGCTGCCTCGGATACTGGAAAGGTTCCCGCCACCATCACTGTGCTTGCCAGCCATGAGCCCGGCTTCTTACTGCAGGTGGGAGGTAAGGAGCAAGGGGTCCTGGACTTCGAGAGGGCCTAAGCCAGCAGTCGGACATCCCCTGAGTGGTCCTGGACTGTGAGAGGGCACAGGCCAGGCTGAGGGACCCCCCACCCCTGCCAGTGCATGAAATTTCATGCACCAGGCCTCTAGTATATACATAAACAGCTCAGGAGATTGGAGTATGATAATCATTAGTTAATGTATAATTAAGTACTAGAAAATATTTAAACTCTTCATTTACCATGGATATTGAATTAAAATGTTTGGAAAGTTCTTATTTTACAGGACTTTAAATTGATCAATCCCATTGCTTAATAGGTTTTAATCTAGAAATTGATATATTTTTTAAAGAAATATTTTTGATTTCAGAGAGGGAGAGGGAGAGATAGAAACATCAATAATGAGAATCATTGATTGGCTGCCTCCTGCACACCCCACACTGGGGACTGAGTCTGCAACCCGGGCATGTGCCCTTGACCGGAATTGAACCCGGGACCCCTAAGTCTGAAGGCCAACGCTCTATCCACTGAGCTAGGACCGGAAATTGGTATTTTATAGATTGCATAGACTACCATATTTTCAAAGAATATGTAGACCATTTAATCTGCATATTTTCGATCTTATTGCTGTTTCTTTTATGAAGTAAGACTTTGAAAAGAAAGATGAAACCCGTGGCTACTAGTTGGCTTGCAACTAACTAGTCTCACAAGGAATGCTTAAGGATTTGCTTAGTAAAAACAAGTGCACCCCTTCCTCCATTTTATGACAATGAGTCATCACTAGAATTAAAGGGATTTAAATTTTCTATGATGTGTCCCCACTGGCTAGAGTGGGGACATGATAGGGACTCAATAAATACTAGTTGATTGCATATTATTCAAATTTAACCAAGAAGTCTAAGACAAGGGCTTTTAAATTATGATTCCAACATTTAAATGAGAACTAATCAGCATTCACTCTAAATAGTATGCATATAAAACCATTTAAATCATGTAACATACTGGAGGGGCAATCTGATGAAAGTCATGCCATATATATCAAATGTATCTCATAAGTCAGTCCTATTCTATTTTCCAGTTTTAGATTTCACAGGGGTAGGTTAGCTAGTCTCATCCTAGGAGCATCTTTGCAACATGATACACCATATTACAGGTGTATACACAACTCAATTTACACAGGAAAAAAAAAAGGAACTGTTATGAGACCCAGAGGCACATACATTCAATTGTTTACATTTAATAAAGATTATGAGATTCTTTAGGAAAAATGAAGACAGGTCACTGATGGTTTAGAGATGTTAAATTGGAAACAGACATTTAAGGTCCTTTCTACCATTTTGATTCCAGGAAAAATAAGTTAATCACTTTATAAATTTGTTAGAGGCCTGGTGCATGAAATTCATGCACTGGTAGGGTCCCTAGGCCTGGCTGACAATCAGGGCTGATCAGGGCCTTCTGGCTGCAGGCCGGGGCCTTCCTTCATTCCATGCCGCCCCTTGGTGGTCAGCGCATGTCATAGTGAGTGATCAAACTCCCAGTCTCCTAAACTCCCAAGGGGACACTTTGCATATTAGCCATATGTTTTTTTCCCCAAATAGAGGTAAGTAGAAGCTAATTTGATAAATGGAAGTGGATATCCCTTAAAACTATGTAATACTACTAAAACGCAAGGCAATTTTCAACACTTTTTTACACCCAGTGTCAAATGAGGGCATAGCAAATCTCTCAGAAACCAATAAAACTTATGAGATGCAAATTAGGTTTATCCTTGATAACTGGTATTTCCAAAAGTAGAAAATGATATTTCCATTTAAAAGCACTGATTAAGTTTATTTAAATATTACCTATATAATTTCTACTATATTTATAATGTGATTCTTGACAGAATATATGCTTTTATATTAAGCATAAGAATGAATAATCCTACAAAGATAAAACTCATTTAGTAAAATTCTGTTGATCTTTTGGAATTATGAAATGTTATTCACTCACAAAACAAAATGTGCTTTCAAAAATTTCTGAAACAAATTCTTTGAAATTTATTTCTAAAAGTCACAGAGACAAAACTTTAAAAGTGACACATTTATACTAATACATGCATGAAGGGAAAAAAAAGCACAGGAATACAAAAATGAACACAGTAAATTTTAATGAATACAGTATTCTGGATACAAGTAGAATACTAGGTAAGAATTGTATTTACCTCAGAAGTCTATGACAGTATGGATTCAGATAAACCAAGGTTTAATTAAGATAGCCACTTCACTATTCACATTTTAATCAGTGCTGACCAGATGCTAAAGCAATTATTTTAGGCTAATATTTTCAGTGAAATTATAGAATGAATCTTCTATTTAATGAAGGTGATATGTACTCATTTAAAAGCAGTTGGGGCAAGTCAAACCATGGAGAGCCCTTACAAAAGACTAAGCACCAAATTATTTTCTGTGGCTTTCATTTATAGCCACTTTAAATTTGTTTAAATGTGTTTTCCATTAACATTCACATACAAATTCTTCCAGGCAAAAGTTTTAACATGGAACTTTCTGCTTAGAGTTCTTGCCAACTGTTACTTACAATAGTTTTTAAGCAATAAATACTTCAGAACAATCCCAAGCCAATACTTAATTGGTTACAATTCTAAGATGCACAACTTTTTCTTTAAAGTTTTTTGGTCCCTGAAAATTCAGTAGGGCCAAATGCATTAACTGGAAGTAGCATTTGTTAAGAAAAAGAAGTCTAACCCAAAGATGATAATGAATAAAATAACGATTTAGGCTCTCATACACAATCTTTCTAGATTTTCACCCCGTAAGAAATGATTACAATGTCCTTTAGGCTTGCTATATGCCCCACAGAATCAAAAGAAACCAACAAGGAATTTAACATTTCAACTAGCTAGGAACTATTTACTGTAAGCATAAAGTGAAATTTTGGAAGACATACTACTATATTTCAAGAAAACACTATTAACAGGTAAGCATGTGTTGAAGGCAGTTTATAAATGAAATATTACATGTCTTGTTTATGCATACAACTTATAAAATAGAAAATGCTATTTTCCCAAATAGTATAGTATCACACTAACACTATATAGTTAAGATTTAAAACTTCAGAACACACGTCCACTATACCTTGACAGCAGTATATGCCTCTTAGATATTCTCATTTGTTAACATATGCCAACCATCGTTTCACAGATTTGTACGTTTGAGCAGGCTAAAACAATCATTCTGCTTTATCTATTTAACTATGAGACAAGGTTAACCAGACTCAGGGAACGAAGTTTTATAATGAAGAAACATATTAAACCTCCACAAAAGGATGAAAAACTCTTCTAAGGACATGATATAATCATAGCAGGAGGATGGATTATGCCCCTAGATATGGTGTGTGTGGGAATAGTTTGGAGCCTGGTGAAATACATTTATATGGGACCTAAATGATCATCAAATCTGTAATTACTAGAAACTCAAATGTGAATTATTGGTGTTTTTCCAGTGGAATGTCATTCAGTTTATAGTTTAGGACGACTGAAAACTGTTCTGCCACTATAGATTTGCTTTCAGTGCAAATTAATACCCAAATAATAGGGAGCAGTCTAAATCACATGGAATTTTGAAAAATTAGAATGATTGCATATCTAACCTTATTTTTGTATTCTGAAAATAGCGCTATAAAACTCAATTAGTTTCCTAGCTTCTTAAGACTTTTTACCATCATAGATAATTCAAATTAAACATGGTTGCCTGCAAATTCTTTACTAGAGGAAGTAAAAAAAAAGTACATTTTGGTTATGTTTTGCTGCTGGTCTTCTCATGTATGTGCTTTATCAATGAGAGCACTACTCTAGGAATTTATTGTGCTACTTTAATATAACTGAACATGAGGAAAATTGGTATTCAAATTTTGACAGGGGACCTTTTTTTCTTATTTTTTGGTGGCAGGCTTATTTAAAAAAATCCACATAAAATCTAAAATCAGACGGACACTTTGACAACCTGAACTAGGAACTTAAGTCTGTAAAAGAAATTTAGAAATGGAAAGCTGTTTCTGAAAAATATAAAATCTAAACCTTGTTCTTACTTACTTTGGCTTTTCTTTTTTAAATAAAGATTTGTGGTAAAATAACCTTAAATATAATACCTGCTGTTAACATAGGGCATCATTTGTCGTGCTTGTAATAGAAATATATAAGTATTTTAACTTGAATGCTTTCAAAGAATTTAAGAGTTTTTTAAAGCTATACTCCAAGTTTTCACTGTTTAGTTTTTAAAAAATATAATTTGGGTCTCTGATAACCTTAAAAGATAGTGAGGTTCAGATAGAGATCATTTCCTGAACATGGTTGACCTCTAACAGAACTAATTATTTCCTCACCCAAAGAGTTATACAGGATACTGCCAGATCTCCACTACAAAAATCTTGTACTGTTAGACAATGTTTACCATCCATTTAAAAGCCTTGTACCACCAGAGGCAAAGCACATAAAAGTGAAAGTAAACTTGTTTCTAGTCTACTTATCCCAACTAAACTCTTATGAAACCATATGGAAAAATTAATATATAGAAAGTAATTTCCTTATTTTCTGATCTGTCAGCAAAAAATTACTAGTTTTCTGTAAAAACAGAAAACTCAATAAAGTGTCTACCTGTTTAAATTAAAATGATAATCCTGGTGTCTTTTAACATCAAGACATTAAAAAAAAAGCTTACAAACTCAAGATGATGCTTGAAATGAAAGCTATGGTTCAAAAATGTTGTGTTTATGTTAAGAGACTAAAATTGTGTCACTGCAAAATTCCCTATGGCTTTTGGCACTGACATTAAAAGATTTTAGTCTTTTGGTCACTTGAAGCTATTACTAAATAGAACAATAAGCCTTTAAAAAGGGGGGAAAAATACAGTGAGGAACTGAAGGATAGCTAAGTAACTACATCATATACAAAATAAAGCATAGTTTGAAATAAACAGTCATTTTCTGCTAGGGATCTGAATATACAAGAACAGTTTACCACCATCGCTTCCATTTTGAGGAGGATCCTCTAATCAGAAAGAATTCCTTTAAGTTACTGTGAGTGGTGTTGCCTGGCAGCAGCTTCAATTTCCTAGGCTAGTCTTCAATCCAAGTAATTAAGTACTCTCACAAGGAATAATCATACATGGCAATAGGGTAAAAAAGCAGGGCAGTTCGTCCATGCACAAATATTTCAGGAGAAAAACCTTCAACTTTAAAGATAACCATCAGGTTTAAGGTATTCTAGCACACTTTAAACCTTAATTTTTGTTTTACACCATTGGTGACTAAAATTAACAGTAAGTTTTATGGTGAATTTTTGTTTTTGCTTGCAACTATATACACATTGAAAAACTATTCTGCATCACATGATTTTTAAACGAAATAAATATAAAAATGAACCATATAATCAATACATAACTTTAACACTCCACATTATTTAATCTTGATCACAATGATGGTAACCTCCTGGTCAACAATCTTGTGAGTTGAGGAGCTGATTCTCATTCTCATATCCATCAGGCAGATATGCTCTCCTCAGCTGGTCTGACTTAGGTATGGAGCCTCCATTCTTCACATGGCGAGACAGGAAAGCACGGACGGCTGGGTGATCAGCCTTCTCAAGTGGGATGTTGGCTTCCAGGCACATTTTCACAAAGTCCTGGATAACACTGACTTTCTCTGTTTGTGCAGTACTGTTGCACTGAAGGGATGCAGTTAGGGGCCTTTGCTTCTTTCTCACATTCTGCTCTTCAAATTCTGCCTTCCTCTTGGTATGAGTCTTTGACTTGAGATGGTCACTAATGGCAGACTTGCGAACATGATTCAGAACCACATTGCAAGAAGTGCAGAAGAGTTTTCCTCCATCTTCATGCAGCTCACCTCCAAACTCAGTGACTCGATCCAGGGGAGTCACATACAAAGCAGTCTTAGAACGGTTTCGAGCAGGTGGTGCTGTCACTACAAATCTTTCCATTTTGACTTTGAATAAGGTTCTTTCAAGACAAGAAAAAACGTAAGTGTTATAACAACAGTTCATTTGGGAAGCAGTTAACAAGAAAAGTATAAACATTTTTAAGATTATAGATTTCAGAAAACTTAATTTAAATTAATAGATCGTGTACCCATTACTAGTAACAACTACATCCATTCCTTGAATTTGATGAAATTCAAATAAATTTAAACTATGAAAAAAGAATGACACCTATTTCAGATGTCACTATCTTTTAGAAAAACCTAATCACAGGTCAGTATTTAGGGTATTATATTAATTTCATTCAATTTAGATATGTATTCAAGTTTAAAAGAGCTTCTTTTCCTTCACGGTTCTGGGGCAACTGATTTTACGAACACAATCATAGGGAATTGTAAACAAAGTTTGTTCAAACAGGGGGATAAATAAACTGGCATAATTGTATATGAAGGTAAATATAATTTCCACAACTGCTCAGAGAAAAAAAGTATAAGCCAAGAAAGCAGACCGAACACCAGTAACATCAGAAACAATATTATTATATTTTAAAGCAAAAATAGAATTCAAAGAATTAATGCATATACACCTCTATTAAGTTTTCCAAAAGGTGATGATCAAGATATATGCAAAGTATTTTTTCTAACACTTTTTTTCCATTAAAGACTAATATCCACATCTATTAATTTATTCCATTTAACTAGTCAGCTAGAACAAAACCAAAAACTCATTAACATAGTGCCTAGTGTATGATAGATGTTCAATCACAATTTGTTGATGGAATAAGTAAATGATTATCTTTACTATTTTTTCATATATTAATCTCAGAAGCAGCTTAATCATTTCAAAATTTATCCTAATTGCAAACATTTATGATCACTGTCAAAACCGGTGGCACTGAAAACTTGAGATATTGAACAAATATTGTTGGTGGAGACCATTTGTTTCCTGAGGCATGTGCCTTTGGGTTAAGCCAGCCGTGGGCAAACTATGGCCCGTGGGCCGGATCCGGCCCGTTTGAAATGAATAAAACTAAAAAAAAAAAAAGACCGTACCCTTTTATGTAATGATGTTTACTTTGAATTTATATTAGTTCACACACACACTCCATCCATGCTTTTGTTCCGGCCCTCCGGTCCAGTTTAAGAACCCATTGTGGCCCTCGAGTCAAAAAGTTTGCCCACCCCTGGGTTAAGCTCTTACATTAACCTAGATATAAGAAATTCAAATGAATTTGATATAATTGATAATAGAACTCTGTTCTATAGAAATATGATAGGTACCATTTTCTTTATAAGTGTAATCAGAAACAATGGTGTTAATCCACGTTAGAGAACTTGTAGCTGAGTAATATGAAAGCTATCTCAAAATAACTTTAAATTGTCTATGGACATAAACTCAGAGAAGGACTTAATGTTTCACATAAATTCTGAAAAGCATGATAAAACTTAGGTTTTAATAGGATTAATTCAAATATTCTATTAACACGTTAAGCGCCCAGCCTGTTTTGTCTTCGGGAGGGAAAGTATAGTGTCAGTCACCGGTGACTGACAGGGGGCTTAACGTGTTAAAAATCTGTTTAATGTATAGCTTTCATGTGCCAAATATTGTGTTGGCTACAGGTGTTCAATGGCAGATAAGGCAGAGATGATTCCTGCCCAATAAACAGTGAATTACCATTATATGTGTGTACCTTAAGTTAATGATTTATATTTTATACACCTATAGCAAATCAGTCCCAATTATTAATGGCTCTAAACTAGTTATAAAACAACATTAAATATTTGTGCCCAGTAATGCCTAAATCTTTCAATGTGAAAAATCTTGTCTTTAAATAGTTTAATTTCAAACTTTAAAAAATGTTCGTTATTCTCTGAGGCATAAAATGACCAATTACTTGTGATAATGTGAAAGGCCTACACATCCAATGTCTTGTAACTTTCAAAAGTCTGTGTTACTGCAAAAGCAAACATGTACCCAGCAGAGGATGCTTGAGTTTACAGACCTGAAGAACAAAAGTGTTTTCAAAAGAAGGTAAAGATATTTTAAGCGCGGACGAAGTTAAGAGCAGGAATTAGCTAACAAAACAGAAGCAGCAAATCACTTACTAGAGCAAAATAAAAGTCATCCGTTTTTCAAGTTTAAATGTTTACCTGATCAGTTTCCAGTTTTTTCCGTCTGGATACTTACTAGTAAAGGGTCCCAGCGCAAGACCAGAGATGCATGAACTCCTGGCACTTTCCGTTGGTTCCAACCGGAGACGCTTTCAAAATCCGTGTTTCAACAAGTGGTGGTGGGCAAATAGTTTCTGGGCTTGCACCCCGTTTTCCCTGAGATGCGGGGAAGTCATGCCTTTACTGCAAAACACAAAACAAATAGGAAGGAAAAATGGGGGTAGGGAGAGAAAGAAGGGCGGGCGAAAACGTGAACAGGGACACCAACAACCGCCACCACGCAGGTGTCTTTAAAACCTCGCTCTTTAGGAAACTCGACACAGCAAGTCCCGACCCCAACGCGGACCCCAACACTCCGCAACCCGCTCCCTTCCCGGCGGCCCGCCCGCCTCGGCACCTGGCCGCGCGCCCCGGGCCCCAGGGTTCCGGAGAGCGAGGGGAAGGCGGGGCGCGGGGCGTTCTCGCCGTCTAGACGCCCTCCTCCCGCGCCAGCCCCAGCAGCCGGCGCCCCGCCGCCCCCAGCCCCGCTAGCTGGGCAGGGCCGCGTCCCAGCTGCCGTCCGTGGGCCCCGCCACTAGACAGCCTAGTTGGCGGCAGTCTCAGGGGAGGAGGCGGTAGGCCCCTGACGGGCGCGCACGCTGTCAGGCTTCCCGTCTCCTCCCCCTTCCATCCGCCGACAACGTCGCCCCGGCTCCGCCCCCGGCTCCCGTTCGGGCAGGAAGGCCCCGGGCCCAGAGCCTGCACCAACGGCCGGGCCCACCCTCGGCCTCCCTAGCTTCTCGTTACCGTAGGATCCGGGCGGCCTCTAGGGGAAGTGGACGAGAGTCGGCCAGAAAGGAAAGGAGGAGTAAGAGAAAAAGGAGCAAGAGGGTGAGGGAAGAGAAGGACTTGTCGTCGTTGCCGCCGCCGCCGCCGCCGCCGTTGCCCGGTCGAGCCCCGCGGCGGCCGCCGTGTCCCCCACCGCGCCCCGTCCTCCCGCACCGCCTATGGCAAAGCTCGTAGGCGGGCCCCAGCAACCGCCGAGCAGCGGTGGCCAATTGACAGCGGAGCTATCAAACAGACAAATGCCTTGACCAATGGTAGTAGAAAGGCGGGCATGTGCATGATTGGCGGCTAGATTTCTCCATTGAAAACTGGGGGCGTGGGTGGGCGGAGCCGGAAGTAGAGCCAGACGAGAGGCCCCAGTCCACCAGGGGCGGAGAGAAGGGGGAGGGAACTAGAGGAGGAGGAGGTTAGCCGAGGCTGCTACAGCGGCGGCGGCGGCGGCGCAGGGGCTGGTACGCGCTGGGCGGCGAGAGCCTCATGGCGGAGGAAGAGAGCGACCAAGAGGCCGAACGCCTCGGAGAAGAGCTCGTGGCCATTGTGGAGTCCCCGCCAGGCCCTGCGGGGCTTGGAGTTGCGGGCGACGGCAACGACGGCACTGGCGGCAGCAGCTGCGGTGGCGGCGTCGTCGGGATCAGCAGTCGGGATTACTGCCGACGCTTCTGTCAGGTGAGGCGCCCGTCGGCCGCTCGGACTTGACACCCGGGTACTGGGCCTCCCTGCGTCTCCTGGCCTCCTCGTCCTCGAATCAGGGCTGTGTCCGGTGCTCACTCCGCCAGCCCAACAAGGAGAGTGAGGGTGAAGCTCCCCCCTCCACCTATCCGGCTTGGGGTGGGGGGCGGGGAGCGGGGAGCGAGACGGGCATGACCCGTGGGTCTAAGGGTTGCTGAAAAAGTGAGAGTTTGTCGCGGGTGGAGGGGCTGGAGCGGAGGGTCAGCTGGCAGGAAAGCGCTGGAGTACTGACATGCCTCCCCTTCCCCAGACAGACCCCTTTCTGCCCGAGGGTCCCGCCTTCTTGTGCTTCCCACCCAGTTCCTGCTCACTTCATTCGGAATCTCTGGCAACATTTCCTGCCTTCCCTTCTCCGCCCCTTGTGCCCCCTCGGGCCCCCTTTTTCGGAGATCGGGGCTTGCCGTGTCTCTGCCGCTCCCTCTCCTGTCATCGCCACCCCTCCCCCTCTGCTAGGGTCTCCTGTCATCCCTGCACGAGACCCCGCCGGGACAATTCTGTTGGTTTAGGCGCTGACCCACGGTGTTTTAGATACTTTTTTGGGGGGCGGGTGGTGGTGGTGGCGGGGTTAAGACAGGGTGATTGTCATCTTTTCTTTTCTTATCCCCTTTCCTCGACCGAACAGTGACAATAAATTATTTACTTGGTCAACTGTCACTCTGATTTGATGTAGTTTCAAGTGTTTGGCCATAATCAAATGTTACAGCACCAAAGTACTTCTAGGGGTAAGGTTGTGTCATCTACATTCACATCTACATATATTTATAAACATTTTTTCTCATTCACAACAGTCTTGTTTTGCAAACTGTTTTGGCAGAAAGTTTTACTCTTTTTTTCCAACCCATTCTTTTATTTATTTATTTTTTAATTTGCTTATTATCTTATGAATAGAGTTCAAATCATGGCTCCACCACTTCCTAGTTATTACCTTGGACAAGTTACTTAATCTCTCTATCCCACCGTTTCTTCTTCTAACAAATGGGTTTGGATCCTTTACATATTAATTAAAGTTAGGCTATTTCATTCTGGTAACAAGTAGAAAATAAAGTTAACAGGAGGTAAGCATCATATTTGCTGAAATTTGATTTTTATGCCTTTCCAAACATTGAAAGGGAAAGGATGGAATTGAAATTTTCAGGCAAGTTTTTAATACTTTAAACTGTTTTTTGATTTTTGTTTCTTTCCTTCTTATCATAAATAAGAAGGTGGAAACTGTCTTGGTATAAAGGGCGTGTATTTTTTCTTTGGCATTGCTCTCTATTTAGTGACTTTCTTGAAAATATTTTTCCTTATTTTTATTTATTTTGGTAGTGGCATTCACTGGATTTAGAGATTCAGTGTCTTTACAATACTTGTTTTCTAACTATATGTTTTACATCTGGAAACCATGTTATCGGTAGACTTCGTATCTATGGGAATTTTAAACATCTGAAAATTAGTTTATGATTGATCTTTTTAATATATTCATCGGCTGAAAATCTTTTTATTTTCTCTTTTGCTTTTTTAAAATATATTTTTATTGATTTCAGAGAGGAAGGGAGAGGGAGAGAAAGGTAGAGACATCAATGATGAGAATCATTGATCAGCTGCCTCCTGCATGCCTCACACTAGGGATAGAGCCTGCAACCCAGGCATATGCCCTGACCAGGAATCCAACAGTGACCTCCTGGTTCATAGGTCAGTGCTCAACCACTGAACCACACCGGCTGGGCCTGTTTTCCTTTTGATATCATTAATAAGCAAGTTGGTTTTGGTTACCTTTAGCTTTAATTTACTTGATCAAATAACCCTTAATTGCTGAAATTGCATTGAAATTTTATTTGAGGGCCAGAACATTTTTGGAGAATCTTTAACTCTTATTATATTTCGTGAAATCAGTTTTAAGAACAGATGAATAAATTTAGCCTGTGAAATACAGTGTCTGAACAGTGACAGTAAATTATTTTAAGTACCAATGAAGTTGACTATTTTAAAAAACTCCAATACCACCTAAATATACAAGGAAATAAAACTAAACAAGAAGAACTTAAACTTTTATTTTTACATTGCTAAGTTATGAGTTAAGTTATGCTGACATACTTTTATGCTACCAACTTTTACCTGAAACCTTACATGTTTTATAATATTCTAGATTAGCAATAGATCTGTTCTTAGGGCTCCTGTCCTGGATCCACCCTGCAGGTGAGCTTTGTGAAGTTTTTTTTTTTTTTTTTTTGTACTAAAACATTAAGATAGAATAAAAGATTACCTATGTTAAGTTGAATTTTATGCATTGATTAATAAATTCTAACAGTACAGTAGTTCTGTTTTATTTGCCACCAAAGGAAGAAGTGGATTATGTAATCTAATTCCCAAAGATTGTTGTTGTTTTTTTTCTTTTTAACATTTGGTTTCCTAATATTTACTAAGGGTAAGGTAATATTAAGTAACTTGCACTCATTAGTGAATGACTTAATTGTGAGTAATCAATAAAATGGATAATATGCGCTTGGGTGGGTGACAGTTAATGAAATATATGATTTATACTCACAGTCTTGTGCACTGAAAAGAAAGGCTCCAATTTATATTTCTCTTTTTAGAAAGAAATCTGAATAAAAATGTCTTGGGCAGTTAGTTGTGTGGGTGAAGGGGAGGTTCTATGTCTTTTACCACAAGGGAAAATAAAACAGAAGACAATAGGTAATATAAGTGATAAATTATGCATCCATTCAATGCATTTGAGGATATACTTGTTTACTTGAGAAACAATACCAGTAAATATAAAATCTTAGACTAAGGGAATAGTCCCTTAGGCTTAAACTGATTTTTGTGATGATGGATTTGGGAGATTGTAAGTGTTAATTTCGAAATAGTTACTTGGCGTAATGTCCACTAACTGCCCCTATCACATCCTCCCTTAACTCTTATTAGTGGACTCTCAACAAATGCTTAAATTAGCTCTTAATTTATATTTAATTTACTTTGAGGATGAAAGGAAGGGGAAATTAATTTTTATTGAGGGTCCTACTAACTCTTAAAGCCTTCAGTTAGGTCCTGTTATGCAAGTTTCATAGTTGAATTCCCTTCATTTCTGGTAGGTGGACCAGCTGTGATTTGAACCCAGACTTCAATTTCTACTGAAAGGCAGATTAAAATTACAAATAAATTTGCAAATAATTATAAAGTGAATTGTTTATGACAAGTTGTGCAAAGGGGAAAAAATAGTTACTGGATGTACTCAGGGAATCAAGGATGAAAAAGTCTAAAAGTAGTCTTTCATTAGGCCATAGTGTTAAAAATATTTCAAGGAACAGTCTGATTATTATTTCTCTGACTTGTTAGGTGCTGTGAACATTTCCCCTATTCCTGAAGATTATAATAATTGAACTTATTTTTTTGCTAGATGTATTGAAATGCTTTGATCATAAATTGATTGTAAACTAAACAAGTAGCTCAGTGCTTGAATGATTACAGTGAATGATAAGTATTTCTGGAAATACTTTGATATGTTGATTAAAATACTTTAAAATTGTTTCTTACTAAAATGGGGTTAATAGTCATCCCATGAGGATGTCATGAGTATAAAAGGAGAGAATGACCATGAAATGTTCAGTACTATACCTAGCGTGGAGATAGACATTATTAGACAAAGGCTGTTAATATTTCTCATGTGAAATTCTTTGAAAGTTTAAGAGGAACATTAGAGATAATTCAATCTGAAGGTCACTTATAGTTTGTATCCCACAAAAAACTTTAGAGGAAATTTAGAAATGTTATAATTCTAAAATTCTGTTATTTATCTAGAAAAGCTGAATGCTCCAATAAAGCCCTAAATAATTTGCAATAGCAGCTACATTTTCTCAGAGATTATGTTTCCTGCAGGGGACATTTGGTAATGTCTGGAGAAATTTTTGATTGTCCTAATTGGGATAGGTTGCTATTGGCATCTAGACAGTAGAGGACAGGGATGATGTTGAACATACAGTATGTGAAGCCTTGGTTCTTGTATGTCTCCCATCTAGAGCAATTCAGTTCTCTACCACGTTGTTCACATAAAAAAGTCTCAGTTTTCCAACAAAACTTGGGTTCTGACTTGACAACCCTTTCATGCTGATACTCTATGATCAGTCACATGTCTTTTTTAAAAATATATTTTATTGATTTTTTTAGAGAGGAAGGGAGAGGGATAGAGAGTTAGAAACATCGATGAGAGAGAATCATTGATCGGCTGCCTCCTGTACACCCCCAATTGGGGATGTGCCCGCAACCAAGGTACATGCCCTTGACGGAATCGAACCTGGGACCCTTCAGTCCATAGGCCGATGCTCTATCCATTGAGCCAAACCGGTTAGGCATCAGTCACATGTCTCTTATGTGACAATGGAGAGAATGCCTGAGTATGAGTCAGTTTACTGCTAAACCTTGTTCTGTTAACATCTCAGGAAATTGTGCTGTAAATATTTTTGTGTTTTTTTTTTTTTGCTTATGCTATTGCTTATTATTATTAAATACATGGATCCAAGTCACCATGGATCCTAATGAGGTTAGTGATAGCAGCAAATTGAAAAAGAAGTTGTGAGAACAATGATAGAGCTTTAAAAAAGAAATAATTACAAAGTATGATAGAGGTGTTCATGTGTCTGATCTAGCTATGGAGTATGGCTTGGTGAAATAGGTGATTAGCACAATTTTAAAATATAGAGAGGCCATCAAGAGTACTGATATTGCTAAGGTGTGACAGTGCTCATGAAACAACCATCACTTGAGAAAGGTTAAAATAGGGAATCATTGTGAGTCTGGAACAGATTAATTCAATTTACATTATTTCTAATGGGAAAAATGATTAGGTTTTCAAACAAATTGCTTCTTGAATAGCCTTCTGGAACTATTTACGTTAATTTTTAACAATTGCTACTAATTAGAATTATTTTAAAATTCACTTTTTTAAAGGATATTTTTTCATTGATTTTTAGAGAGAGTAGAAGAGAGGGGGAGAGACAGAGAGAGAAACATCAGTGTGTCTCACATCGATTGGTTGTCTCCCCACACACCCTAACAAGAGCAGGGAATTGAGCCTGCAACCGAGGTAAACTGCCTTGCCCTTGATTGGAATCAAACTTGGGACCCTTTAGTCCACAGGCCAAAGCTGTATCCACTGAGCCAAATCGGGTAGGGCTAAACTTTACTTTTAATTTTTTTAAATGTTTTATGTATACTTAGTTTAAAAAGTTATGTAAGACAACATATTAGGAATTGCATTTTGCTGCTAATCGAGTCCTGATTTAAATATCTTAAACATGACTTTTTATTCATGTTAGGTCTTGAATAGATAGTATGGGGATTTTATGGTGGCTTTATCATTGTACCATCATTTGCTTTCTTATCTTTGTCTTCTTATTTCAAGTTTGTCTCATCATCCAAAACAGTTGTTGGAGTTCCAGCCATCACATCTGAGTTCAAAGTAGTAGATCAGGGTTTTTTGGGGGTAAGCCAAAAAACATCTTGACTTAAGTCTTATTAACTATCCCCATCTGAAAAGAATATTAGATAACTTTTTTTTTGTATTTTTCCCCCCTGATAAAAACGTGTCTATGATTCTGTTAGGAAGGAAGAAAACAAGAATGGGTATTGTAGAGGCAACCATTTTTTTGTTTTTCCCCCCCTAAAGCTTATAATAAAAAATAGCAATTCATACACTATTCCTTTCCTTCCCCACATATTCCCCAGAGGCAACTAATTGCAACTGTTTAACTCTTATGATATTTACCTCTATGGTTATAAATAAATTTTTTCTTAGTTGTAGATATGATCAGTTAGCCTCCTTGATGGAGGAGGTAGGGACTGCCTTACCATCGTTCAGTATGTACCCTTTGATTTTACCTCTTGTGTTCTCTATGTACCCTTTTCTTTCCTCCAATCCCTTCCTTCCCTGCCCCATTATGAATTCAGCCTCTCTAGAGAATTAGTGTCCATTGATCTAATAGGGAAGGGGATCTGGGGGAGATGTTCAACTGATCTTTCTGTTTTTGACTCTTTTACCTCCACTTTTAGAAGTTTGTAGTGTTTCAGGTTCCTGAAATTTTTCTGGGGTTCAGCACAAATCAGCTTTTTCCCTCCTCCCTCCTCCCTCCTCCCTCCTCCCTAAATAATAGCTACCTAAATGTTGTCTGTCATTTCTCCTTTTTCATTGTTTTCCTCTTTAATGGGTTTAGGTCTTTTAAAACAAAAATATTTTTTACTGTTATCTTAGTGGAGTTTTTGAGAGGGAGCAGAAGTAAATGTGTGTTCAATGTGTCACAATTAACTAGAAGTCTCAAATTAGTTTTTAGCTCAGTAAAGAAGAGTACAGTCCTAGCGGGTTTGGCTCAGTGGATAGATTGGGCATCTGCAGACTGAAGGGTTGCGGGTTTGATTCTTCTGGTCAAGGGCCTGTACTTCAGTTGCAGGCTCAAACCCCCGCTCCAGGTAAGGTGCGTGTGAGATACAACTAATCCATGTGTTTCTCTCACATCGATGTTTCTCTCTCTGTGTCTCTCCTCCTCCCTTCCACTCTTTAAAAATCAATGGAAAAATATCCTTGGGTGAGGATCAACAAAAAAACAAACAAACAAAAGAATAGTACATATGAAAGACAATGAAAAGTATTGAAATTAATTTATAGTGATTTATTTACTTTTGAAAAAAGAGTATCCTACTTCCTGATTTACTCTGTAATGAATATTTTGAGCTAGAAACAACTTAATTGCATGAGTTTATGTATTCCTTTTGGTGAAATTATTTTTATTACTAAATTACAAATTAAAATTTTATTTGTTTTCAAAATTTGACATATTTGATATATTTTCAGTGTTCATGCAAGGTGAAGTCCATGGAAAGATGTTAACTTATCTATCTATCTATCTATCTATCTATCTATCTATATATATATATAAAAGCCCAGCAACCGGAATGACGGAATGACCAGAACGACTGGAACAACCACTGGCTAGGAAGCACACTGTGGCAGCCAATTAGCCTGATCCGGGCCCGATAGGCCCCCAAAACCCCGATTGGGGGCGGGGCCGGCTGGCCAACTGCCTGCGGCCCCTCCCCCCTGGCTGGCCCCACCCCTGATCAGCCCCCCAACCCTGATCAGGGTCAAGGCTGGCCAACCAACCACCTATGGCCTCTCCCACACTGGCCTGGGCCCGATGGACCCCATCGGGCCGGGGTGGCTGGACCCTACCCATGCACAAATTCGTGCACCAGGCCTCTAGTTTGTTATAATTAGGAAAAACAAAATAAAATGAACCTTAGATCTTGATGGCTATATTTAGGGAGCTAAATGCTTTCTTGTTTAATGATTTTTTTTTAGGTTGACTTACAGAAGTGAATTACACTAATTGTTTACAGTGATATATTTGTAATAGCAAATCATTGAAAATAACCTCAATGACCCAAGGTTAGGGAGTTGTTCCATATAATGGAATCCTATGTTCTCTTCCTAACAATCATGATTGTAAAGAATATTTATTCATATGGGAATCTGTTCATGGTATAGCTACTAAAAAGACATAAGAGGTGGTTAATTTCACTTTTGTAAGTAAAATAGTCTGAAAAGATTTATACCAAACTGTTAACAGTGGATAACTTCTTAGTGATATGTTTATAGCTGAATTTTATTTTTGTCTTTATACTTATTTTTTATATTTTCTAGATTAAGCCTACGGTCTTTATAATGAGAGTAAAAATAAAGTTAAAAAAATGTAGTTTTTTCTCTCCCTACTTCAGAGATTGCTTATTTTCTGTTAATAAATGTGCGATTATTTGGAGTATGATGAAATTTATCTACACTGCTTTTTAAAAATATGTGAAATGCATTTTGGTTAAGTGAACTTATGAAAGTCATTTTTAGGTTAACCAATGAGATCCTAAACTTAAGTAACTTCTTTATAAACAGTCTTGCATTAGATATATGTCCATTATTGCTTTCTGATTACCACCCGTACACTGGCTGAAAAAAATCTAGCTCAATTTTAATTTTGTAGATAAAATAGGCAAAATATTTTTAAATGAAGTTCACTGCTGTTATATTTTTTAATGATACTATCATTTTGCAGTTCTGCCAAATAGAAGTCAGGCACCAGTTGTACTATTATTGCTGGCACTAAATCTTTTTGATTTTCTACCAAAATATACTAAACCTTAACAATTACAAACAAAAGCAAAATAGAGAAATTTAAATTAAATTTTAGAAAGCTTTGGTAAAATATGTATCTGATGAGGTATTTGAAAAAATAAAGTATGGTCAGTAAAATATGGTCAATTGATATGCCATTTTAAATGTATATTAATATATAATAGTAAGAATATTAGGGCATTTAAAATCTAGAGTAATTCATTTAACTGAATATTAACTTTAGTTATATTGTAAATCAATTATAGTGGTACCTAGTCTAAGTATTTTTAAGTTTTGTAATTTCTAGTAAATCTAAGATAACTTTCAGTTTTCATGTAATATATATTACATCGATTTCTTGGCTCCCTATTTCTTTGACAGATCAGTTAATCATTTCAGCAGCACACTGTTCAGTATGGATCTGCTCTCTAGGATGAGACCCAATCATTGTCATCTGACTAGACCCATTGTGGAACACTGGTGACAAACTAAATCTGAGAGGAGGTCGATCTATATAATGTGTGACATAGGTTCCTAAAGTCCATTACACTGACCCTCTGTACCAGAAATTCAGTACTTTCAACTCCTAAGCGGTGGTGAATATGAAAACTGCTGAAAGACTCATGTAAGCAGTAGAAAAAGGTGTTGTTACTAGGGTTTTTGGTTATATAAGGAATTGGACATATAGTAGTTGTGAGCAAACAGCATTGTCCCTGTTTTTGTATACAGTTATAACTTTGATAAGTCTATAAAGAAAAGGTGTACAATACAGTAGTCCCCCCTTACCCATGGAGGATACATTCCAAGACCCCCAGTGGATGCCTGAAACCATGAATGGTACCAAACCTTACATATACTGTGTGTTTTTTTATTATATACATACCCTGATAAAGTTTATAGATTAGGCATAGTAAGAAAGTTATAACAATAACTAATAATGAAATAGAACAATTATAACTGTATAATATAATAAAAATTATGTTGTCTGTCTCTCAAAATATTCTTATTGTACTGTACTCCCCCTTGTGATGATGTGAGATGATACAATGCCTATGTGATGAGATGAAGTGAGGTAGATACACTGCACAAAGGGATGGTCCATGTATGGGTGGGAAAGCACAGGACTGTGCAAGATTTCATCATGCTACATAGAATGGCATGCAATTTAAAACTTACGAATTGTTTATTTCTGGAATTTTCCATATAATATTTTTGGATCACAATTGACTGTAGGTAACTGAAATTCCAGAAAGTGAGACCGTGGGGCGGGGGGGCACTACTGTAATATACAATGTGGGGGCTAGTAAAAGTCTTGCCTGTTTTGGGATTCTTGGGCAAGTTGAAGTCTGGTAAGACTCTTTGGTTTCAAACTAAACCAAAGAATTTAAAGTAACTTTCCTTATCCAAGGAGAGGTCTTAAAGCTGGATTTGCAGAATTTAGAACTCAGAAGTGAGGCGGGTCATCAAAGCTGTGTGGATGGTATTTGAATGAGCTTACATAGAGAGAGAGAGTGTAGAGTGGGAAAAGAAGACCTAGAAGTGAAGCTTCAGGAACTCCACAGTTAAATGGCTTTGTAGGAAAAGTTGAGTATTCAAATGAAATCTGAGAAGAATTAGAGAGGTTGGAGAAAACCAAGGAACTGTGTATTAAGTAAGACACAGGAAGGGAATGTTTTAGGATAGAGTGAATGGTAACTGGCATCAAAAGCCATTGAGATTGAACCATTGAATTACATGGAGGTCTTTGGTGACTTTAAGCAGAGCTATTCTGATGTAGTGATAGCAGGAGTCAGACTGGAGTAGTTTAAAGATTGGGAGGCAAAGAAATACAATAAGTAAAGATAACTTATAAAGGAGAAGGAAAGATATAGGTGGAGCTGAAGAGGTTGTGGATTGCAGGTGAGGATTTAAAACAAAATTGGTGAGAATTTGATATGGTTAAAATCTGATGAGACTGATAGATTCATTTGAAAGGAAGAGGTAAATCTGCAAAAGAAAGAAGAGATAAAGTATAAAATAAGATTCTGAAAAGGGAAGGACAAGATTTAAAGCACAAATGGAGAGGTTGCTTTATATAGGAACTTTGAGGTAGGAGGAGAGTTCATCTGTTGAAAGTACCTGGGGTGGTTGGAGATTTAAGGTGGAGCTATAAAGCTTCATAGATAGGTGGATTGAATTGACCTGCAGAACCATTTGTGCTGATTATGAATGTAGGGTGACCATTAGTCTGTTCTTTTGTTTAACAGTGTTTAACTGTGTAGGAGAAGGCATGGAGAACATAATGAGTTACAGTTATTTATGGTTGAGCAACTGTAATTGACCAGTTAATTAACTTTGAGAAAGAAGGGGGCAGGCTCATTTTCTGGCTCCATTTGTGGTAAAACATAGTACAATACAGTAAAATAAAAGGAGAAAAGATAGAGAAGGAAAAGAAGTGCTTCTTTCAGTACTTACTAATAGATAGCTGCATAACATTGGAGTATGTACTGTGAAAAAATGTGTGTATATATATGGATATATATGGATATATATATCTATATATCTATCTATATATATATATATATATATATAGATAGATATATAGATATATATATAGATATATGGATATATATCTATATCTATCTCTATCTATCTATCTATCTATCTATCTATCATCTATCTATCTATCTGTCAGAGGCCCAATGCATGAAGATTCGTGCAAGAATAGGCCTTCCTTCCCCTGGCTGCTGGCACCGGCTTCCCTCCGGCACCTGGGACCCAGGCCTTCGCTCTGGCCACCGCCTTCCCCCTTTGCTCCTGCCGGAGCTGCCTTCCACCTTCGCTCAGGCCCTGCCGCCCTCCTGTAGTTCCCTCCACGCATCCCCCTTATAGCAGGCGTCCCGCCCCGCCCACTTTGCACCAGCGCATATGCGCTGTGCAGAGGCTCGGAGCAGCCGGGGTTGGGCGGAACGCCTGCGTCATCGCCATCTTTCATCCCAGCCCGGCTGCCGCCATCTTTGTTGCATCAATTTGCATATTCCCTCCTTATTGGCTGTGGGTGCCTCCATCTTTGTCGCAGAGTGGTGGTCAATTTGCATATTCTGTCTTTTATCAGATAGGATAATGTCCCCAATAAATCATGTACAAAGTTTATTAATATAAGTATTATGTTTTGGTTTACCCCAAAATTGAAATGGTCAAAATACTCATTAAATTAATTGTTTGCCAGGGGATTCATTGTGTGTGTGTGTGTGTGTGGTGGTGTTTTATGTTTTTAAATA
>NW_005871123.1:3168820-3172216 GCF_000147115.1 Myotis lucifugus | reverse complement strand
AACATCCCCTGAGAGGATTCCTGAATTGGAGAGGGTTGCAAGCCAGCCCCCCCCCCCCGCCCCCCCTCCCCCCGCACAAATATCGTACACTGGGCCTCTAGTTGTAATATACACACACATTATTTTGTATCTAGGAGTATGCATTTGGTATCTATTAGAGTGTCTATGCATATCTATTTGACATATACTAAAGCAGTTATTGACTGAGTACACATGATTAAAAAGACTCAAGGCAGCAGAAGCTAGAGATGTTGATGAATGTAAAAGAGAGAGAGAAAAAATCAAACTTAAGCTATCAGAAGTTCACAATAAGAAGTGGCTCTTAACCCTTTTTTCCCCCTTAAATCCACCTGAATGTCATATACATAACTTCTGTCAGAAGCAGTGTCTCATTATAGTGATTATTCTTTATTTTTTAAATATATTTTTTATTGTTATTGGAGAGGAAAGGAGAGAGGAGAGAGAGATAGAAACATCAGTGATGAGAATTATTGATCAGCTGCCTCCTGCATATTCCACACTGGGGATTGAGCCCACAGCCTGGGCTTTTGCCCTGTCCGGGAATCGAACCATGACCTCCTGATTCATAGGTCGATGCTCAACCACTGAACCACACTGGCTGGGCTATATAAGTGGTTATTCTTAAAATGCAAGAATTATGATAATTACAAATCAGCGGAAGTTATTTTATGTTATTTATCTTGTGCTTTTGAAGGAGAGTTTGGTGTATCTTTTAGATGATTATCTTAAATGATTAACTTTTAAAGTTTCAGTCTCTATAGTACTTAGATTTAACCTTCAATATCTGGAAATCTTACTAATCCCGAGTGCAGAGGATATGCATGTTTGGACTTTATTATCTATTCTTTCACTATGCTTTGAGAATCTTGCCAATGATCTCTTAGGTTATGGAATTCATTAGTAAAGTCTAAAATTTATATTCTGTGCTCATAAGAATGGTGAAATGTATATCTGATTTCCATCTGGTGGGAGTAAAATTGCCACAACTTTTCTGGACCATAATCCATCAAAATATATTAGAAATGTTAAAAATAATTTTGTACCTTTAGATTTAGTAATTTTCCTTATACATTAATTTCCGAGGAAATATAAATTTGGACATAAATCTATATACATCAGAGCATTAATTATAATTAATGAAAGGAATGAAGTGAAAATGAAAAAGCAACCAGAACATCTGAAATAATTTAAAACTTCTCAACCCTTATGAACTAAAATGTTACTTAGCCTCAAAAATGATGTTTTCAATGACCATGTAATGACCTAGGAAAATATAATATGATAAAAAAAAAATTCGGTGGGAAAATTTGTTTGTAGCAGGATTACACAATTTGAATTTAGGCTGGTCCATTCCCACTGTACTCACATGTGGACTTTAGAGCTTCTTTTCCAGAAACAGGATTTCTAGATGAGAATCCTTGGGAGCCATTTGTATATTTTGGAAGTCTGTGAACTTTCTGAAATGATTTGCAAGAAGTTATATTTGCATTTCTGGTGCACAGGTCAAAGGTTTGTTTGTTTTTAACAGATTTTCTTAAGAATTTCAAAACTTGCCGAAACTGGTTTGGTTCAGTGGATAGAGCATCGGCCTGCGGACTGAAAGGTCCCAGGTTCGATTCCGGTCAAGGGCATGTACCTGGGTTGTGAGCACATCCCCAGTAGGAGATGTGCAGGAGGCAGCTGATCGATGTTTCTCTCTCATCGATGTTTCTGACTCTCTATCTCTCTCCCTTCCTCTCTGTAAAAAATCAATAAAATATATTTTAAAAAAAAAGAATTTCAAAACTTGCTGAACAAACACAACCCAACAACAATTCAAACACCAGAAGATTATGGACCTTTGTCATAAGCCATTGTGACACAAGTAGCACTGACTGTTTTGCAAATAAAACTTTATTGGCATGTGCCCATTCATTTTTATATTTTCTATAGCTACTTTCATGATACAGTAAAGGTCAGTAGTTGGGATGGAGAATGTATGGCCCATAAGCAGATTTCTGGCCCTTTAAGGAAAAGTATGTCAGCCCCTGTCCTAGATTCTCATTTATTCTTTACAACAACCCTGTGAGATAGGTACTATTTTTATCTTCATTTCATGAAAGATGCATCTGAGACTCAGAGAGGTTAGACAACTAACACCAGTCACACAGCTAGAAAAGGGAAATACACCAAGATGATAATAGTGGTTATATGTGGGCAATAAAATGATAGATGATTTTTTTCATATGTTATTAAAATTTACTATAGTGAGTGTACATAACATAAACTAAGAGGGGAGAAAGTTGTAAAAAAAATAGGTAGGACTGAATTGTGAGAATCTTAACACTCATTCATGCTTTCTTATTATTTTGATTTCCTACCACATTATCTGTTTTTATAAACTTAGAATGGATATGAAGTTTTTGCTTCCCTTGTTGGCACTTAACTCTTATTATGCAGTGCCTTCCTAACTCTTGATTTTATGAAAAAAATAAATTATAGCGTCTTTAAAACTTTTGATGTTAACTGAAGTCATTTTGTCCTTTAACTTGAGATTCTTTGTCCTCTTTTACATTTGAAGTTAACTTCAACACTATTAAGTGCTAACTTAATAGGTGCTTATAAAATGCTCATATATGTCTGACAGTATGTAATTTATTTTTTCTTACTATCAATGAAGTGAATTATCCTTAATTATATTAGGCATAGATCTAGATAAAGTGTGATAAAAGTGTTTTATAGGGTACTCCCAAAAGAAAAAATTTGGTTGTGTACTATGTGAAAAAATTTGTCCTAATGATTACGGGGGTTTATATGGAACATGTAACAATCCCTGCCCTCAAGGAGCTGAATCATCTAGTTAGGGAGAAAAGGCATAACTGACTACTGCATTTACTGTTATGACCTTGATCCAAACCACAGTCATCTATACCCTGGATTATTTTATCTCCCTACTTCCAGGGTTTCTCAGTTTATTCCCCACACAGCCAAAGTGATCCATTAAAAGACGTGAGTGAAATCTCTTCTAAACCTTTTGTGCTTTTCTATCTTTAACTCAAAGCTCAAATCCTTAAAATGGACTGCAGGACATTTTGATCCAGTTCCTGTCTAGCTCTCTGACTTATCTCCTATTACTCTTTGCCTCCAGTACTTACTTACCTTCAGTTACAGTAGCATTTTTCCCCCTCCTTCAACTTGAATGAGTATGCTCCTGCCTCTTGCACTTGGTTTTTCTTTTAAAATTTATTTATTGACTAAAGTTTTACATATGTCTCCTTTTTCCCCACTTAACCCCCACCCCCCCAAGCCATTCCTACCCTGGGCAAGTCCCCACCACCCCAGTGTTTGTGTCCATTGGTTACACTAATATGCATGCATATAAGTCCTTTGGTTGCT
>NW_005871123.1:3164065-3166945 GCF_000147115.1 Myotis lucifugus | reverse complement strand
GGTAAGTTTTAGTGGATGAGATAACATTTGAACTGAGTCTTAAAGAATTGTTAGTATTAAAATGTAGGCATGAAAAAGAAAGTGGTGAGAGTAGGAGGACATAAGTTAGAGCAGATAATTTGTGAAAAGGTAAATGGCATGGTATATTTATGAATGGGGGTAGTTAATTATCTAGAGTTGTGATTCTTAAAAGTGTGATTCCCCTGACCAGCTGGAGCATCACCTAAACACCATTAGCAATGTAATTTATTGGCCCCACCCCAGATACTTCAGATCTGCAGAATCTGACTCTTATGGCCCAGCAATCTGTAGTTTTCATAAGCTTCCCAGATGATTCTGATGCATTATAAAGGTAGAGAACCACTGAACTAGAACATGTATTCAGAAAAGCATTTGTGGGTATTAAGATTTAAAAAATGGACTGCTCCAGGTCTTGACTTAGGAGTTTGAATTTTCTAAGAAGATCTGTAGGTTTAAGGACAAAGCAGTGACATCATTAATCTTAAAAAAATGTTTTAAGACAGAGTAAAGGAGATAAAGAGTGAAAGCCGAGACAAAAAAAGGAAGTGATTGGAGTATTTCAGAAAATGAGCAATTGAGGGCCTGGCTGGGTAGTGGCAATGAAAATGGAGATAGAAGAACAGTTTCAAGAAATATGAAAATGAAGTAATTGGCATCTGGTTGAATGTGGAGACAAGGTACAAATAATTTTATGAAATTGCATTGGGTTTCTACTGTAAATGTCTGGAAATATGGTGGTAGTATTAACAGTAAATGGTAGAAGGGGGACAGTTAAGGGATCTAAATAAACAGTGGAGTTTTGACTATTAGATTTGAAGAATTAATGCATTATAAAAAAAAGAATAGAAATTGCTAATCATTAGCCACAATGAGCATTTTTATTAATATTGAGGATGCTCATCCGCATTTAATAATGCATTTTCAGGTAACCAATGATAAAGTTTATCGAAATATAGAATTCAATTTTTTTCCCTGTTTTTAGAAATACTTCAGTACTTAGAGTATAAGGCTTTTTAATAGATGCTTCTTCTATGTTTGAGAGTTAATTTACCTGTGATAGTTTTTTTGTTTTGGTTAATCCTCATCTGAGGATATTTTCTCATTGATTTTTAAAGAGAGTGAAAGGAAGGAAGAGGGAGAGACAGACCTGAGAGAAACATCGATGTGACGTAGAGACATCAATTGGTTGCCTCCCCGATGTGCCCCAAACAGGGCTGCGATTGAGCCAGCAACTGAGGTAGATCCCCTGACCAGAATCAAACCTGGGACCCTTCAGTTTGTGGGCTGATGCTCTATCCACTGAGGCAAACCGGCTGGGGCCCTATGATAGTTTTTAAGTTTAAAATGTCCTTTCAGCCCTGTTGGATTTCCTTGTACTCAGTGGTTGAGCGTTAACCTATGAATCAGGAGGTCACGGTTGGATTCCAGTCAGGGCATGCACAGGCTTGATCCCCAGTGTGGGGAGTGCAGGAGGCAGCCAATCAATGACTCTCTCATCGTTGATGTTTCTATCTCTCCCTTGCTCTCTCCCTTCCTCTCTGAAGTCAATAAAAATATATTTTTAAAAATATCCTTTCAGGTTTTAATTTGGGGGAGGGGGCCAAATATCAATAAAAGTAATAGTCTATCTAATTTGATTAAATGAATTGTCTGCCATTTGATCAAGCTCATAAAGAGAAATTAAAATCTAGAATCCAAAAAGGTTAAGTTCCCAAATTTCTCCCTTTCTAGGGTATTGCTAAATCAAAGCCAGTGGCTTTCTCATATGCCTCTATGGTTAGAGTTGGGGGTTTTCCAGGAGCTGTAGCTTGGGTTGTTTTCCTCTGATTGTGAGTGGCTTTTTTTGTACCTCTAAGGGATAATTATTTGACCCCCAATCTCTTTTGTAGCTTACTTTTTTAAGAATTAGGAAGGTCTATCCAGCCCAATACCCATTAAATTTAGAAACACTAGTAATTCCTTGAACTTAGTACGTAATACAGTTAACTCACATTACTATTGCCAGTAGGATTTAGTGATATCAAAGGGAAGATGGATGCACAGAAAATGGTACCAAGTCAGTTTTGGTTTCAACTTCACCAGGGTGCCAGTCAGTTGTGCCAACTGCCAAACTCTATAACTTGTACTAAAGTTTTACTGGGAAAATTCATCAAGTGTTCATTGTGCCACTGTATGTTTACCATATATTTTGTGGGTGAGAGCACTTCACCGAACATATCTACTTTCTTGAAAGTTGTATCTGAATTTCTGTCTTTAAAGTGTACAAGTTTCCATGACTGGCAGCCTCAGGCACCAGGCCTTCCTTCATGTTTCCTCCTTTAGATTTCCTTAATGTTAAAAGGTTTTAATGTCCATTTCTTCTGTGTTGTCTTGGTACTCCTGTGCTGCAATAAGTGTGTATTCCATTTAGTGTTCCATCTTCTAAAACTGGCTCTTGCACAGAGTGTATCACTTCTAGTGTATAAAGTTCAAAACAATCTCCACAGCGTCAGTTAGTGTTTTGCCCGTCTCTAGATTTCTCTGATCCCCCTACACCCCAAACTTTTTAGTCCTTTACTACCTTGGCTGTTGCCACTCCCCTGAAATTTTTAGGCCTGTTGAGCTAAAATAATAAAAAGCACTCCTGTTGTGCCGCATATTTGTATAATTCGGATAATCATAAGCAGGTACATGGGAAAAAAGCTGCTTTTAATGTTTCTGATGTCTGCTCTCATAGGAGCCCACGAAGACAATATCTTTTCTGCCACTAGCTCTCAACATTTTTTTTTTATTCTGCTATTAACTGTATTAGGCCTTGCATAATTTGTTCTACCTCTTTGGCAGTGTAAATATTTCTTTTTGCCACATTTCTTTCAGTAA
>NW_005871123.1:3144522-3163965 GCF_000147115.1 Myotis lucifugus | reverse complement strand
TCAGAGAGGAGGGAAAGGGATAGAGAGTTAGAAACATGGATGAGAGAGAACGTCATCAGCTGCTTCCTGCACAACCCCTACTGGGGATGTGCCTGCAACCAAGGTACATGCCCTTGACCGGAATCGAACCTGGGACCTTTCAGTCTGCAGGCCAACGCTCTATCCACTGAGCCAAACCGGTTACAGCTTAGCCTATTCTTAAGTTGGCCTCTCCTGTCTTCCTTTTCCTTTCTCTTACCTTTTGGGCCCAGATTTTAATATTCTTCAATTATCTCTTATAAGATCTCCCATAATGTCAGAGATGAAAGTCAAGGAATTCTGAGTTCATCAAAAAGCATTCATTAGCAAACAGATTTTGCCTACTCTCATTTTCTTTACTAGTTCAACATCAAACCTAGGATTGACGTGTTTTATTTTTCTTCAGTGTGGCATTTCCTTATTCACACCCAGAGGCCTAACTTTGAGTTCCTGGGGCACTTGGCTTTGTGATACCTTGCCATACCATACATTGCCTATGTAATAACCATAGACAGTCCCTGACTTACAATAATTTCACTTACGATTTTTTAACTTTACAATAGTGCAAGAGCAATAAGCATTCAATAGAAACTGTATTTTGAATTTTTATCTTTTCTGGGCTAGTGATATGTGGTAAGATACTCTATTATAAAATGGGCATTGTGATAGATGATTTTGCCCAGCTGTGGATTTGCTGTAGTTGGATTTCCATTCTGGTTCACTCTGAGATTTCTATCCTACAGTTACCTTCTATTCCTTTGTTAGGTAGCTTTGGACCAGTCACCCTTCCTTTCTAAGGAGTAACAACTAAAACACTCCTTCCCTCTCCCTATTTCATCTTCAAGAATACATAGTTCTGATATATATATTTCTTTTTCAAATCTGTCTAGTCTAGGTTCTTAGAATGATTTATTTGTAAGGAAGTCCTTTTCTTTTATATTAATTAACATAATCTTATTTTTTTAAAACTCTCCCACTATCATTTTAATTGTAAGTGATCATCTTTTTAAAACAAGCTTAGTTCTTCTTAAGGCTGAGCAAACCTGGTACCTAAAGTTAGTGTTTGAGGCATAGGCCTTTTAAAGTTCCTTTTTGGTCTTTGGATTTGTAATAATTTCATTGAGTTTTCTTTCTGCATAAGAAACTGATTTATGCCCTATATAATAATACTAGGGGCCCAGTGCACGAGATTCGTGCACTCGGGGGGCGAGGAGGGGTCCCTGACCCCAGCCTGCACCCTCTCGCATTCTAAGAGCCCTCAGGGGATGTCCACTCCCAGCAGTTGGACATCCTTAGTATCGCCATGGAGGTGGGAGAGGCTCCAGCCACCTCCGTGAGCCTGGCTCCCGCCATGCTCCCCCTGTGTGAGCACATTTGACCACCAGGGGGCAGCTCCTGTGTTGAGTGACTGCCCCCTAGTGGTCAGTGCACATCATAGCGACCAGTCGTTCTGCCATTTGGTCGATTTGCATATTACCCTTTTATTATATAGGAAGGAAGGATGCCCTTCATTATCTGTTTACTTGATAAAATCCACTGGCCATCTTTGTTGAGTTCAGAAAAAATCTTCATATCTACAGCTTTGATTAGATTTATGTCCAAATCTCAGAAACTACTTGAGATCATATTATGAAAGTGACTATAGAAGCCTTTGGACAAGTCACATGAATCTAAGAGCTACTCTTTGAGAACAAAATTAAGAGAGAGGGGGGCAGAATTAGGCCAGCTAATCTAGGACTAATACTAACGATTTAAAGGCTAGACCAGCCGTGGGCAAACTACGCCAGGCCCGGCCGTTTGAAATGAATAAAACTAAAAAAAAAAAAAAGACCGTACCCTTTTATGTAATGATGTTTACTTTGAATTTATATTAGTTCACACAAACACTCCATCCATGCTTTTGTTCTGGCCCTCCGGTCCAGTTTAAGAACCCATTGTGGCCTTAAACCAATGTCTTAGCCATACCTGCAATACCATCTATGGCCAGGCAGTCCTAAACTGAAGTCAGAGGCAGAGTTCTGTTTGGCTTACCCTAGTTAAGACATTATTGTGCACACACATGTGTGGATACCACTAGCTGCAGGCACACAAATAGATAGGTTCACCCCACATTTCTATTTAATGTTCATATACATTTCTTTATGCTTATAATTTTGGGCTTTCCTTATTTATATGTCAGTTTTAATATTTATGAGGGAAATGCTTGATATGTTACTCTCCCTAGTGTGTCTGGAATCAAATGAAAAATTTGGGATCAAACTTTATCTAAAGCCTTTAAAAATTAGCCTGCCTACTTTCTTTCTTTGGATGTACTTAAGAGGAAAGTTGGGACTTTAAGCAGATACTCAGGTGGTCCATGGGAGACGTAGCCTGCCTCACACTATGGATGCAGAGAACTCAAGAAAGAGATTAGAGCCTTCTGGGAGTGATATTCCTTCTATGGTTGGTAGTTTTGACTAGATCATCATGAAGATTCTTTTTAAAAATATATATATTTTATTGATTTTTTACAGAGAGGGATAGAGAGTTAGAAACATCAATTAGAGAGAAACATCGATCAGCTGCCTCCTGCACACTCCCTACTGGGTATGTGCCCGCAACCAAGGTACATGCCCTTGTCCGGAATCGAACCTGGGACCCTTGAGTCCACAGGCCGATGCTCTATCCACTGAGCCAAACCGGTTAGGACGAAGATTCCTTTTAATAGTAAGATTATATGGTATATTAAGATTTAGAGATACTTAGTTACTCCATTTTCCATTTTGTTAAATGTTTAGTCTTACTACATTTACAGAACCTATTAAAGACCTTAATGTTATATAAATATTATCTTGAGTAATGAGCTGAACAGACAATATGCTTTATTGGGCCCCCAAAAGAACTGGGTTTTAGATTGCTTGTACCAAAGATTAACCCCTTGCAAATTTCAAACAACTTTAACTTACTAGAATCTACTTCCAAATCATTTTGCTGGGGTTTTTAAATAAGACTTTAATTTTAGACTTTCTTTACATGATTATCCTGATAGAAAAAATCAAATGACAAGTGACTCTTCTTTTTTTGAATAGAGCTTTTCTTTGTCATCTTGATTCTCAATGGAAAACTGGGCAAGGGGGAATTGGGGGAGGCAGAGAAAGCATCCTCAGTTATCTGTTCAGGCATGAAGCATTTTATTTGTATTGCTGTATCTAGGATATGCTTCATTTTTCAATGAGTATTGAACTAACAGTTGAAACGCAGCAATACCTTTGGAATAGATTGTATTTGGGTGTGGCCAGTCTGCTTGCCAAAAGTTAAATTTGTAATTAATCATCCTTGAAGACAAATAATTAAACAGTTCAGACTGATATGATGAAAGAGCCACCGAAGTAAGCTTAATCTTGCCATTTTCTTAAAACAAGGTATACTGGTAATAATAGCTCTTGTTTCTTATGTGCCAGGAATTACCCTAGATTTTAATATATATCTTACTTAGTTCTTCAGTAGCTCTGTGATTAAAGTGATGTTAAATTCATTTTATAGACTGAGAAGAATAATTCTGCTAATATTACACAACTGTTTAGTGACAAAGTCAGGGCTGTTAGATTCCAAAACCTATACTCTTTCCACAGTGCTGCCAACCTACCTGCTTTATTTTTCTAAGTGACTATTAAAAAATACCCATAGGCAAGGGTAAATCTTGATGTGTAGTCAGGAAACAAAGTAGGGAAAATATGTGAAGAATTGTGCTTATTTTATAAAAAAACCTCCAGAAAATAAATGAGAATATTGGAAATTGAGGTAAAGGGTTGGAACAAAATAGTTTTGTTTTAAAATAACTTTTAAAAATTGAGCTAACTTTATATTTAATAGAAAATAGTACAGTTGTCAGAACAGGAAAATAACATTGGTGTAATATTCACTAAATTATAGACCCTATTAGAAATTTACCAGTTTTTTCACTAATGCTTTTGTCTGTTCCTGGTTATTTATGATCTAACATTGCATTTAGCTGTTATTTCTCCTTAGTCTCTTCTAGTCTGTAATAGTTCTTCAGTTTTTCCTTGGTTTTCATGATTTTGACATGTTTGAAGAGTACTGATCAATTTTTTTTATAGAATATCATTCAATTTGAATTTCATATGATTTTCACACATCACAAAATATTTTTTTATCATTTAAAAATATAACATCCATTCTTAGCTTGTGGGTTATACAAAAAGCAGGTTGCATGACAAATTTGGTTTGCAGGCCATAGTTGGTCAATCCGTTTTATATGATAAATTTTTAAAATATAATACATTGTTTTAATATAGCAGCAGTCTTGCATATGAATAATTTTATATAGATTTATAGCTACATGATGTATATCAATATTTTATAGTGATTGATCATTCTAAAGTGTTTTTACATAAATTATCTCAACTTAAGAGTAAACATGCAAGACAAGCATTAGTTCCATTTTATGGTGAGAAAAGTAATTCATAGAGAAGAAAAATGAACTACCCAATGACAGAGCCAAGCCTGATTATATTCTGCACCCTTTTCTCCATAACATGGTACAGTTTTAACTTCCATAATTAGAGCATCATGCCACTATATCTTTAATACTCGATTGTTGCCAGAAGGCTTAGAGTTCAGTCCTATAAATAAAGATAATAATAATACATACTTATTTTTACTTTAATACTATATTCTGCTGTCTAGCTATTTTAATATTAGTATTTTGACAAAAGCTAAACATAGGAGGTGAAGAGTATGTGCTACAAAGTTTGGTAAATATTTGGCAGCTGAATGGTACAGTCATTTATATAATATATTTCTTTTCCAAATATTCAAAGAAAATAGTTAATTTTTTTTTAGATGTTCACCATGAAAATAAACAATAAAAAACCCTTCCCCCCCATCATTTGTGTTCAGGCATAACTAATATTTTAATTTATCTACTAAGTTTTATTCAAATTTTAAACTGGAGATGTTGAGGACATTTTATATCATAATATACTTTTTGGATTGCTTCCCTATCAGGTGGTTGAAGATTATGCTGGAAGATGGCAAGTCCCTTTGCCGCAACTTCAAGTTCTTCAGACTGCACTTTCCTGTTTTACATCAGCCAGTGCATCATTCCCAGATGAATGTGAGCACGTACAATATGTGTTAAGTAGCCTTGCCTTGTAAGTACTCGTTATTACTTATAAAAATATTATTTATCACGGTGTATTTGAAAATTGATTTTTGATTATTTTCTTTGTGGAAGACACCTTTCCTAAAGTCTTCCCTCAAAAAGAAATTTCCATTTATTTATTTAACTATGTTTAATTTTGAACAATTAACCACAATTTTACATTTAGTTTTACAGTTAAATGGAATTGTTATATAGATTCTTACGTCACTATCAGCACTTTCCTTTTTCTTCCCCTTTCCCTTTTAATTCCTTAGATTGCCTTTGGAAGCTGTAATGGTAACTCCCAGAATACAGCAATTAAGGCCATCATAATTAGCAGAGGGACCTTAAATCAGCCAGAAAAAGGTTAGGAAACTCATGGTTTTTAAAAATACTTGTAGAGGGCTTTGAGTTAAAGATCAGACTCAGGCCTTGCGTTTATCATTTTTACCCTTCTAGATGCTACTAAAATTATAGTAAAGAAGTAAAAGAGAAATATAGTGAAAGGAAAAGAGAGGAGAGTTACCCTTCTAGATCCTACTAAAATTATAGTAAAGAAGTAAAAGAGAAATATAGTGAAAGGAAAAGAGAGGAGAGTCATCACAACTTAATTTGTTTTTTGTGTGCCTCAAATTGCACTACATCACAAGGGTAGGTTTTGAAATATTTATCAACATTATAAAACATAGTAGAAAATATGAGTACTTCACATAGAAGAGGTACTATTTTGTGAAACTCTTACTGTTTTATATATTATTTTTGTGTACAGTCATGCATCACATAATGATGTTTTGGTCAGTGACAGAGCCACATGTATGATGGTAGTCCCATAATATTATAATGGAGCTGAAAAATTACTGTTGCCTAGTATCTTAGTGCAGAGGTTGCAAAAATCACCAAGGCTATGGTTGAGATGGCAAACAACTTTAACCAGGATGTGGATGAGAATTACAATGAGGAACTCCTAGAGGTGGTTCCTGAAGAATTGACTAATTAAGAGTAGTTGGAACTGGAAAAGGAATGTATAGATGAAGAAGAGGAAAGAGAAAAGGAAATTGCAGGAGAACAAGAAAAAAATTCCCAATGCAGGATTTAGAAGAAGCTTTTGAAGACCTCATCAAGCTTCTTAAAAAGTTTGAAAACCTGAACTCTAACACCAAAAGGTTTTCATTAATAGAAAGGAATGTTTATCGTACATTATCTGCTTACAAGCAAATCTATGCGAAAAAAAGGAATAAACCAAGTAAACCATTGTGGACATATTTCTGAAAAGAGTGAGACCTCAAGAAGAGACTCAGGCAGGTCATTCAGGAAGTAGTCCAGAAGAAGGAATTGTTATCATAGGAGAATACAACTCCATCCATGTGCCCCTGAAGACCTTCCAGGGGGACAAGATATGGAGGTAGAAGACAGTGATATTGATGATCCTGACCCTGTTTAGGCCTAGGCTAATGTATATGCTTGTGTCTTAAGTTTCGATAAAAAATGTATACATGTTAAAAGTAAAAAAATTAAAAATGGAAAAACCAGAATAAGAATATAAAATATTTTTGTACATCTGCACAATGTGTTTGTGTTTTAAGCGAAGTTATTACAAGAATTAAAAAGTTAAAATTTAAAAGTTTATATAGTAAAGTAAAATGATACAGTAAACTAAGGTTAATTTATTATTACTAGAAAAACATTTTTTTGTAAATTTAGAGTGCTCTAAGTTTACAGTGTTTATATCTACAATAATGTAGCATTTTTAAATCTTAAAGATGTGTCATTTTCATGTATATGAGCTATATATTTTTGTTTTATTTACATATAACTTAAAAGAATACATGTACTTCATGCTTCTTTAAAGGTTTACTTGTATATATTTAAAATTGTAGGGGGGGGAGCTCTGAGGTGATGGATATATTAATCAGCTTGATTGTGGTGATCTTTCACCATATTATGTATATAAAAAATGAAGTTGTACACCTTAAATATATACAATTTCTATTGGTCAATTATACCCCAATAATTGAGAGAAAAGGAGCATTTAGGATATATCATTACTTAGATTTGTAAGAACAAGGCAGTTAAAAAAACTATGATTTTTATATTTATCAAGCCTAAATGAATATAGGAAATGTATTGGGACTTTTGGGTTGTAACTGACAAATCTTAAGCTAGTTTAAGCAATAAAAGGGGGGGAGGATTTATTAGATGACTAAACCATGGAAAAGCAAGGACTAGAACTAGTTTCTAGATTTTTCTGAATCTAGAGAAGAAAATATCATCTAGAACTGTTCTCTCCCATTCCATTTTTCCCTTTGGGTTTCATTCTCTTTTGGTTGCTGACAATTCTGGGATCAAGCTTACTTTATTAACCACTAGAGGCCCAGTGCATGGATTCGTGAACTGGTGGGGTCCCTCGGCCAGCCTCCAGGGATTGGGCTGAAACCGGCAGTCCAACATCCCCCAAGGGGTCCTGGATTGCGAGAGGGTGCAGGCCAGGCCGAGGAACCCCACCGGCGCATGAATCAGTGCACCAGGCCTCTGGTATGCATATAAGATCTTTGGTTAATTTCATCCCACTCCCCCCCCTCCCACCTCCCTTCTGAGATTCATCAGTCTGTTCCATGTTTCCATGCCTGTGCGTTGAGCGTCTGCCCCCCTGGTGGTCAGTGTGCATCATAGCTACTGGTTGAACAGTTGCTTAGGCTTTTATATGTATAGATGGGAGAAGAAATCCCCTCCTTCCACCTCTAATCCCCAGCTAAGATTATGTATGCCCACTGTATTGAGGAGAATATGGTAAAATTTTTGTCTCGGTCGGATGACAAGCCCACCCATGGCTAGGGGAAATGAGATCCACAATAGCAGCCCCATCAGAACCATAGAAATGTTGGAGGGATAAGCAGTTCTCTCAAGAAGTGAGTGAGGTAGTGTAAAAGAGAGCTAGGTAAGTTATAAGGAATATTTTTATGTTTCTTTTGAAAGCTACAAAAATAGTTTCCATTATTCTCTATTGATTTCTGGGGAAAATAAAGTAAGTATTAATAGAAATATGTTGTTTGTAAGCAAGAAGTGTTATTCTTGTTTCAGTGCCTATGTGGATTTCCCTCCCTTCCTCCCTTTTCTTCTATATAATCTTTGTTAACTTTTTAGTATTGTACTGTGAAAATGCTTTTAAGGCTTATCAAAGTACTTTTTAAAAAATTATGTTATTTGTTGACTTCTGTTTCATTGCTTACTAGCTTTTTTACTACTGACCATGAAAGGAATAATGTATTAAGCAGAAGCAAATCTTATTTAAGATGGACACTGCTAGACAAAAGAAAGTAAATTATCCTACTGGTTTGTCAAATAATAATGTTTCTTAAAAAGAAAAGTTTCTGCATTATTTGAACTTACCTTAACAGAAAAGTTAATTGTATTTTAAATACCAGAAGAAAAATTGGTAAATAGCAAGATGGGGGTCTTAAAAGAGTAAGTCTGCAATTCTATTTAAATAAATATATAAGCCAGAAAATTCTTCTAATAATTATTCCATAGTTATTCATTCATTCAGTCTGTAAATCTCTGAGCTTGGTTTTAGGAATAAAATAGAAAATAAGATAGTTAAGTCCTTGTTATCAGAGATTTTACAGAACTAAAAGATAGTGAAAAGACACATTGTTATGTAATTGTAATCATGAAAGGATTACATGGTATGATGAGAAAGTATAACAGGGCACTTGACTTAGTCTGGGAAGCCAGGGAAAATTTGAGCTGAGCTCTGAAGGAATGATAGCAATAAATTAGATGAAAGAGCATAAGAGCCTCCCAGGGATGGAAAACAGAATTTTCAAAGTGCTTGGACAAGATGTCAGGATATTAATAGATTTCATCATAATTCATATCTATTTGTAGAATTCTTGTTTATGATATATGTCATGTATTATTAATTTATAAATCACTTGTATTAAACATTTATATATGAGCTAAAGGATTAACTTAATATCTGTAATATTCTGTTATATGTTATATGTATGTTACTATATTCTCTGGTGGAAGTGAAATTTTCTCTATTTGCAGAAGACATGATATTATATATATAGAAACCCTAAAGACTATCAGAAAACTGTTAGAACTAATAAAATAATTCAGTATACTTGCAGGATACAAAATCAATGTACAAAAGTCTTTGGCATTTCTATCTACTAATACCTGTCAGGGGAATTAAGAAAACAATCCTATTCACTATTTCATCAAAAAGAATAAAATATCTAGGAATAAATTTTACCAAGGAAATGAAAGATCTATACACTGAAAACTTGACAATGATGAAAGAAAGTAAAGAAAAAAACAAAAACTTGTTTATAAATTTGACGAATTAGTATTGTTAGAATGTCCATGCTACCCAAAACAAACTACAGATTCAATGCCATCACTATAAAAAATTATGGCATTTTCACAGAATTAGAACAATTTCCAAAATTTATATGGGACTACAAAAGATCCTGGATAGATAAGGTAACATTGAGAAAGAACAGACAAGAAATGGCGACGGAGTAAGTGGATGCTACACAGACATGCTCCCGGCTTTAGTTGTAATTTGGAATTACAACTAAAATACAAAAAAAATCCTGAATAATCAACTGAAGACTAGCTAGAGAGAACCCTGATAAGTAAGAATGGAAAGTGGGGACTGCATAGAGACTGGTAGGAAAGGCGGAGGCATGAGAGGGCTGGACTGGCTCCTACAGACAGCAGCTGAAGTGCCAGAGAGATAGCTCAGTTGTGGGGAGTTGCCAATGAGAGAACTCTGTCCACAAACTGGGCCCCCCAGCAGAGAGCACCAGAACTGAGAAAAGTGCCCACATAATATCTGACTGTGTAAAGCAGAATGGTTGCTGTCTGCCAGGAAAAGATGGCTGGAAATGTGGGCACCCACTTAAAGGGCCAATGTACAAAATTCCATGTTCAGCCATTCACCTGTGTTTCAGCAGAGGGAGGGAAGAGTGGACTGGAGCTGTGTGAGCAGAAGCCAGGTTGGGGGCCCTAGGGTTAGAGATCAGAAGGCAGACTCCCAGCTTCCCTGTGCTGAGTCATCCTTCATGCTGCGGAGGTCATCTTTCTCACACAGGCTTTAGCTATACAGAGGGTGTGGGGGGACAGCTGAGCCACCCTATTGGAAAACACCTTGCTCCACAGTGGGTGTGGAATTTCTGAGGCCCATTAAGAGACTGAGAATAACAATTAGCCTCCAGGCAGAAGCAATTGACCCACAATGTTGGAAAAACTCTCCTCACACCAGTGGACTATTGCTTGAGAGCTACTCAAGACAGAATCCAATCAGCCTGCAGGCAGAGGTGGTCTCTGGAGGTTTTGAGTCTGATCAAATTAGTCAGAAACAGTATTTGACACTGTCCTGCACTAGAGGTTGACAGGCATAGCAGATCTACCTAACACGTAGTCACAAACCCAAACATGCAGCAAAAATGAGGAGACAAAAAAACAACGCCCAAATGAAAGAACAAGAGAATTCTCCAGAAAAAGAGATAATGAAATGGAGATAAGAAATTTATCTGATACAGACTTCAGAATAATGATGGTAAAGATGGTCAACAGCATGAGAAATGATATAGTAACTGTGAAAATGGGAATAAAGAATGACATTGCACAAATAAAGAACACATTGGAAGGATTACACAGCAGATTAGGGGAAGTTGAGGATCAGATCAATGAATTGGAAGACAGGCTAGAAAAAAAATCACTCAATCAGAGAATAAGAAAAGAAAAAAAAAACAATTAAAAAACAGGAGGACAGCTTAAGGGTGCTGTGGGACAACATGAAACAATAATATTTGCATAGTAGATGTGCCAAAAGAGGCAGAAAGTAAGCAAGGGATAGAAAAAATGTTTGAAGAAATGGCAGAAAACTTCCCTAACCTGGTGAAGGGAAAAGTCACACAAGTTCAGGAGGCACAGAGAATCCCAAGCAAGAAGAACCCAATAGAGCCACACCCAGACACATCATAATTAAAGTGCCAAAAATTAAAGATAAAGAGAATTTTAAAGGCAGCATGAGAAAAGCAAAGTGTTACCTACAAAGGAGCTCCCACAAGGCTGTCATCTGATTTCTCATCAGAAATTCTATAGGCCAGAAGGAAATGATATGAAGTACTCAAAGTAATGGAAAGCAAGGATCTGAATCCAAGATTACTATATCCAGCAAGTCTATCATTCAAATAGACAGTGAAATAAAGAGCTTCCCAGACAAATAAAAGGGTAAAGGAGTCCATCACCACCAAGCCAGCATTATAAGAAAAGCTAAAGGGATTGCTGTAATGAGAAGAAGAAATGGAGAGAGAAACCTAGGCATACAGAGTTAAAATGGCAATGAATAAGTATCATCAATAGACATAGGGTAACTGGATGCATACAAAAACATGACCCAGCTGTATGCTGTTTACAAGAGACCCACCTCAGAACAAAAGATTCACAGAGGTTGAGAGTGAAAGGATTGGGAAAAAATTTCCATGCAAATGGAAAAGAAAGAAAATTTGGAGTAGCAATACTCATATCTGACAAATAAACTTCAAAATGAAGGCCATCATAAGAGACAACAAAGGTCACTACAGAATACTAAAGGGATCGACCCAATAAGAGGATATTACCCTGGTAAACATATATGCACCCAATATAGGAGCACCTAACAAAGGCTCTGCGTGCCTGCCTCCAGAGACCCCCAGTCCCCTCAGCACCCCAGCCTCCCAGGACTAGTCTGAGGTGCAGGCAAGCCTCAGATGTTGGCTGCCCAGCCGCCCAGGGCTGCCCGAGGCTCAGGTAACCAGGGCCAGCTGAGGCTTGCACTGCTGGCAGTGGCAGCAGCAGAGGTGTGATGGGGCATTGCCTTCCCCTGATCGCTGGGTTGCCTCCTGCCCCTGAGGGCTCCCGGGCTGTGAGAGGGGGCAGGCTGGACTGAGGGACCATCCCTCCAGTGCATGAATTTTTATGCACCAGGCCTCTAGTTTTTGATAAAAACTCAGCAAAGTGGTAATAGAGGGAATATATTTCAACATGATAAAGGCCATATATGACAAACCTACAGCTGTTGTAGATAAGATGCCAGGTGGCGTCGGAGAATAATCAGTCGAGCACTCAGAGGAGTCATAAGAGGAGCCTTTAATGAACTAGTGCAGTGACTCAGGGGTATCAGCCTCCAAAGCCTGAGTGATGAATATGGAGGAGGCTTTCCTTTTATCCCTTTTAGTTTCTTTGTCCCACAAATATGGGTCAGGCTTCCGGACTTTTTGCAGGCTTTGCAGCCCCCTGTGAGTTGGGAGAGGGAAGTGAGATTACACCCAAAAGCTTGGCCTGGCTGGTGCTAGTGCTGGCAGTCTCCTCTGGGGGTTGTATATGGTTCATGATTTATGGCCTCTGTCAAATGGGAGTATTCCGGGAAACAGGTTCTGCAAGGCAGGACAGGCATCACGATAACAATGGAGTTAATTATCTGCTAGTAAGAATCTGCATCAGAATACAGGTTACTGGCACAGATTCAGATAGCTATCCCCCCAAAAGTCTTATTTTCCACTTCATTCCCCCCTTTTGATCCTCAAGCTAGCCTTAGCCTTGGGGATTATAGAAGGAATGGGGGATAGGGTCGCTGACCGCTCTAGCTGCTTCCTGCTGAGCAGGGATGTTGTTATGGGGATTCAGCAGCTTGAATTTTTTTCATCTTCCCTGAGAGGGTCGTAACGGTAGTTCAGTGTCCTGGCTTGTTGCACCATCTGGAGCTTGAAGGCTTCTAAACAAGAGGAAATAAAGCAGGTGAGAAAGTTAAGAATGCAAGGGCCAAATAATAGTGCAAGGAGAAGCATTAGGAAGAGCTATCTAATGGGAGTGCCCAAGATGCCTAATTCCATATATTATTACAGGAACTCCAAGATTCTGATAATTCCTGTCTTCTTTTTGAGGCCTAGTTAGGTAGTTTCTGGGCCCCATCCCTTACAATGCTGGACTGGTTGGCATAAAAATAGCACTCTTCCTCAAGGAACATACATAAACCCCCTTTTTCTGCTGTTAGAAGGTCTAGTCCTCTTCAACTTTGGAGGGTATTTGCTGCCAGTGAGTCTGTCTGGTCTTGTACTGCAATAATGCTCTGAGCTATTTCTTCTAAGCTGTCTGCAAGGTCTTTGCATAGGCTTTGATAATAGGAAAGGGAAGTTGCCAACCCCTAACCCCCCCATCTCAGTGCTCAGGCCTGTAGCTATTCCTAGGCCAACAAGGAGGTGGGGAGGATGGTGGTGGCCCTTTGGTTCGATCATAGGCAGTGAATGGAATCTTAAAGGACTGATTGTTAGGGGCAATGTCTTTTTCGGGGGCTAGATTAAACCAGAGTACAGGTCCCAGTCCAGTTGGCAGATAGACAGAGATAGGTATTGGTGCCACAGAGGAAGAAAATTTCCTGGGTCTCCAGACAGAAGGTATTCCAATGGTAAAGAGGTGTGTGAGCTTGCTGTTCTCTTGTTCTAAGAAAGAGAGAGTTCCTGCCAAGGTTGTCCCTGTAAGGAGCTGAAAGGGGCTTTGGGGATTATTTTGTGTATCCCTGAGGTAGTGACTTTAAAGAAAATAAATTTCCTGTCAGTCTCTATCCAGAATTTAGAGTGTGTGAGCCTGTGGGAAGGGAGGCGATGACATGAGGCCTGTTGGTTCAATGTGCAGTCCTGCCATGGGTGAAACCTTGAGCAGGTGTGAGGTCGGTCTGAGCAGAACTGAGAGGTGTCTGTGGTTGGGAAGGCTGCTGAGATGGTGGGCCCTGCTGAAAATCGAACGGGCTTCTAAAAGGGAGCTCTTTGGGTGACAACATAGTCAGCCCAATTAGAAGCAGGTTTAAGGTTTAGAGTAAATTTGCAGAGGTGTTGATCAGGATGTCCCAAAGCATTTCCTTCAGGGAGTTCCTTCTGATGCATAGGGGTGACTGAAATCCTAAGGCAGAGTTAGTGGTTACCGGTCCAAGGATAGGAACCTTGTTGGATCGGTGTGGTGTTATATTGATTAAATAAGTTTGGAGCAGCTGAACGGCCTTGCCTGTAAGTGTTCCTTTTGTCATCTCTGATTTGGAAGTCATAGAGTTCATTGAGGCACGTAAGTTGGAATGGAGGTCCTCTGTGTACCTTATAATGGAAGGACAGGCTAGAACAGGGGTGGGCAAACTTTTTGACTCGAGGGCCACAATGGGTTCTTAAACTGGACCGGAGGGCCGGAACAAAAGCATGGATGGAGTGTTTGTGTGGACTAATATAAATTCAAAGTAAACATCATTACATAAAAGGGTACGGTCTTTTTTTTTTTTTTAGTTTTATTCATTTCAAACTGGCCGATCCGGCCCGCAGGCCGTAGTTTGCCCACGGCTGGGCTAGAATCAAATCATGTGTGCAGGGAGGTGGGGGCTGCTATGTAGCTTGTAGATGAGAGGGGAAGACAGAGCCAGCAGTCCTTAGCCAGCCCAGGGTTGTTCAGGTTGAGGAGGTGATGAGTTAAGTTGAGGGTTTGAGAGAGATAGTGAGGACTTAGAAGATCCTTGAGAGGCAGAGTGTAGACTTGAGAGTGGTCAAGAATAAGAGAGTTTAGTAACAGTAAGAGAACCAGCCTCATCTTGGTTGGGGACAGCAATAAATTCTTTTGCAGTAGAGGAGGTAGTAATTTATAGTGGTTTTGTGTTCCAGCAGGGGCAGAAGAGTTCTCCTCCTGGTACTAGTCTAGGGTTCTGGCGGCACTCATAAAAAGACAAAATAAGAATTATTAGAAAGATAAAAACAATGATTATCCAGAAATACAAGAGCATATTACTTTTAGGAGGAGATAAAAAAGAAATACTAGTGTAAGGAAGACTTCAGCAGCGTATTATCTGAATTCCTTGGAACAGGTTGGTCAGCCACGTCCACTGTTTTCTTGAGGGTGATCTGCAGGGATTGTTTTTGGTCGGAGGGTACCTTCCACTCAGGCTGGGCGTCACTTGGCTGGTGGGCTGCTTTCACCTGGGAGTGGTGGGTCCAGGTGTTCAGTCCTGCAACCTTGAGAGCTGTGGGGGTGGTTAGTATGACTGGATAGGGTTCCTTCCAAGTTGGCTTAAGGGGCTCCTTTTTCCAATCCTTTACCCAAACCTGGTCTCCAGGCTTATGAGGGTGCACAGCTGTTCCTAGAGATGGGCAATCCGTCGGTCAGTAACCCATCTGTGGACTTCAAAGATAGTTTTCCCGAGTCTTTTTAATTGCTTCTGAGTTTCTAAGTTTTCTATTTCCCCCAAATCTCCCTTTGGCTGAATTAAGGGAAGGGGTCTGCCATATAGAATTTCAAAGGAAGAGAAACCTACCCTGACCCTCAGGGCACAGCGTACCCACAGGAGTACAAGAGGCAAGATATCTGTCCAGGATAAGGTTGTCTCTTGACATAGCTTAGCCATAGCCTGCTTGAGAGTCCAGTTCATGCGGTCTACTTTCCCTGAGCTCTGGAACCTGTAAGCTGCATGTAAGTTCCATTAAATTCCTAAGGCCTTAGCTACTTGCTGTACTATTTCAGCTACATTGGCTGGGCCATTATCTGACCCTATGGTTCGAGGCATTCCATACTGTGGAATTATGTCCTTCAGCAATGTCTTAGTGACTTCTCTTGCCTTCTCTGTGCGAGTAGGATATGCCTCGACCCAGCCTGAAAAAGTGCAGATAAAGACTAAGAGATATTTTTTCCCTCTACTAGGCCCTATTTCTGTAAAATCTACCTCTAAGTCTTTAAAGGGAGCTTGCCCACAGTGCTGAACTCTCATCGGTCCTACAGGACCTTGTTTGGCATTGTTCTGTGCACAGAGGAGGTAGCGCTGAGAGAGTGAGGCACATAAGGAAGGAAGACAGGCAATTAGGTAGTATCTGCTTAACAAAATAGATAAGTTCATGCTGCTGAAGGACTACCTTATGGGCTAACTGTCTGGGACATAGACCTGGGAGTGTCCACCAACCTTCCTTCATCTCTTACCCCCTTCTTGCTGGGCCCGTTCCTCTTTCTGAGGAGTGTATTTTGGAGGTTCAGGTAATTCGGGGGCCAACATCTGTGATGGTACTACTTGTTCTTTAGCAGCCAGCTTGGTTGCTGCATCTGCACTACAGTTTCCTTCTGACACTGGATCATTCCCTTTTTGGTGACGGCTTCCCAGTGGGTAACGGCTACTTCCTTGGGCTCCCAGACTGCTTCTAGTAATGTTAGGATTTCATCCTGGTTTTTTATTCCTCTCCCTTTAGCATTCAGGAGTCCTCTTTCCTTGTGTATAGCCCCGTGATTATGCAGGGTGGCATAGGCATAGCGTGAGTCAGTGTAAATGTTAGCGTGCTTTTCCTTGCTGAGTTCTAAGGCTCTGACCAGGGCCCAAAGTTCTGCCCTCTGCGCTGACTATCCTTTGGGCAGAGCCTGTGCCTCTACTGTCTCAAAGTCTGATACTACTGCATATCCGGCTTGTCTTTTCCCTTCATCTAGAAAACTGCTCCCATCTGTATAAAATATCAGGTCTGGATTCTGCAGAGTCTGGTCTGTTAGAGCTGGCCAGCTGGAGTAAACCTCCTCTAGAACTTCTAGGCAATCATTCTCAGGGGCTCCCTCAGCAACGGGTAAGAAGGTGGCAGGATTAAGAGTTCTCACTGTTTCTAATCGTACTTGTAGATTTTCACATAGAAGCCCTTGGTATTGAATCATTTGAGTATGAGTTGGCCAGTGCTGCCCCCTAGCTTCCATTAGGATGATAACAGCATGAGATACTTTTACATTTATGTTTTGTCCCAGGGTAAGATTATCTGCTTCTTTGACTAATCAGGCCATGGCTGCAAGGACCCTGAGACATGGAGGCCACCCAGAGGCAACCGGGTCAGTCTGCTTGGAGAGATAGGCTACTGGTCTTTGCCAGGGTCCAAACTCCTGGGTTAGAACTCCTAGGGCTACCCCACTGTTCTCATGAACAAAGAGGTTAAAGTCCCACATCACATCTGGTAGCCATAGTGCTGGGGCCTCAGTAAGCTTTGCCTTTATGGTGGTGAAGGCCTTTTCCTACTCAGAACCCCAGTCAATGGGTGCCTTCTCCCCTCCTTTTAAAGCTTCATAGAGAGGCTTGGTTAGGTCTGAAAACCCTGGGATCAAATTCGACAAAACCCCGCTCCTCCCAGGAATTCCCAAATCTGGTGCTGGGTGCTAGGGACTGAAATAGCACATACTGCCTGCTTCCTTTCAGTCCCTAGTCCTCATTTCCCTCGGGTGATTCGGAAACCTAGGTACTTGACTTCTGTCTGACAGATTTTTGCCTTTTTCTTAGACACCCGGTAACCTGTTTCGGTTGAGTCTCAGGAGGGCTCGTGTTCTTTCCCAGCATTGAGCTTGCGGGGAGCTAGCCAGTAGGAGATCATCTACATATTGGAATAGAACGCACCCCACATCCTGTCCTGGGAACTTAGATCAGATGCTAGTGCTCTGCTAAAAAGAGTTGGGGAGTTCTTGAACCCTTGGGGCAGTCTGTTACAGGTTAACTGCTCCTTGGCCCCTGTAATTGGGTTTTCCCACTCAAAGGCAAACAGGGGCTGACTGGAGGGTGCCAACTGAAGGCAGAAAAAGGCATCTTTCAGATCTAGACATGTAAACCATTCCGCCTTTGATGGAATGAGTCCCAGAAGAGTGTAGGGGTTTGGCAGTGCCGAATGCAGGGTTATGACAGCCTCATTAACAGCCCGCAGGTCCTGCATCGAACGGTAATCATTAGTCCCAGCCTTTTTGACAGGCAAGAGAGGGGTGTTTCATGTAGACTGATACTGTTTAAGAAGTCATCACTGAAGCAGCCGGTCTAAGTGGACCTGGATTCCTAGGCGTGCATCCCTTGGAATCGGATATTGGCAGATTTTGACAGGCTGTGCCCCAGGCTTCAAGTCAATTAGTACTGGGGCAAGGTCCTTGGCCAGGCCAGGAGGATTTCCTTCTGCCCAGATCAGCAGGAATTCTTCCTCTAATTCAGGCTGTAATGGTGAGTCCTTTGACTGGGAGGTATAAAGTCTCCATTCTTCCTCCCTGGGCACTGCTAAAGACAGGATCATTGGAGAGGTCTCCTCACCTATGTGCAACTGTGCTGAGCCATCTGGGGCAAAGGTGATCTCTGCCCCCATCATGGCTAAAAGGTCTCTACCCATTAGAGGCCCTGGATAATGTGGCAAGTACAGGCATTCATGGATTACTTGGTGGCCGCCAAGTTGGCATTGGCGAGGGTGGCAGGATGTTCTACTGGTCTGGTCCCCAGTAGCTCCGATAATAGTGACCTCCTTTCCTGAGAGAGGAGCTACCTTCTGAGTGACTACTAAGTACTCAGCCCCCGTATTGACCATAAAGTTCAGTCTGGTCCCCAGTTTTCATTCTGACCATGGGCTTGTGGGGGCCTAGTTGGGGGTGATTTTTTTTTTCATTGATACTAAAGGCAAAGGCAATAAAAGCAAAAATAAACAAGTTGGAATATATCAAACTAAAAAAAACTTTTGCACAGTAAAGGAAACCATCAGTCAAAACCAAATTAAAATAACAATGAGATATCATCTCATACCTGTTACAATGATTTTTATGAAAAAGATAACAAGTGTTGTCAAGGATGTAAAGAAAAGGTGAATCTTGTACACTGTTAGTGGGTATGTAATTTGGTGCTGCCACTATGGAAAACAGTATCGAGGGTTCACAAAGAATTAAACATAGAACTACCACATGATCAGTCAGTTCCATTCCTGGGTATTTATCCGAAGGAAACGAAAACACTAATTTGAAAAGATCTCTGCACCTCTGTGTTCACTGCAGTATCCTATCTAATAATAGAGAAACATGGTAATTAACCGTAACTTCGCTACCCTTCCCATTGGCTAATCAGCGAAATATGCAAATTAACTGCCAACCAAGATGTCGGCCGGCAGCCAGGCAGCTGAAGCGAACAGGAGGCTTGCTTGCTCCAGTGATGGAGGAAGCCAAGGTTCCCCGCCTGCCGCTGCCGGCCTCTGAGCTGCAGTCTAAGAAACAATGTTGCAATTATAGAAGCTAAACAAACCACAGAAACCTGCTCTCAGCTGGCCGACCTCAGAGCTGGAGCTGAAACAGTGTTTCAATTATAGAAGCCAAACAAACCCAGATCAGCAGCCAAGGTCTCAGAGCTGGAGCCGAGCCTCAGAGCTAAAGCCGGCTCTCAGCTCCAGTGACAGCCATAGAAGGGTAAATAAATCCCAGAATTAAAAAGAAAAAAGAAAAAAGGAGAGGTTGGGAGC
>NW_005871123.1:3114435-3142478 GCF_000147115.1 Myotis lucifugus | reverse complement strand
CCGCCTCCTCAGCAGCACTAAGGATGTCTGACTGCAGCTAGGCCTGCTCCCCGCTGGCAAGTGGACATCCCCCGAGGGTTTCCGGGCTCCCGGGAAGCAGCCAAACCAAACAGGTGTTCATCCCTTGAGGGGTCCCAAATTGCGACATGGCACAGCCAAGGCTGAGGGCCCCCCCCCCCCCCCCGAGTGCACAAATTTTTGTGCACTGGCCCTCTAATATTAATATATATATATATATATATATATATATATATATATAAAGCCTGTGTCTGTGATGACCAGGATAACCCTACGACCAGTCACCATGCGGTGCTAGCATAGAAACCAACCAATCAGAACCTAATCTGGGTGAATTGCAAAGGCAGTTTCTTCACGGAGCTCACACTGTAAGAAGGTTAGGTCAAGGATGAGAATTCAAAATTGCCACCAGCACAGACCTGAGGTGCTGCTTCTCAGAGCGGCCAAGGATACACCCAGTAGCGGACTGGGGGCGTGACTGAAGGGCTGGTGCTGACGTGAAGGCAGGGCCGTTCTGGATTTCCCAGAGGAGCCAATGACTGCCTAGGAGGTGGAGCTTTTGATGCTGACTGGCATAGAAACCAACCAATCAGAACCTAATCTGGGTGAACTGCAAAAGCAGTTCTATTTAAAGCAGGCTATTTAAAGCAGTGATTCTTTTAAATTGGGACTTTTACATTACTTACAATACGCATTCTGTACTTTTCTTCTCCTTCCTCCCCAAATGTATACTTTTCACTTCAAAACAACAGCCTGTGTGCATAGACATAGGTAAAGTTTGTGAGTGAACTAAGAATGAACGAGACAAATGCTTGCCTTCACGGAGCTTGCATTGTAAGAAGATTAGGTCAGGGACGAGAATTCAAAATTGCCACCTCAGGGTGCCGCTTCTCAGAGCAGCCAGGGATACACCCTGTAGTGGACTGGGGGTGTGACTGAAGGGCTGGCACTGACATGAAGGTGGGCCTTTCTGGGTTTCCCAGAGGAGACAATGGCTGCCTCGGATGCAGAGCTTTTGATGCTGACTGGCATAGAAACCAACCAATCAGAACCTAATCTGTGTAAACTGAGAAGGCAGAACCTAAGGTGGGGTCTGAGGAGGGGTTTTAAGGGCAACAGCTGTTTGGTGTAAGGTGTAAGAAAGTGGTTCAATTTTTTAATAACCCGTTTGGCAGTGTAGTGCATATGGCTGGCTATCAGTCCAGATATGGGGATTATGTATTTTTGTCTGCCAAGAGCATCTCCTCCTGCTGAAAAAGGCTTTCCCCCCCATTTAAGCAATCCTATCGTATATAATGTATCTATACTAATAAAAGGGTAATATGCTAATTAGACCAGGCCGACTGGCCATCTTCCGGACGTCCAACTTCTTTCCAGACAAAACCATGGTGGTGGGGGCCAAGGCAGAGGCAGATAGGGTTGATCAGGCCAGCAGGGAAGAGCAGTTAGGGGCGAGATCAGGCTGGCAGGGGGTTAGGGGCGATCAGGCTGGCAGGGGAGAGCAGTTGGGGGTGACCAGGCCAGCAGGGGAGGGCATTTGGGGGTGAGATCAGGCCGGCAGGGGAGGGCAGTTGGGGGCGGCCAGGCCTGCAGGGGAGGGCTGTTGGGGGCAATTAGGCTGGCAGGGGAGGGCCGTTGGGGGTGACCAGGCTGGCAGGGGAGGGCTATTGGGGGCAATCAGGCCAGCAAGGGAGGGCTGGTAGGTGCGATCAGGCAGGCAGGCAGAGGAGGTTAGGGGTGATCAGGTAGGCAGGTAGGTGAGTGGTTAGGAGCCAGTGGTCCTGGATTGCGAGAGGGATGTCTGACTGCCAGTTTAGTGCGTGATCAGGCCTAAACTGGCAGTCGGACATCCTCCAAGGGGTCCTGGATTGGAGAGGGTGCAGGCCAGGCTGAGGGACCTTCCCCTCTCCCGTGCACAAATTTCGTGTACTGAGCCTCTAGTTTAAATTAAAATTAATGAAAAACTAGCATGTAGATTATTATATTGTACCTAAATTAGCAGATACTATTATTTGAGGGTAGGCTGGGACTTATTAAAGATATGCAGTATACTGTCAACCTTAGGAGAATCATGAAAAACATTGAATACAGAGGGGTATATTTAAAGCTAAAGTGGGGATAAAATGGAATCATAAAATTACTCAATCCATAAAAGGTGGAAGAAGCGGTCAAACAGAACAATGAACAGATAGGACAAATAGAAAACAACTATTGGGATAGTAGGTTTTAACCCAGGCATATAAAAAAAATTATATTACATGTAAATGGTCTAAGCCAGTGGTTCTCAACCTTCCTAATGCGTGACCCTTTAATACAGTTCCTCATGTTGTGGTGACCCCCAACCATAAAATTATTTTTGTTGCTACTTCATAACTGTAATTTTGCTACTGTTATGAATCGTAATGTAAATATCTGATAGGCAGGATGTATTTTCATTGTTACAAATTGAACATAATTAAAGCATAGTGATTAATCACAAAAATAATATGTAATTATATATTGTGAAATATTTATTTCTAATTACAAATAAATGAAATTTTGTCTTGAAGCATGGTGCAGCATGGGTAACAGTCTTAATATAACAACAGTAAGCTACATTGCTACATTTTGCGACAGTATGCTTAAAAAGCCAACGTCAGTGCGAAGGTTGAGATTGCTTCTTTCTCACCAGATCAGAAATTCTCGGGGAAGTCTTTGCAAGAGCACAACGAAGATCATCTTCCACAACAAGTCTACTTCTGTATTTAGACTTGATAACCAACAAGCTGCAAACCCTGTTTCACAATGATATGTTATTGGAAATGGAAGAAGAAGGCACAACACAGTCTCAGACAGAACAGGATATGACTGCAAACACTTGATCCAGAATTTTGTAACTGGCATTGTAGAGAAATCACTTCTCGCTGCATCGTTGTTAGTAAGTTCAATGAACTCCTCTTGTGCTGTCTCAGGAACATTTTCAACTTTGTGAATGGGCTTCTGCCAAGTGCAAATGGGGTGTCAGGTAGATTTGGAAAGTATGATGAAATTTCGTCTGCAAGCACGTGCAAGTGTTCTTTCACAGAAATTATCGCAATCCTTTTGTCTGGTTCAATGTCATGTTCCTCAAAGAAAGCAGATAAGGTAAGCAACATGTAAATTTTATTTTCATCCAATTTTTTTTGCCAAAGCTGAAGTTTCATTTGGAATGATCGGATCTTTTCAGACAAATCGAGGCATGTTGCGTTTGGTCCTTGCAATGATAAATTTAACTCATTCAAGATGGCAAAGATGTCAACCAAGTAAGCTATTTTCTGCAGTTAACTTTTATCGCCGAAAAGTGCTTCGAACTGCAGTCTTGCTTTCTGATTAAAAAACGTTTTGAGTTCATCACGAAGCTCAAAAACACGCTTTAAAATTTTTCCTCTCGACAACCATCTCGCTTCAGTGTGAAATAACAGAGCATTGTTTGGCGCATCCAACTCGTTGCACAGTTGTGAAAACAGTCGACTGTTTAAAGTGCTCGCCTTTACAAAATTGACACAACTTATGACGCTTTTCATTACTTCTTGTAACTCTTGTGGCAGTGTCTTCATTGCTAATATTTGCCGATGAATCATTCAGTGAGTTCCGATGCCTTTTGGTGACTCATTCGGTACCAAACCTTGAAATCCAGATCGACATCCTAGCATAGCCGGAGCACCATCTGTGCAAACACCACAAACCTTTCCCCAAGAGATCTTATGCTCTTTTAGAAATGAACCAACTATGTCAAATATATCACGTGCAGTAGTTGTCGTTTCAAGAGGTTTGCAAAAAAATAAATTCATCTTTAAAGTTGCCATCATTAATATACCTCACACAAACCAGTAACTGTGAACAGTTTGCAACGTCTGTAGATTCATCAAGCTGGATACTAAATATTGGAAGTGGAGCAGATTTAATTTCCTGGATTACCTGATCAAGAATATCAGCAGACATGTCATCTTTTCTTCTGCGGACAGTGTCGTTAGATAAGGAAATTGCACTCAATTTCATAACAAATTCATCTCCGATCATAACTCGAACAATGTCTTTGCCCGCTGGCAACAGTAAATCCTCAGCAATGGTGTGAGGTTTCATAGCTCTGGCGATTCTGAGTGCCACCAAATATGAAGCTTCAATGGCTGCTACGTTTTGTTTGTGGTACTTGCCACCAGTGTCAAGTCTGGCTTTCTTGAGTCCATCAGCTTTGCTTCTAAAATAGTTGGTATCCTTGCTGGCAAAGCTCGGATGCTTGCTATCAAAATGGCGTTTTAGTTTGTTCGGCTTCATAGATTCGGCTGATAGAACCTCACAACAAATAACACATTGCGGTTTCTCAATTCCTGCTATAATTATTGAGGTAAAACCATACTGTAAAAAATCCTACCTATATTTTCTTTTCTTAACGTTCTTCTCTACACGATCCATTGTCATGGGATGGTTTGCTAATGAAAATAATATATAACAATAGCTTTAATAATACAAAAGATGATACATGGCATAGTTCAGTCAATACAGTTCATTAAAGATTCTTATGATTGACCATTCTCTGTGTTTTTTTTACATACCTGTTACTATCACAAGGGGGCAGTATTCACATCAACCACAGCTGGATATAAAAAGACTGATTAGCATCCAGATTAAGTTCCCATGGTACAGATTTGTTTTTTGCAGTAGTTGATGATTTTACAGTACATGATTTTACATTTACCCTGTAATTATAATTCATGAAGTGTCGTTTTACCTCCAATACTGCTGCTTTCAACACAGCAGCTGCTTTCTACACAGTAGCTGCTCTCTACACGTGTGACTGGTCCTCATAAGTACATTATGGCGCCAACCCTGTCACATACACCTGTATTTGTACGGGGTGTATGTGATGGGGTTGGCGCGATGATGTCATCTCACCGGGTACTCGTATGTGGGCGGATCTGCATGTGGGCGGATCTGCCTGGAGACAGATAGAGGAGCGGTGTCTTGGTTCCTAAGACCATTGAAAATATGTGTTTTCCGATGGTCTTAGGCGACCCCTGTGAAAGGGTCGTTCAACCCCCAAAGGGGTTGCGACCCACAGGTTGAGAACCGCTGGTCTAAGCCTATTAAAAGACAGAAATTGGTTGGATGGAAAAGCAAGATCCAGCTAGCAGATATACAAGGTGTCCCCCCAAAAATGTATACACACTTAACACCTGATTCTGTTACATTTTGAACATGAAATATATTTTAAAACGCTGCTTTTATAATTATTCAAAGTGTGTATATATTTTCGGGGGACACCTTGTACAGCCATACCCAATGCCCTTTTTTTTTGATTAATGAGTAACATACGTTACTCTGCTTTTTTTCATTTAATAGTACATATATCTTGGAGATCATTCCATAGTTATATAGACATAGGCCAGATTCCTGTTTATAACTCATAGTATTTTATTTTGTAGATATACCAGAGTTTATTCAGTATGTCTTATAATGATAGGTATTTGGGTTGTTTCCATTCTTCTTCATAGCACGAATAGTGCTATGATTAATTTCCTTTTGCAAACTTTTTTGTTGTATTTTTGACAATAGATTTTGGGGAAGGTTCCTAGAATCTGTGTCAAGGATGAATAAATACGTAATTTTGCTAGTAGTTCCAAAGTTCCCTCTGTACAGCTTGTACAGTTTTACATTCTTACCCACAAAATGAGGCGCTTTTTACCTCTAACCTCACTGCAGTTTTGTATTGTCAGACTTTTGATTTTTTGCTAATTTAAAAAAGAGAAATAGCACCTCAAAGTAGTTTTAATTTGTATTTTTCTTATTGTGAGTGAAATTGAACATTTTTTTGCATACTAAAGACCATTTTTATTTCATTTTACATGAGCTGCCTGTGTGTATATCTCAAGCCCATTTTTTTGTCAGTTCAAGTTTTTATTTTCATTTTTATAAGCTTTTCATGTTTTAGGTATATTTTGAATATACCTAATACCGTCTAGTGATATAAGTTGCAAATGTATATTTTTTCATTTATCTTTTGCTTTGTTTATATTTTAGACTTGGGGGTAGGAGGAGTAGAGACTGGGAGGAGGCGGGTAAAGGGGGTGGAAAATGGGAGATATCTGTAATACTATCAACAATAAAAAATATATTTTAAAAATGTAATTAAATGTTATCAATATTCCTTTATTGCTCCTGAATTTTGAATCATAGTTAAGAAAGTGTTCTCTAGCCCTAGCTGGTTTGGCTTAGTGGATAGAGCGTCAGCCTGTGGAGTGAAGGCCGATTCCGGGTTTGATTCCAGGTTATAGGCTCGATCCCCAATGGGGGTTGTGCAGGAGGCAGCTGATCAATGATTCTCTTTCATCATTGATGTTTCTATCTCCCTCTCCCTTCCTCTCTGAAATTAATTTAAAAAAAATTTTAAAAGAGAAAGTGTTCTCTATAACCAGGTTGTATGGGATTTTTTTTCCTGATATTTGAATTGTTTAATATTTTATATTTAACAATTTTTATATTTTGATCCATTTGAATTTTTTTCTTATGTTTGGAAGCTGGAGTGAATCAATTCTGCCTTTTAACATTTGGCTATTCAGTATGAAGTATTCAGTAACATTTGGCTATTGATTTGAAACGCTGGTTTTGTCATATACTCACTTTTCACATCAGTTGGTTTATTTTTGGATTTTCTGTATGATTTTATTAAGCTGTTTGTCCATGTGCCAATACAATTCTTAGATTCAATTACAGAGGTTTTATAAAGTGTTTTAATATTGGCTAGTTCCTTTTTCATTACTCTTGCTGATTCATGGTTTTCCTAGATATCCATCTTGTATACTTCTAGAAAAAATTAAAGGCACTTTCACTATATTAAATTTATAAATTAGTTAAGGAGAATTTAGTGCTTAACTCATTGAAGTGTTTATATGCTTTTCACCTTCATCCAGTCTAAGGACACTGGAATACTAATACCAAAACTTCTCATTCCAACTTAAATGCTATTTATGTCATGTTTTTCTGCTATATTACTTAAAGCCCAGATTACTTACTATTATAGCTTCATCCTGTCAAATTTTGTAGCCTATGTATTTTTGTGTCTTAGACCTACCTTCTTGCTAATTTAATTTCCTGTTTCTTTGTAAACAGTCTATATATTTTTTTGGTTGTTTTATACATTGCTCTGATATTTGTATTTTATTGTTTACTGTGATTGCCGAGGTGCAGATTCATTTTTATTAATCCTTATTGAGATTTCTTGGGCTTCCTGGATCTGAGGATTAGTATCTTTCATCAGTTTTAAAAATTCTTACCCAGCCCTGACTGGTTTGGCTCAGTGGATAGAGCATCGGCCTGTGGACTGAAAGGTCCCAGGTTCCATTCCAGTCAAGGACATGTACCTTGGTTGCGGGCACATCCCCAGTGGGGGGTGTGCAGGAGGCAGCTGATCGATGTTTCTCTCTCATTGATGTTTCTGGCTCTCTGGCTTTCTCCCTCCCTCTCTGTAAAAAATAAATAAAATATATATTAAAAAAAAATAAAAATTCTTACCCAGTTTTTCTCTGTCTCATTTTCTCTCTCCATGTTTGACTTGTACATTCTATTGCCTGTGTCTGTAACTGTTGCTTGTATCCGTTTCTTTTTCTCTATATTGCACTCTCTCAGTCATAATTTAGTGGAATTTTCTCATGGTAGATATATGCACAAATCCACATTAGTTTATTTCAGTGTGAAAATTACTTATATACCACAGAGACCCAAAAGAGAATAGTAATTCTGATTATAACTACTTTTGTGTCTGTGTATTGTATTACCATTTGTAATACTAGTATATTGGGAAATATAGTCTGACTTCCCGGCATCCCAATGACAGAAGAGTTTGTTTCTTAAAAAGGGACTCTAGTGGTACTCTAGTTACATAAACTTTCAGAGCTAATAAGAATATACTGATGGATGATTATATGTGGTATTTTTTTAAATTTAGAAAGTATACCATCTACAATTATCCCACTAAAAATAATTTATATTTATATATTGATCATTGTGGTTAGGTGATTCTATTTTGAATAATTTAGATAAGTGAACTGTAGATAATGCATAGTTTGGATGAAGATTACTTATACATTGATTAATATATAAACAATTACATAGTATACATTAAGTATATATTATATTATACAAACATATCTTAAACATTCAACATGAAAAACTGATAACAACATTATACTATAATACATTCTTTGGAAAGAAACTTTTTGATGAATTTAGTCAGATTTCTTAAAAATCTTCATAATTTAAATGAAGAAAATTAATACCTTATATTTCAATGAAATTGAAATCTATGAAGATCTTGTGTTTCCTTAGATTGCTGAAGGGAACTTGGATGACAGTGTTAATAATAAAAATAGTAGTACTATATTTTCATTAGCAAACACCTATAGTACTCCCAGTGATTGTTCTAAATGATTTACAAGAAAGAAACTGAGGCACAGTGACTTGCCTAGTTACACATCAAGGGAGTAGTGGAGCTGAGGTTCATACCCAGTGTGACTCTAGACCAGTGATGGCGAACCTATGACACGCGTGTCAGAGGTGACACGCGAACTTATTTTTTTGGTTGATTTTTCTTTGTTAAGTGGCATTTAAATATATAAAATAAATATCAAAAATATAAATCTTTGTTTACTATGGTTGCAAATATCAAAAAATTTCTATATGTGACACGGCACCAGAGTTAAGTTAGGGTTTTTCAAAATGTTGACACGCTGAGCTCAAAAGGTTTGCCATCACTGCTCTAGACTATAGGTGAGCAAAAGGGCCAGATATTTCAGGCTTAGCCCATAAGGTCTCTGTTGTACACTAATCAATTCTGTCATTGTGGTATGAAAGCAGCCATAGTTAATATGTAAATAGATGGGTGAGGTTGTGTTCCAATAATACCTTATTTATTGATAATGATATTTGAATTTCATGTAATTTTTACTTGTCACAAAATATTCTCCTGATTTTTAAAAATAATTTAGATATGGCTAACTGTTCTTACCTCTTGCATTATACAGAAACAAGCCTTTCTTGGGCCAGATTTGGCCTGTAGACAGTAGTTTGCCAGTACAGCTCTAGACTGTTATGTATGTTTTTGGGTCCTACTTTGTTCTATATTGAACTCATTTACTCTGCACCTTGTAGCATGTTCTTCCATGAGGGCTAGACAACTTGATTTCTAAGCATTTCGTTGATCCTTTACATTAGTAGTCATAGGAAAAAGAACAGATATGAAATATAAAGTTTCTACCTCTACATATAATCTAGATTTTTTTCCCCTTAGGGATTTCATTGCTGCTTAAATACTTACTGACTTACCTGACTCTTACCCTAAGGCAGAGCTACATAGACCATGTTGTTTTGTCTTTGTTCACTCTTTACTTATTTTACATGTTCTTTTTTCATTTTAATACAATTATCATGGAGTTGGGCCTTGTTATTGAGAGAGTTGACAGTAGGGCATGCACATACTTCTCTTTTGGAAAAAATGCTGGCTGCCCTTTCATATTCATATATGCAGACATAATTCTGCTATTTTGTTTGACACTACGAAGTCATGTTGGTCTGCATACTGATGTCTAAATTTACTATCAGAGCACATTTCTACTAATACTTTCTGTAACTCTCCCTTCTTTAATTCAAAATATAATAATTAGTGCAAATTTAACACCTCCGTGTTTCAACATGTCATAATAGGGATATATGCAAATTTTGGTGCAGAAGAATCAACCATTTATTTGTTTAGAGAGAAGGAAGGGAATTTTAGGTCAAGTTCTTAGGTGAAAGTATATAAACAGGTCTTGAGGAAGCAACATATCCAAAGACCTTAAAATCATGGGAGTTTTAGGGAATGAAATAGAATTGGGAGGCAATGTAAGTAATAAATAAATCAAACAGGCACTGTGTTGGAGACCGGCAAATTGGAAAGGAGGTTCATTCCGTGTAGCCACTCAGCTTATTTGCTATGGAGAGATGCAAGCCCTGTGTTACAGGGATTCTTGTTTTTCAAGAGCTAAAATAAATCTATATTTAATCTGAAACATCACAGTTTTTAAATATTTGCCATTCACTAAGATATTTTAAAATAATATGTTATCCAAACAGAACAAGTGTGTCGCTAAAGGTCTTTGCTTTATATGTACAATCCAAACAGTAGTTTGTAAGGTCTGAAAGTAGTTAGATCATTATTTTAGGAAGATAACGGTGGCAGACATAGGTTTTAGGTAAGGGTGAAATAGCAAGACTGGAATTAGGAAGGCCTATTAGAAGTTTAAAGATGAGATAGATGTGAATTAGTGTTTGTTAAAAGGGATGGAGAAGATTCCAGAGACACATTAATGGTTTTTTCTTTTCATACTTACTGATAGTAAAATAAAGAATTGCAAAAGGGTTATTATTGAAACATAATTCTCCTTTTTATCCCCGACTTCTAGTTTCTCCTATGTAGAGGCAATTTCTTTTATCAATTTGTTGCATATCCTCTAGATCAGCGGTTCTCAACCTGTGGGTCGCGACCTTTTTGGCGGTCGAACAACCCTTTCACAGGGGTCGCCTAAGACCATCCTGCATATCAGATATTTACATTACGATTCATAACAGTAGCAACATTACAGTTATGAAGTAGCAACGAAAATAATTTTATGGTTGGGTCACAACATGAGGAACTGTATTTAAAGGGCCAGAAGGTTGAGAACCACTGCTCTAGATGGTCTGACAATATGCCCTGGATGTACATGTGCCCTTTGCTCCCTCCCTCCCTTTATACAAATGATAATGTAATGAATTTCTGCATCTTTGCTCAGCAGTATATCTTGATTTTTTTCCTTATCTCTTCATGTAGATATAAGTATCTTCTCACTAATTTATTTCATTAATATTTGCATTATATTTCATTGTATAGGTGTATTATAATTAATTTACCTAGTCCCCTAGGGTAGACATTTAAAATATTTTCAGTCTTTCCTACTACAAACCATCTGTGGGTGTATATTCTAATATATACATCTTTGAGCTTATGTATATATATTTGGAGGATTAATTTCTACAAGTAGAGTTGCAAAATCAAGTGGTATATGTGCATTTTGATGATTATTACTGTGTTGCCCTTAAAAGAGGTGGTACCATTTATCATTCCTCCACCAAACTATCAGAGCCATGATAGAATATATCAACATTTTCGTAAATATGAAGGAAAAATGGTATTTCATTTTCATAAATTTTTACTTATTTAATTATGAGTAAATTAGAACATCTTTTCCTATTTGAAAAAAAAAAATCTACCTGCATTTGTTTTCCATGAAGTTAGTCCTTCTTCCCTCCTAGTTTTCTACTGGTTGTTGACTTTTTTATTTTTTAATATATTTTATTGATTTTTTACAGAGAGGAAGGGAGAGAGATAGAGAGTTAGAAACATCGATGAGAGAGAAACATCGATCAGCTGCCTCCTGCACATCTCCCACTGGGGATGTGCCCGCAACCCAGGTACATGCCCTTGACCGGAATCGAACCTGGGACTTTTCAGTCCGCAGGCCGACGCTCTATCAACTGAGCCAAACCGGTTTCGGCGTGGTTGTTGACTTTTTAAAAAAATTACTTGTATATGCTTTTTAATTAAGGAAATCAGCAAAATTCTTTTTCGGTGTATCATTTTGCTTTTGACTGCTTTTACACTTTTTGGTCTGTTGACATTTAAAATTTTTAAGTAGTCAAATTTATAAAAATATCAGTTAATAATATTTTTGTAGCATATAGTTGCTATGCTATATTTTGAACAGTCTTTGTATTTATTGTGTAATGCTTAAGTGTCATAATTTTTAAAACGAGACAGTCTCATAGTTATGTTTGCATTTTAAATTTTTGATCTTTATTAGTGATTAATTTTGATAAAAGGCAAACTGTTTATAAAACTACAACTTTGTGTATCTTTTACATGACTTAGAATTTAAACATTTTGTTTTTTTGCCTGATCTCCTTCTGGTCCAGGGATTGGGAAAAGCAGTCCCTGGTGCACCTCTTGGTCCTTTCCAAAGGCACCCAACCACAGCAGAGAACGCCACAAGCTTTGGATTGCTGATAGCTCCAAACAGTCACAAACAGCATCTGACATTGTCTTGCATGAGAGATGGGGGACTCATAGCAGATCTACTTAATACAGAGACACAAATCCAAACAGGCAGCCAAGATGGGGAGACAAAAAAACAAGCCTGAAATGAAAGATCAAGAGAATTCTCCAGAAGAAGAGATAAATGAAGTGGAGATAAGAAATTTAACAGACATAGAGTTTAGAATAATGATGGCAAAAATGCTCAACAGCATGAGAAAAGATATAGTATCTATGAAGAATGACATAGCAATAATAAAGAACACAGTGGAAAAAAATACAGAGCAGAATAGGAGAAGCCGAGGATCAGATCAGTGAATTAATTAGATGACGGTAGAAAAAAAGTCACTCAACCAGAAAACAAAAACAAAAAAACAACAACAACAATTGAAAAAACAGGACAGCTTAAGGGAGTTATGAAACAATATGAAATGTAAAAATATTTACATAATAGGTGTGCCATAAGGGGAAGAAAGTGAACAAGGAATGGAGAACATGCTTGAAGAAATAATGGCCAAAAACTTTCCTAATGGGGTAAAGGAAAAAGTCACACAAGTTTAGGTGGCACAGAGAGTCCCAAGCAAGAAGAACCCAAACAGGCCCATGCCCAGACACATCATAATTAAAGTGCCAAAAATTAAAGACAAAGAGAGAATCTTAAAGGCAGCAAGAGAAAAGCAATTTGTTACCTGCAAAGGAGCTTCCATAAGGCTATCATCAGATTTCTCATCAGAAATTCTACAGGCCAGAAGGGAATGGCATGAAGTATTCAAGGTAATGAAAAGCAAGAACCTGAAACCAAGATTACTGTATCCAGCAACGCTATCATTCAGAATAGATGTTGAAAAAATAGCTTCCCAACAAAAAAAGGCTAAAGGAGTTTATCATCACCAGACCAGCACTGCAATAAATGCCAAAGTGAATGCTGTAAGGAGAAGAATAGAGACAGAAAGAGAGAAACAGGCATACAGAATTAAAATGGCAAATAAGTACCTATGAATAATAACTGTAAATGTAAATGGATTACATGCTCTAATCAAAAGACAAGGGTAGCTGAATGCATACAAAAACATGACCCAATTATATGCTGTCTATAAGAGACCCACCTCAGAACAAAAGACTCACACAGAATGAGGATGAAAGGTTGGAAAAAAAATTTCCATGTAAATCGAAAAGAAAAAAAGCTGGGGTAGCAATACTCATATCTGACAAAATAGACTTCAAAATGAAGGCCGTGACAAAATTTAAAAATTTTGTGGGGGTGCCCAGCTGGCATGGCTCAGTGGTTGAGTTTCGACCTATGAACTTTGAGGTCACGGTTTGAATCCAGGTCAGTGCACATGCCTGGGTTGTGGGCTTGATACCCAGTAGGAGCCAAGCAGGAGGCAGCTGATCAATGATTCTCTCTTACCATTGATGTTTCTATCTCTCCCTCTCCCTTCCTCTCTGAAATCAATAAAAATATATTTTAAAACATTTTGTGGGATTTGTCATTTAGGATTGCAAAGTAATATATAATAATTTTATAGTTTTCTATGTTCATGATTAGGAAATAAGTCATATTTCTTCCTGTATGAGCTAATGAATTATTAAATGCACATAAACTATTTAATAACAATATTTTCCAAATAATTTATTTTAAGATAAGGATTTTGGACAGTAGGATAATGATAATTAAGAGAAGCCTGGAGTTTGAGTGTCCATATGTCATTAATTAGATACATAATTGGTGATATTGCTGTAACATAAATGTTGGTTGAGAGATTCATGGTGATTCGCTAATATGTTTTTATTTCTATCTATCCCTTATATCCTTCTGAAAAAAATTAACTTGAATTTTTTCTGCTTCCCGTTGTACTACGAGTATGTGCCCATTTTAGATAATCTTCACATGTATTGCTACATTTTACCACCTGGTATCCTGTTGCATTTTTTTGCAGTGTGAACACTAGTAGGCATGAGTTCATTCTGTAATTCCAGAATTTAAGTGTATTTCTTTGTATTTTTCTTGAAGATACTTCTATTAAAATGTTACTGAAAACATAAAATGAATCCTAAATGATCTATATAATGTTTTAAAGCCAACTATTTTAAAACTAGATATCTGATTACATAGCTGTTATCTATTGAGATATTTTTAAATTGGGACAAAAGTCAAAGAAGCAATGAAAGTTATCATTCATTTATTTTTCCTAGGAGTTTCTTTGAGTTGCTGCTTTTTTTTGGAAGAGATGAGTTTTATGAAGAGCCCTTAAAGGATATTCTTGGATCATTCCAGGTAAAACAATTTACTATTTTACATTTTGTCTATATATAAAACAGGCCTTTATTCTCAACCTAAAAGTAGTATATTGGTTACTTATTGCTTATAAGTTTTTAAATTTACTCAGGTGGCAGTGCTTAAGATCCTGTTATACTGGTGGGGAAAAAAGTTTCTTAAAATGAATTTTAGCTGTATTTGTAAGCAGTCCGTAGATAGGATTCCAATTCTACATTTGCTATACCAGAGCCTATTACCACCACCCTGTAGATTCTTAAGCACATCCTGGACACATACTCATTTTTTATTGCTGCAGGCTTTGGTTTCAAAGCTCCATGAAGATCTGCCCGTAGCTAGACTCAGGCTGTGTGTCCATGCCACGCTTACCCTTGTCTATACCCTGATTTTCTCATCTATTTTCTCAATAGTCTCCCCAAGATAGGAGGCAGATGTTTTTTGCATTCTCTATGAGAGAAGAGAGTAAAAAAATACACAGGAACATTCCTGTAGATGGCAAGAACATTTGATCTTTTTACCATTTACTTAGGAAGAAATAACCTAGTACTGTGGCTCACTAATATGTCCTTAGCACTTCTCTGGGGTGGAATAAAGGAAGATGTGCTTTGAGCTCCCCCTAGGGGTAAAGTGTTCAGACAAAGTATCTTACATTTATTCCTGTGGTGTTAACCACAAAGGCTGATGGTCAACCATTAGTATTCCTGTCCACCTTTAGGAAGGAGATCCACAGAGTAACAGAAGAATCATGCGATACTGTATTTCACCTAGAATTTTTATTTTATATTTATTGAAAGCAAGCTTTTAGATTGAATAGATTTTTATTATCAATTACTCTGGTGTATACACAAAACATGAAAATTATAAGCAAACTTAATTGGCTAAGGCATATCTAAAACATCTTCACATTCAGAATCTGAGTCTAGATATGCTTTTCCACTCAGTCATTGATGTCTGTTTTTCTATACCATTTTGTCTTCAGTGACATGAAAAGTGTTGATAATGTAGCATTTCCTAAAATAATAGAAGAATTAAAGTCATTGGTACTTGGCTTTAAAAAGTTTAAGCTGGCTTTATGGTCCTGTTTAGCCAATTTTTGACTCCTGCTTCAGAGGTGTTGTTAAGTTGGATTAATTACCCTACCCCCATCCCACATCTTTGGTTCCCAAGAGTTAATAAAGTACTCTGCCAGTCTCAGATTTTATTTTGAGTCACCAATATACCTTTTGCAAGTGTCCATGATGTCTTTGAATGTCCATTCAAGCAGAATGAAAACTATATAACGACCATTACCAGGTTGACAATGGATTCTAAGATATCATTGAATATACAACATTCTGATTTTAGAGTTGTACAAATATGAAAAAATGCATGTTACAATCAATGAAATTAGGAACATTACATTGAACATTTTACTTTATCCATTTTTATATTCAGCAAAAGGTAAAAATACCTGTTGTTATGGAGCTTACATTTTAATTAGAGCCTATATTCAAGTATTTAAAACATTGATTTTCCATTTAGTTTTTCCTTTGACACTTGTGTTCTTGGCAATCCATTCTTAAACTTTTACTCAGCAAATATTTATTGAGTTCCCTCTATGTGCTAGGTTCGAAGCTCTGGAACAAACAGTAGTAAGCAAAAACAGAAATACCTTGTTATTGTGGAGTTTAATTCTAGTGTGGAAACAGAATGACAATAAACCAAATTGTAAATTAAGAGTATTTTAAACGACTTAGCGAAAAATGATGGAGACCAGGGAGATAGGGAGTGCTGGCATAGTGGTATTAGGGAGGAAATTTCAGTTTTAAATGGATCGTCAAGGAATTCCTCATGGAGATGTGGTCTGTGTATTGACAATGGAAACCAATGAAGTGTCCATGGAGTAGATGACTTGTTTTAGATGTATAAAATCATAACATTTTGAAGGGATATAGTCTTTTTTTTTTTTTCTTGTGAGCAGGGTTTCCATTCAGTTATCAATATAGTTATTTCCTCAAGGGAGGGTTTATGGATTTTGTATCTCCTCAAATTCTAAAGCCCACCACCCTTTCTCCTTTTTGTTGTTTTTTACAATTTCTCTGCCATTTCTATAATTGTGTTGCTGTGGCCTCTTCCCCTTTTCTTCAGCCTTTTTAACTCTTGCCTCCTAGGAGAGACTTCACCTTTTGTTCCCATTTTAGCTTTACCTAGATAATTGTCATCCATTTTCTGAACTCAGCTATTGCTGCTGGTGCTTCCCAGGCCTGTGCCCTTAGAGCCCCAGGAAGGCCAACATGCAGTACGTCCCCTTAAAACTGGGGTGTGTAATGTCTGGCTCGTGGGCCATATAAGGCCCGAGAAATCAATTGTTCTGGCCCTGTCCAGGCACTAGGGGTGAGTTAATTGTTTGACCAAATATAGGCTAATTTTTAAGTTGCTAATTGTGTATAGCCTGCAAATGACGTTATAAATATCCAAATGGCCCTTGGCAGAAAAAGATTCTCCACCCCTGCCCTAAAATCTTGCATTTACTAAGCTTTATGGATTCTCCAAAGTTTTTTACTGACTTTTGATAATCCAATAGCCATCCGAGTGTCATCTTTGAAAATTAAAAAAAATTTTATACTGCTTGTGTAAACTATTTCCCCAAGTGGTTTCCTTCTGTCCATCTTTCATACCAGCTTAAGATCATGCTCTTTCTCCTCTACCATGTACCTGGGGGTCTTGTTAAAATGCAGATTTATGACTCAGTAGTTCTGGGGTGGGGCCTGTGAGTCTGCATTTCTAACAAGCTCAGAGGTAATACCTATAGTGCTGGTACCTGGATCACACTGAGTCCGCAATGGATTAATATTCTTTTAGTTAATTATTCCTTCTGTATCCACCCTCCACTCCCTGTCCCCATATTCCAACTATAAGTATACTAGCTTTGCTACTCATGCTGTCATCTTGGGTAGTTTCTTTGTCTGTTTCTTCATTTGTGAAATGAGGACAATACTGTACTTGCTGCATAGGATCATCAGCTTGGCATCATTCTTAGCAAAACATCTGACTTAAGGTTTAAGGCAGGCCTTATAGCCTGTCTGGTGAAGGGTGTGGCCTTTGATGTCATACTACCTGGACTTACCTGTTTTCACAATAAAACCAAAACCTAGCCCTTAATTATAAGCTTATTCTGTTCTTCCATTGATTTCTTTTTTTAAAATAAACAATTAATAAGTTATTTTTATTTATTTATTTGTTAATCCTCACATGAGGATATTTTTTCATTGATTTTTAGGGAAAGTGGAAGAGAGAGGGAAAGACAGAGAGAAACATAGATGTGAGAGAAACACATTGATTGGTTGCTTTCTGCCCAAGCCCTTACCAGGGCCCGGGCTGGGGAAGAGCCTGCAACCAAGGTACATGCCCTTGACTGGAATTGAACCCGGGACCATTTGGTCCGCAGGCCGATGCTCTATCCACTGAGCCAAACCGGCTAGGGCCTTCCATTGATTTCTGATCTAAAACCTGAGATGTTCAAGTAGAAATTTTTAAGTCTTATCCACTGACTATAATTTTCCTCTGGCTTATTCCCAGAAGAAACTTCAATCTTAGAGCCAGATGTTCCACTCACTGGCTTCTAACAGTTTGCTTTTTTATCCCTTGGTTTCCAATAACTTATTTTTTTTTTTTACCTCAACACAAGAAGATGACACATTTCTAATATGATGCACTTACCTCACTATTATTATATTTAATCTGTTCATTGGTGAATTTTCCATAGGCTTGAATTCATACAGTAGGCCTTCAGACACCATTAGTTTAGTGACATTTTCTAGATTCCCAGTGAAATTACAAAAATAATATAAAATAAGGAAAAAATTCCTTATGAAAGATAGAAAGGACGAAGACCTGTATCAAGAACTTGGACAAACCAGATTGAGAGTTGGGCCAAACAATATTTGATTAACTGAATGCAATTAAATAGGGGAATTTGAGAGAGAGAGAGAAAGAGAAGTGGGATCTCCCAGTGCTATTTAGTAATGCCCTCCTCTCCTCACACCCACACATCAGTGTATAATAAGAGGGGCTGGAGGAAATAGTAGATGGTAGGGCATTTGGTGTGTGGTCAGTGTCATTTTTGTTGGTGCTTTAAAAAAAAAAAGTTTTTAGTTTGTTAATCCTCTCATGAAAAATCTGCACAGTCACCACAGATAAAGTCACTGAAGAATCTTTACTCTTTCTGTTGTCCAGTCTCCAGCTCACTTTTTGTCAGCACCAACATTGACCCCTATAATCCCCTTGATTTTTTCCATTCTGTTCTTGTGTTCCTTTTGCTGTTGTCTTGAGGTCTTCTTCTTGACATACTGGTCATGTCTTGCAAGTCTGTGTTTGGGTTCATTTTTCTTTGCATAATCCAAGGGATCAAATCATGCCAAAGCCAGTAAGTGGTCTTGCCACCACTAAAATGGGTTCTGAATGCAAATACAAAGATGACATCTGGTATGGTCTTATACATTTTGGCCAGTTTTTCACGAATTTTCTGTCTTAGGGTGCCTGCTTAGGTGAAGGATGTCAGTGATCATTTGTTCCCACTGAAATAGTCTGTTGGTCATGAACTTCCTTATCCAGATAGTTACTGTGTTGTTCATGATGGAGGCTAATATTCAAGCAGCCAGAGAGGAAAAGAGTTGTTGGTGCTTCTTGAAAGTTTAGCAAATGTGCACCAGAGCCCACAGAACAGGAATTGTGATATGACTGTTATACCTACATTAAAAATGGGATGTATGACTCTGCATGAGAGCATTCCTTCCATCGAGAGAATGAAGATATATCCCAAACCAAATGTAGCCTGTCCCAATACCCAGAGGTGAGAGAATCTTGAAAAGGTATGGTTGTCTCCCATGTAGTTGTCTCTTTACTGCCTCATAGGCCATTGATCTACCAAATGAAAACTTCTCCTTCTCTTTTGCTTTGGGCTCAGGATTCCACAGAGAGACTGATTTACCCATTAGTAAAATAGCTCTCAGTTCTAGATATTCTAGATAAAGATGAATAAAGAGAATGTCATTTACCATCAATTACATGGTAACATAAGACAGTTATAAAAGAATCAGTTATGAGCATTATTGACAATAGCCAAGATCTAAAAATGGCCCAAATGCCCATCAGTAGATAACTGGATGAAAAAGCTATGGTACATTTATATAATGGAATACTATGCAGTTGTAAAAAAAAAAAAAAAAAAGAGAGAATCTTAACTTGTGTAATATCGTGAATGGACCTGGAGATTATTATGCTAAGTGAATATAGCTAGTCAGAGAAAGACAAATACCATATGATCTCACTTATATGTGGAATCTAATGAACTGACGAACAAAATAGAAACCAAGGCATGGATATATGAAACAGACTGACAGCTGTCAGAGGGAGCAAGGTACAGGGGACTGGATGAAAGAAGATGAAGGGATTAGTCAGTGAACATATATGCATAGATCATGGACACAGATAACAGTGTGGTGATGGCCAAAGAGGGAGTTGCGGGTTGGGTGGAGGCAGGAAAAGGAGGGGGTGATGGGGACATTTGTAATAGTGCCAACAATAAAAATAAAGAAAAAATATGAATTAAAAAATTCAGTTATTTTCTTGCTGGGGTTGAGTTCAGGGTATCTTCCATGAAATTAGAAATGAAATTTTAAAGAAGGGAAAACCCCAGAGAATGTGTGGAAGTAAATATTGCATAGAGATGAAACTACTAAATTAAAAGTGTAGTAAAGGCAATCAACAGCAGATTAGCTCCAGAAAAAAACAAATCAATGAAGGAAATGATATCTAGAAATTAATTTTCAATTCAAAGTTATGTGTAGTCATATCTGGTATAATCTTCAATTTTCAGGATAAAGGGAAGTTCCTACAAATGCAGGACTCATGTAGAATAAACACAATTCCCACAAAAGGAAAAATATTATCAGGCTGGCAATGACTTTCCATTATAACAAATGCCAGCCTAAATAGATACCTTCTAAAGAGTTTTTCAAGAGAAAAAAAAATATTGTTTACTACAGTTGCCCAAGCCCTATAGTTTATGAGAGAGGGCAATAGAAATAAATAGTCCAAATACTTGGAAAACAAACCATCTACATGTCATTTACCAGGAAAACAAAGAATTACGACCGCTGATTTAGAAATGATCAAAACAAAGAATTTACAAAGAAAGTTGTTACAAAATAAAAGAAATAGGATTGACCAGAGGAACCAAGTTAAAATTAGTGGATTATTATTAATATGGCTATTATGAAAATTCTATCAATGTCAGAAATGTTTCTGGAAAAAATACGTTTTAAATAAAAGCACATACATAATAATCTAGAACTAAAATCTCAGATTATAGTATCGATGGGGATAGGAAGATAGAGGAGAATTAAGTATATTATTGGGTATCTAAACTGAAGTAACCCCACAGGGTAGGGTCATTCACTATGTGGATGGTGATTACAGGGGGAAGAGTGGGATATAGAAAGAAGGTAGTTCTACTTTAAACACAGAGTTTTAAATATCTTTGGAACATCCAAGTACTAATGCCCAATTATGGTTGGACACATGGATTTATATTTGTACCTTTCTAGTTTTTATTTTTGAAACAAAAAAATATATACATTACTTTTATAAATGAAGAGAAAAATTGGTGTTATAAAGTGTTTTTTGTTGTTTTTTCAATTTAGAAAAATAAAAGAGACTTTGGAGTAGTCTGCGAAATGCCAACCAGTAATTTAGACGCCTTACTTCTACCTCAGAGAAGACTATCTTTATCCCTTGAGGACAATGTATAAGTCAGAAAAATCTTTTCTGTTCAGACTAGAAGTAGGTCTTAGTTAAACTTTCTTTCTTGCAACTCCACCCAGTATTTTTTTTTTTTAAATCTGCTTGTCCTTCTTTAGGTGAGTGGGGAAAAAGGTGGGAGGTAAGGAGTATAACCTTCCAAGCAGGAGGACTGTCTTATTGCAGTTGTATCATAAGAGCATAAAATAAATCAAAAGTAAAAGAACCAGCCCTGACCAGTTTGGCTCAGTGGATAGAGCATCGGCCTGCGGACTCAAGGGTCCCAGGTTCGATTGCGGTCAAGGGCATATACCTTGGTTGCGGCCACATCCCCAGTTATGGGGTTTGCGGGAGGCAGCTGATCGATGTTTCTCTCTCATTGATGTTTCTGACTCTCTGTCGCTCTCCCTTCCTCTCTGTAAAAAATCAATAAAATATATATATATATAAAGTAAAAGAACCAGCCTCAAGGGAGGAGGTTAAATAAATTCCTTCATTGTTAGTTATCATGTTAATTGTTAACTATTAACTATACTGTACCCACCTAAGTAAAAGAAGTATGTGTCTATCATCTTACTCTTTATCCAATCCCAGAGTTTCCCTGCTTTGCTTTCTCCTGCCTCTCTAATCTATCACTAATGGATTTCATGTAACCCACTTCTCTTCCTTTGATGTAATGTATAAAACAAGGTGAAAAACTATCATTTTCTGGAGCATTATCCCAATACGTTGAGATTGTGCTTCCCAGCAACTGTCTTCAGTTTGGCTCAAATAAACTCACAAAAATTCTTTAAAAAAAAAAAAGAGAGAGGAGGTAAAATAAATTATTCCCACCCTGTTTCACTGGAATCTTGACCTCCCCATATAAAGTTAGAGTGTATATTTCCTGGCATTATAAATCAGCACATCTCTGAGATTTTTTTTTTTTTTTTAGCCAATATGAAGTTTAGAATTACTGACTTTCTACTAAAACCTTCTGAGGACCATGTTCTTAGATTTCTTGGAATAAGTTGCCCAAAGACTTAATTTGGTGAAGTCCTAATCATGGTATTCAAAAATACCTTTGCAGTTGTGGCTTTTAAAAAATATAACCATAATAGCAAGACATTTTGTGAGTATCAGTTTCAAAATTGTGTTCCCACACGTTCTTTTCTAATAGAAGTTCTGTATTATGTCTGTTCAACAACATTTTGCCTGCATATTACTTCTCTCCCTTAAATTTTTCCACTGTTAATCAAAACACTAATCGCATTATATTCAATCTGTAGTTTGATAGTCTTTCCAATAGCACTGTTAGATCTGGTGGGTAGAGACTGACTCATCATTATGTCTCCAACACTTTGTAGTCTTACTTGAGGGGAGATTAAAAATGGCGGTGGAATAAGTGGATGCTACACACACAGGTTCCCAGGGTCAAAATGAATTATACAACTAAAAAATCAACTGAAGACTAGCTGGAGAAAACCCTGATAACCAAAGATGGAAAGTGAAGACCACATAGAGACTGGTAGGGTGGAGGCACGAAAGGGCTGGCCAGGTTCCCACAGACAGCAGCTGAATTTCTGGAGACAAAAAACCAATGCCCAAATGAAAGAGAATTCTCCAGAAGAAGAGATAAATGAAATGGAAATAAGAAATTTATCTGATACAGACTTCAAAATAATGATGGCAATGATGCTGACAGAATGAGAAAACATGTAGTAACTATGAAAACGGTCATAAAGAATGACACAGCACAAATAAAGAATATATTGGAAGGAATACACAGCAGATTAGGGGAAGCTGAGGATCAGATCAGCATATTGGAAGATGGTAGAAAAAATCAACCAGTGAACAAAAAAGAAAAAACAATTAAAAAACAAGAGGACAGCTTAAGGGAGCTGTGGGACAACATGAAACAATAATATTCGCATAATTGTGCCAAAAGAGGCAGAAAGTGATCAAGGGATAGAGAACATGTATGAAGAAATAATGACAAACTTCCATAATCTGGTGAAGGAAAAAGTCACACAAGTTTAGGAGGCACAGAGAGACCCAAACAAAATGAACTCAAACAGAACCATTCGCAGACACATAATTAAAGTGCCAAAAATTAAAGACAAAGAGAGAATCTTAAAGGTAGCAAGAGAAAAGCAAAGTGTTACCTACAAAGGAGCTCCCAAGGCTGTCTTCTGATTTATTACCAGAAATTCTACAGGCCAGAAGGGAATGGCATAAAGTACTTAAGGTGATGAAAAGCAAGGATCTGAATCCAAGATTACTATATCCAGCAAAGCTATCATTCAGAATAGATGGTGAAACAAAGAGTCTCCCAAACAAAAAAAGTCTAAAGGAGTTCATCACCACCAAGCTAGTAGTATAAGAAAAAGTAAATGGACTCCTGTAATAAGAAATGGAGAGAAAAACTTAGGCATACAGAATTAAAATGGCAATGAATAAGTACCTATCCTATATACTAATTGAGGGATATGCTAATTAGCCCGGATGCCTTAGCAGTCATGACCAGCACAGACCTGAGGTGCATGTAATAGTCACAACCAGTCAGGTGTGACCTGGGAGCGGCCCCCGGTGGAAGTGGCCACCGGCGGGGGCGCACGTGGGCCCGTGGCACCGCCTAGCCCGGAGACCGCCTGGCCAGGGGTCGTGAACAGGCCCGCGGCATCCCCGCCCTGTGCTGAGGTGGAGCGGCCCCCAGCGGAGGCCGCCCGGCTGAGTCACTGGAAACTTTGGTTAAATTCAGTAGTTAAAATCACAGTGCTCTGTGAGAGCTTACATCCTCAAACACTCAGGACCCTCAATCGTACAAATTAATAAGAAACAATTGCATAATGCTTTAACCTAATTGTACACACTTTAGTATTGTTTACAAATTATTCTATATCCTTCAAGTAAATTCAGCAGCTGACTGAGGAAAGGTGGTGCTGAGAAGCATGTGGCCCTGGCTCTGCTATCTTGAGTTTGTGGTTTCCAAGGAAACAGCCAGAAGGGATGATAAACCCTCTGCAAATGCCTCAGCCGGCGCCTATCTAAGTGGTAAGCAGCGGCTTGGTTTAAATCAAGCCTTTCCGGCAGTGAATGACCCCAACCCTCCCTGGATCAGGCAGGTTCCTGTGGAGTGCAATCTCCACGCAATACAACGGAGGCCCCAGTTTCGCCCTGGAGATCTCATGCGCCTTAGCTCGGGGCAGCCGGAAAGGAAGGGAAAAGGCATCACGTGGGGCAGCTCTGGTGAGCAAGCAGAAGGAAACCATGTCTGACAGACACTCCCCTGCCACCCCCTTCAATGAGTAAGAAGAATCAAGTAAACCAATACAAACACCCCTCCCCCACCCGGGAGAGATCCAGGACTGAGGGGCATCCCGCCCAGGCATTGCGTACCTGCTTCCCATCCCCTTTATCCAAATGGACAGGTTAAGAGGTTAAGGGGAGGAGGAGGAGGAGCCTTGCAGGAAGGGGATTCCCTGGAACCACACGCCTGCCCTCCCTCTGGACCTGAACTCTTGGAGCGCAGGGCCTGACCCTGCCCCCAGCAGGTTTGCATATCCCAGACCCTCTGGTACTTCCAGGCACTGGGCATTCTCATGTCTTCCCTGCCTCCCAGTCACTGACCCTCACTGTCTCCTACCCCTGAAGCACTCTGTCCTCCTCAACTTTCGGTCTTTATAGCCTAAATGCATGGTGGGCTTCTCCACAGATTTTATTTGATAAGAACCCAGCAAAGTCGCTTAGCAACTGAGCTGCTCAGACTTCATTAGGGACAACGAATAACACACCTTACTTGGCTTTGATAGCAAAGCAATCTTATTCTTCTATTTTTTAAAAAGACTTTTATTGATTTCAGAGAGGAAGGGAGGAGAGAGATAGAGACATCAATGATGAGAGAGAATCATTGATCGGCTGCCTCCTGCACGTGCCCTACTGGGTATTGAGCCTGCAAGCCAGGCATGTGTCCTTGACCAGAATTGAACCTGGGACCCTTCAGTCCTCAGGCTGATGCTCTAGCCACTGAGCCAAACCAGCTAAGGCAAGCAATCCTATTCTTAAAGACTTGATTTTTGTCATAAACAAGTGGATTTGAATCATATCAAACCAATATACATTTTTTAATAAAATGTCTCTTCATTTCTACTGATGCACTTCTATCTTAAAGCTTATGTGATATAATCTATACTAATAAAAGGGTAATATGCTAATTAGACCAGACGTCTTCCGGACATCCATCTGGATGTCCTTCTGCACAAAGCCACGGTGGCGGGGGCTGAGGCAGCGGCAGTTAGGGGCGACCAGGCCAGCAGGGGAGGACAGTTAGGGGCAATCAGGCCGACAGGCAGGTGAGCAATTAGGAGCCAGCGGTCCCGGATTGCGAGAGGGTTTAGGCCAGCCCTGGGCAAACTATGGCCCGCAGGCCGGATCCGGCCCGTTTGAAATGAATAAAACTAAAAAAAAAAAAAGACCGTACCCTTTTATGTAATGATGTTTACTTTGAATTTATATTAGTTCACACAAACACTCCATCCATGCTTTTGTTCCGGCCCTCCGGTCCAGTTTAAGACCCCATTGTGGCCCTCGAGTCAAAAAGTTTGCCCACCCCTGGTTTAGGCCCAATCCCTGGCAGTCAAACATCCCTCAAGGGGTCCCGATTTGGAGAGGGTGCAGGCCGGGCTGAGGCCCCCCCCCCCCCCCATGCATGAATTTTGTGCAGTGGGCCTCTAGTCAATAATAAACTTATATGTAAATGGATTAAATGCTCTAGTCCATGGCTTTTTTATACACCAATAATGAACTCTCAGAAAGAGAAACTAAACAAACAATCCTATTTTCCACTGCAACAACAAAATTAAGATACTTAGGAATAAACTTAAACAAGGAGGCAAAAGCCTTGTACTTTGAAAACTACAGGATGTTGAAAAAAGAGATAGAGGAAGATATAAACAAGTGGAAGAATACACTGTGTTCATGGATTGGTAATATCAACAGTACATTTCTCAGACCTAGAACAAACTCTCCAAAAATTTATATGGAACCAAAAAAGACCCCAATACCAGGTGTACCAGTTAGTACTGTGGATTTTGTAATCAAAGAAATCACGATAATTTCAAGAGAAACATCAAAAGTGCTTTATTCAAAGGAATGTCCATCGCTAGCTACACATTTCCCCCATCTTTCAGGTAATTTGTGGATACCGTCCAATAGAACTTTTCTTGTTTTGAGGCAAACTATTCAGAGACCCAATTTTCCACTTCTTTGTACGTTTTGAAGTGCTGCTTAGAAAGGGCGTGTGCCATCGATCGGAACAAGTGGTAACCTGAAGGAGCAAGGTCTGGTGAATACGGCGGGTGAATACTTCTCAGGCAAGATCTTTTAACGTGTATTTAACTGGTTTTGAAGCGTATGATACTGGGTTATCAGGAAGCAAAATTACTTTGTCGTGTCTTCTGGCCCATTCTGGTCATTTTACAATCAAAGCGTGGTTCAAATAGATTATTTGTTGTCAGTAGTGATCAGTATTAAGTTTCACCTGGTTTTAGAAGCTCATAATACATCACACCTTCCTGATCCCACCAAACTCAGAGCATTGTCTTCTTTCCGAAGCATTTGGCCTTGCAGTCGATGTTGATGGTTGACCTGGATTAACCTATGATTTTGTGCATTTGGGATTCTCAAAATAAATCCACTTTCATCGCCAGTCACAATTCGATGCAAAAAAGACTTTCTTTCGTGCCATTGAAGCAACATTTTACTGATGACTTTTCAGTTTTCCATATGTCTTTTGTTCAGTTGATGTAGCACCCATTTTCCTTCCTTTAAAATCTTTCCCATTGCTTGTAAACAATCATAAATTGTTTGCTGAGCAACGCTTAATCTTTCTGCAGGTTGTTTTTGAGTTTGACACACATCTTCATCCAATAATGCTTGTAGTCGTTGGTCTTCAAACTTTTTCGGTTGACCTGGACGTTTTTTGTCTTTCACATCGAAATCATCACTTTAAAGTTTTTAAACTAGCGTTCACAAGTATCTTGAGATGGAGCATGTTCACCATAAGCTTCCCCAAGTATACGATAACTTTTTCTTCAAAATAAAGTAATGAATTAAAACTTCCCACAAATGCTCTTTTTTGGCACAAAATTCGACATTTTTAAGTGAAAAAATATCTATGATGTTAACACCTTCAGCAAATTTGACATATGAAGTTTTGAAGCTTGCTGTCAATACAACAAAATAGCATACATATCAAATCACACATATATCAACACTAGAGGCCCGGCGCACGAAATTCGTGCACTGGGTGTGTGTGTGGGGGTGTCCCTCAGCCCAGCCTGCACCCTCTCCAATCTGGGACCCCTCGGGGGATGTCCGACTGTCGGTTTAGTGGAATCGGGCCTAAACCGGCAGTCGGACATCCCTCTGACAATCCAGCACTTCTGGCCCCCAACTGCTCGCCTGCCTGCCTGCCTTATTGCCCTAACCACTTCTGAGTGCCTGATTGCCCCTAACCACTTCTGCCTGCCAGCCTGATCTCCCCCTAACCACTCCCCTACCAGTCTGATCGACGCCTAACTGCTCCCCTGCCGGCCCAATCGCCCTCAACTGCCTTCCCCTGCAGGCCTGGGCCCCCGCAACTGCCCTCCCCTGCAGGCCTGGCCCCCCCCAACTGCACTCCCCTGCTGGCCTGGTCTCCCCTAACTGTCCTCCTCTGCCAGCCTGGTCGCTCCCAACTGCCCTCCCCTGCAGGCCCAGTCGCCCCTAACTGTCCTCCTCTGCAGGCCTGTTCGCCCCCCAACTGCTGTCCCCTGCTGGCCTGATCGACCACACAACTGCCCTCCGATGCCAGCCATCTTGTGGCGGCCA
>NW_005871123.1:3081783-3114060 GCF_000147115.1 Myotis lucifugus | reverse complement strand
TCTTTGGCCCCTTGAGTGTGGCTCTTCCACAAAATACTGACTTCTGCGCATGGGCCACGAAGTTTCAATCGCACTGTACGTGCGCGCCTGCACGTGGTATTTTGTGGAAGAGCCACACGCAAGGGGCCAAAGAGCCGCATGTGGCTCGCGAGCCATGGTTTGCCAACCACGGTTCTAGGGTAAAGGAAACTAAGGAGAAAATAAATAAAATAAAACTACATCAAAATAAAAAGATCTGCACAGCAAAAGAAACCATCAACAAAACAAAAAGGGAGCCCAGTGTATGGAAAAACGTATTTGGCAATGATACATTTGATAAAGGGTCAATATCTAAAACAGGGGCCCTCAAACTTTTTAAACAGGGGGCCAGGTCACTGTCCCTCAGACCGTTGGAGGGCCGGACTATATTTTAAAAAAGAGCTATGAACAAATTCCTATGCACATAGCGGCGGCAAAAACACCCGGCGGGCTGGATAAATGTTTTTGGCGGGCCACGTGGCCGTGGGCCGTAGTTTGAGGACCCCTGAATTCTAAAACATATATAAGGAGCTCATATAACTTAACAAAAGGAAGACAAACAATCTAATTAAAAAATGGGCAAAGGACCCAAATAGACACTTCTCCAAAGTGGACATACAGATGGCTAAGAGACATGAAAAAATGCTCAAAGTCATTGATCATCAGACAGATGCAAATTAAAACAACAATGAGGTATTACCTCACACTTGTCGGAATGGCTACCATCAACAAATCAACAAATGACAAGTGCTGGCGAGGATGTGGAGAAAAGGGAACCCTAGACCAGTGCTGGGAATGCAGACTAATGCAGTCATTATGGAAAACAATATGAAGTTACCTCAAAAAATTTAAAATGGAACTTCCATTTGACCCAGTGATCCCACTTCTAGGAATATATACTAAGAAATGTGAAACTTCAATCAGAAAGAATGTATGCACCCCTATATTCATAGCAGCACAATTTACAATAGCTAAGATCTGGAAACAACCCAAGTGCCCATCAGTAGACGAGTGGATAAAAAAGTTGTGGTACATTTACACCATGGAATACTCTGTAGCAGTAAAAACGAAGAATCTCTTACCCTTTGAGACAACATGGAGGGACATGGAGTGTATCATGCTACGTGAAATAAGTCAGAGAAAAACAAGTATCCCATGATCTCACTCATATCTGGAAACTAATGAACAAAATAAACTGATGAACAATATAGATGCAGAGACATGGAAAGCTGGAACAGAATGCAGAATCTTGGAGGGAATGCAGGGGAGGGTAGGTGGGTGGGAGGTAATCAACCAAAGACCTGTATGCATATATGCATAACCCATGGACACAGACACAAGGGTGGTAAAGACTTGGGGGTGGGTAGGCTACAATGGGGGCGGAGGTTCAAAGGGGGCAAAAAGTGGACACATGAAGTACTTTCAACATTAAATATTTAAAATAAATACACAAACAAAGAAACAAACTTGAGACATTTAAGCTTAAGGAACCAAGTGCAAGCCTCCAAAAGATAGGGCTGTCAGCATCAATAAGTTCTATCTTTCTGGAAAAGTCAATGTACATGGATCAACAGTCTTCTAAAAGAGAGTACTACACAGTGTGCATTAATAGTAGTTCATACCAATCATAAAGATCTTACATTCTGAACATCTTGCGAAGTCTTGTATTGTCAGGAGCAGGCATGTAATTGCCAAAAAAATCAATGATAGGATTAACAGTTTGAAACTATCTCCTAAAGCTCATATGGATCAGTGAAGCATTCACTAATCACTGAAAGCTGGTTTTGTAGAGTGTCCTAATACATAACAACTAGAATTTTAGCATGGTTGTACTTGGAATAGTTTATATTTCACCAGATAAAATATTAGGTCATAGAAAATTTATCTTTAAAGAACTGTAGAGGGCAGTAATTCCAATCTAATTTTTAAATAAACGATGAAACCAAGGACCAGAGAGATTCATTTGTTTATCTATTTATCAACATTTATTGGAGATTAAGTAACTTGCCCAGTTTGTAGCATAGCCAGTGCTGTCACTTGTCCTCTTGACTGACTCTGCCGCTCTTTCTGCTGAATCAGATTTTGTATTTATTTTCTCTGTGTAGGAATCTTTGCTGAAATCTCGCATACACCTTAATTCTGCTTCAGGTTTGTCTACAAGTTAGAACTATAACAATAGTACTTCTCTGTTGGCCATATGATTTCATTACTTATTTTAAAATGTTAATGGGTGCATGTGCTTTCATTAGAATAGCAACTACAAATTAATTTTGAAATTTGACTATGCTCTCAGTTGATGGTTTTACAATATTTATGATTGTCTTTCCCCTCAGATAAAACTCTGATTGCAAATTTAAGTAACATTCACATTTTTTACCTAAATTTTAAAAAAATATGTAATTATGTTTATTAAATAGGTAACCAATTACATAATTTTTTTTTAAATATATTTTATTGATTTTTTACAGAGAGGAAGGGAGAGGGATAGAGAGTTAGAAACATCAATGAGAGAGAAACATCAATCAGCTGCCTCATGCACAGCTCCTACTGGGGATGTGCCCGCAACCAAGGTACATGCCCTTGACCGGAATCGAACCTGGGACCCTTTAGTCCGTAGGCCGACGCTCTATCCACTGAGCCAAACCGGTTAGGGCAATTACATAATTTAAATAATCTTTTTTTTCAACTCTTATAAGGGATATGTTAAATAGTTCAGTAAGTACATGATTCTAGTTATTTTAAAAAATCAAGTATGTCTAATTGCTAGGTATTTATGGAATTTTTATAATTTCAAGACTGGGAATCATCTTAGAAATTGTTTAATACAATAATTCCTTACTTTACATAACAGAAAATTAAGCTCCAATGGAGTTGAGGTTTCCAGAAGTAGAACAAGGACCTACACTCAACCCAGCATTCTTTAAAACCTTCTCAAAACTGCCTTATTGGGGAGAGGGAGAAACTTTAATGTGGTTATCTGAGTGAATGCAGATGAAAGCCCAGAAAAGAGGATAAGCCTGTAGAAGTGGCAAGGAGGATGCAGACCAGGAGATGTTAAAAGAAAACTGACATGACATTAGGATCAACAGAAGAAGTTGAGTTTTATATTTGATTCCAAACACAAATATAAATACAACTAATACCCAAAACCAGGAATTTCCAGACTGGTGGTATCTTACCCATGTAGGATAGTGGAAAGATAGTTAGGAAAGGATTTAGATAGGTTCATACGAAGTTGTAGGAGAAAGAGCGTGCTATGAGAAAAAGCATAGGCAAGAAAGTACAAGATGAGTTTGAGAGACATGGAATACACCAGATTAGACAAAAAAGTATTTCATGATGTGTAATAGATGAATGAGTAGGTAGGTAAGTCCAGAGGTCATGAAGTTGGGGCGTTAAGACTTTCATCCTGTGATAAGTTGGCGAAGGGTTCAGATCAAGTATGCAGAATAGCCAGCACACTGATCTGCAGCTTCACAGACATGTTCTAGTGGCCAACTAGAGTTAAGCAAAGTGGGAACGAGTTCATGGAAGAAAAATCTTCTAAAATAAAACATTAAGCCCACGCCACATAGATTCCAAAAGAAGAGTGAGGGAAGGAGTTGTGTTTTCTCTCTAACTTTGCTATGACATAAGGTTGAATAAAAGTTTTTGAGGGAATTATATGGGGTGGACAAAAGTGGGTCTACAGTTGTGAGTTCATGAAATAGTTTATTCTTGTATTATTTATTGTTTTTTTCTACATGAACAACTGTTAATCTACTTTTGCCCACCTCTGTATTTAGGTCAGTGCAGTGGTATTAATGACAATAGACAGATGACTTAGTAAAGGATTAGGTTAATATGCAGGTCTAAATTTCTAATTAAGTAAACGTTCTAAAACACACACAATATGTATATATATTTTAGGAAAGATAAGTTGTGAATTCTGTAGTGATTTTGGTGCTTCCTTTTTCACTTTGAAGGCTTCTACTAGTAGACTGAATACCATCTAAAAAAGCCACCATAGTATTTAAGGAAGCAGGAGCCCAAACATACTTACAAACTTACTTGTTTTTTTTCATCCTGTGTCTTATTTACTTATTTAGATATTATGCAAGAGTGATTCATTTTATATTTTTAAATTTATCTTTATTGTTGAAAGTATTATAAGATGTCCCCCTTTCCCCCGCATTGACCCTTTCCACCCCACTTGTTTCCTACCCCTCTCCTTCCAGGCCTACCAGGCCTGTGTCTTTTTAATCCTCACCTGAGGATATTTTTTCCATTGATTTTTTTTTTTTTTTAAGAGAGAGAGTGGAATGAAGAGGGAGAGACAGAGAAACACTGATGTGAGAGGGACACATCAATTGATTGCCTCCTGCATGCACTCCCCTCCCCCCCACCAGGGCCAGGAGCCTGCAACCAAGGTACATGCCCTTGACTGGAATCGAACTCAGGACCCTTCAGTCCGTGGGTCAACGCTCTATCCACTGAGCCAAACTGGCTAGGGCCAGGCCTGTGTCTTTAAATAGAACAGAATGTTTATTTAATCTTTATTGCCTATCCTGAGCTATTTCTCATAGAAGCGGTCTCCAAAATACAGTGTACTTGATTCAAGAAGTGCACACACACAAAAAACTTGTATTTATAATTTTTATCTTAGGAAAATGAACATAAGCTAATTTGCTAATTTTTAATAGAAGAGTTGATGGAATGTAAGTATATAACTTACAGTATGAATATTTGTGAAAGTAGACACTAATTGTAGGAGGTGCAATAAAAAAGTGTGCCAAAATTGACTGTGGGATAAAGGTTGTTAGATTTACAGATAGATCATCAGGGCTTTCCCCTAGAAATTTCGACTCAGTAGGTTTCAACTGGGGCCTGGGAATCTGTTACTTAACAAGACCTCCAAGTGTTTCTTATTTTCAGCCAAGTTTAAGAAATTAGCAGTAGACCTGCTTTCCCATATCTTGACTTTGGCCTAAGTCCAGTTCAAATATTAATGGCTGTATGATTGGTGCCTCACTTACCCTAATACAGCTAGAAAGATGGGTTGTCCAAGGGCTTAGCAGCAAAGCTACAGCTCACCTTATTTCTTGTGCTTTGATTGGACCAAAAGCCAGCTTGAATTTTAGGGGTACCAATATTGTATCTAGTGTAATTTAGGATTTTGTTTACCTTGATGTTTGAAATTGATGACTGTTTTCAACCATGAAGCTGCTGCCACAGGTCATTACTATCTTCCATGTGTTAAAAAAAGCATGTATTTTATTTTTTTTAATGCTCTAACATGCTGGCACATGGAAATCTAGAAATAAATTTTATGCTAAGGCAATTGGGTGTCCTAAAATAAAATATTTATTCAAAATGTTAAAAAATATAGAAGAAATAATAGCTAGTATTTATTAGGTGTTTGCCATATACCAGGTACTATACCAAGCACTTTTCAATACAGTTTATTTTATTTTTTTTAAATATATTTTATTGATTTTTTACAGAGGAAAGGAGAGGGATAGAGAGTTAGAAACATCGATGAGAGAGAAACATCGACCAGCTGCCTCCTGCACACCTCCCACTGGGGATGTGCCCGCAACCAAGGTACATGCCCTTGACCGGAATCGAACCCGGGACCTTTCAGTCCGCAGGCCGACTCTCTTTCCACTGAGCCAAACCGGTTTGGCTCAATACAGTTTATTATTTAATCCTCAAAACAATCCTACGAAGGAGGTGTTTTTACTATTCTTTTTGCAGAGGAGTTCATTGAAGTAGCACAGAGAGGGTAAGGAAAAGTAACTTGCCCATTGTTTATAGGGATTTTGTTTGCTTGCTTGTTTGCTCATTTTAATTTGGGAATGTCCTAAATGACTTTTAGGTGAATTTATTTTCTTCGACTTCTTTGACTGAATGATTCTTTATCTTGAAATCTGATTTCTTCTATTGCCTCATTCTCTTATAAAACAAAACCTCTTATATATTTTAACAAGGAATATGAAGTAACATATAGATATCACTTTGGAGCATTCAAATGATGAAAGAATATGACAGTTTAATAAAAACAAAGTGTTTATTGTCACTTTGAGTATGTAGCTTAGTGATTTATCTGGGAAGTAATATCTATGACTATACATACAGGGATGGGCAAAAGTAGATTTACAGTTGTAATACAAATAAGTAACACAGTAATTAATAAAACAACAATAAAATCTGTGTTTCACATACTCAACAACTGTAAAGCTACTATTGCCTACCCCTGGATATTGTTTTATCCTGAAGCTTTGTTTTATAACTGTTATTATTTTTTTAATGTCTGGGGATTTTTTTTTTTTTTTTGGAGCATAGAAAGAAATTCTGGCAATTGTTTGTTTTAATTGATGCACAATTTATTAAAATTTTTAACATTGCCAGTTTTAACATCTAGTTTTTTCTTAAGCTCAATTTATGCATTTAAAAAATAAATTTATTTTATTTATTTATTTATTTTTTTTACAGATACGTAGATTTTATTTTACAAAAGTGGGATAATTAGGAACACATTGTTCTGCAACTTGCTTTTCTCACCGTGGACATTTCTCAAGTCAGAAATACAATCTACCTTATTTTTTTTTTAAATTTTGTTTTATTGCTTAAAGTATTACAAAGAGTATTACATATGTCTCCTTTTTTTTCCTCCTTTACCTTCCCCCGGCCTCCCCTACCCCACAGTGTCTTATTAACTCCACTAGGCTTCAGTTAATCTCTTTAAATTACCATATGAAATACCCTGAAACATTTTAAAACACAACAATGGACAAAGTAAAATAAATCAAAAAGCATAATAAAAAAAAACAACAAAAAAAACGAAAAGCATAATCAAACAAATATTGTAAATCTAAATCTAATAAATCAAATTTATAAATTCAGTAAACCAAGTCCTCCTAAATATTAAACATTGCTTACTAACCTAACTTGTTACATAATTCATATTATAATCACAAATCTGAGATAATAGATTCTCTAAAAACATTTCAAATATCTTAAAAAAAACCAATAGAATATGCATAGACAAATTATCAACTAATGCCCAACTTACCAATACATTTTTATCTTAAACCAAATGCAAAGTCTTCATATAGTATTATAGGTCCGATTCATTCCTTAAGCCTGTCATTTTTCGTCCCAGACTACAAATGTACTTGCAGAACAAAGTAGAATAGAATTTTCATCTTTCAACCTTGTACCACAACTAGGATAATACATTTGGGATTGGGCAGGGCACCTATGTGTACTTGTCAACCAGAGTCTGCATTGGACCCTCTACCCTTCTTATTGTCAGGCTTTTGCTTGCCCTTATTAACAGAAACCTTGTGAGCCCTCACGTAAATTTAAGTAAGCATTTAAGTTTTACACTTTTGCAACCTGGTTCTTTTCCTAGAAATGATGCATCCTGTGTTTCCATTTGGTTTTTGCAACCTGGTGGTTTTCCTAGAAATGATGCATCCATTAAGTTTTTTTCTTACATTTTAGCAATGCGATTTTCTTCCTAGAAATAATTTATTCCTTAAGTTTTTTCCTTAGGTTACACTTCATCCCCATTATAATGGGATTTCCTAAGTCCAGTTATGTACAAACTGTGTAACCTTTGGCATTAAAGTTAACTTGTGTACTAATGGGTTTTGACACCCTACATAGGTTACTTAACAACCCTTTCTCTTTTATAATTTAATAACTGCCTCATTGGCCATCAGTCATTTTATTGACAATAATGATCAAGTTTAATTTTTAACCCCTTTAAATTCATAAAGCAAAAAATGATTTTTCTCTCCTAGGAATGCCAGAATCACCTCCGCAGATATGGAAATGTGAATCTGGAACTGGTGACTCGAATCATTAGAGATGGTGGCCCATGGGAAGATCCAGTGTTGCAAGCTGTTCTTAAAGCCCAGCCAGCATCTCAGGAGATAGGTACTTCAGGAAACTCAAAATCAAAACCAACATTTGTGAGAAGCAAACACAATTTCATTATCTCACTAGAGCAGTATTAGTGATTTTTCTTTATTTTATAATATTGAGTAAGAATTATGTATTTTTACATGAAGTGTGTTTAATTTGTTGTACTAACGTGCCCTAAAAGTGATTTTTGACACTAGACTTGGATACATTTATTTCTAGTAATTTCCCATTCTAATGGGAATTAACATATTTACTGTCCAGATGTTACTTACAGAGAGTTCATTTGCTTTTGTCACTGCAGTTATAGTTTAAATATCTATTTAAGTTGCCAAACCCTAAAACAAAACAAAAATCCTGCTTAAGCACATGAGATCTCCCTTATACAGAAGCAGCTGTGAGAGCTATAACTCATCCAATTTTTATCACTATTACTGTATATCCCACACCTAGCCCAGTGCCTGGTAGAGAGTAGGTGCTTAATATAAGTATATGTTGATTGAATGAATGACCACATGATGACTGTATAAGTGAATGAGTGACTAAATTTCAATTCCAAATACTGTAGAGCAGTATTTCCCACACTTCATCCATTATTAGAAGTTAAATTTTCCCTCATCCCTTTACCGCCTGCATACTTCTTTGACATCACCTCCTCTTAAACCTAGATGTACAGTGGTTCCTGTGGGCCAGAATTTTCTTTTGAGGAAGGAGGCTCTGTCAACTGCTTCTCACATATTATTCCTAAGCCACAGCTGATCACCAAAGCTTAGAATGTAGAGCTGAGCAGTAGTGAATAAACACAAAACTGTGAAAAACATTTGAATGAATGGAGAGAGCCTAAGGAGTACAATTTTAAGATTGCCAAAAGGAAAAGACAAGAACTCCTAGCTCTGGAACAATTCAGACCTTGGTCTGGTGAGAAAGACACTTCATACCACAGATTGTGCTCTGTGGGTTAGGATCTGTCCATTTGTCCCAGGTTAAGGGGTGAGGGTAGGGGTGGGTTGTGGGTAGAGTTGAGTGGAGAAGGAGCTGTGATTCTTGGGCTTAAGAGCAAGCCAACCCAGATACAAGTGTGGAGGCCAATGGCAGAGATGTGAGAGAAGATGAAAGATAAGGCCTGAAGAAGTAGTGCAAAGCAGTGGGATGAGATGGGAGATAAGACAAAACAGGAGGAAAGGGCTGAAATATATATGTGACAGTGTTATATACCCAAGGGATACAAATGAGACGAACTTGATATGAGGGTCTGGAGAAGGAATAAAAGAACGGAAGCAGCTGGAACTGAGGAGGAAGAGTTGTATGGCTGAGGAAAGGTAGAGTCAAATACAGGTAAGGCAAAGGTGACTAGCTGAAGAAAACTATGAGGAGACCAGGGAATGAGGCAAGATGGGGGTAGGAGATAGACAAGACAGAGCTTCCAAAGGAGTGAAAAGTTAGGCCTTTTAGGAGAGCTTTTAGGCTTCTCTGAGGAGGAGCAAGAACAAACATATTATGAGTTGCTTTGAAGTCTGATGGCCTTAATATATGTATATATAGTTCTTCACACATAGTCCTTTAATACTTACATTGACATACCTCACTCTGGGAAAAGCTGCTCTAGAGCCTCATTAATATGAATGACTCTTCTCTGGTTGGTGATCATTAGGGCAAAAACTAGTGTGAGGTTTATCTTTGCATTAACTGTACAGATGAGTGTCTGTTGATCATATGTTGGAAACAGAACTGCAAGGCAAATGTTGGCACCCAAATAAAACATCACTCATTAGTATTTTAGAAGCTAATGATTAAACATATAACTAATTAAAATACTTGGGGTCCAATAGGATATATGTGTTCTAGTTCCTGCTTTGCCACTTAACTTTTGTCTTTGGGCAAGTCATTTGACCTCTCTGAGACTCAGTTTTGTGATCTGTAAAACAAATACTATGATAACTATCATAAGGATGTTGTTAGGTCTAAATAAACTTAGTAGATAAAGGTGTTTGTATACTTTTTAATTGTGTAAAACCAAGTATTTGTTAGTAATTATTCTTAGTGATACATGAGCACATATTAATAAGCATTCCTTTTGGCTTAATCTTTTGTTGACAAGTAATAAAACATTTCTTTCATGATTTAACTTTTTCATTAATTCAGATTTATTTCTCTATAATTAATCAGTAATGAAAATATTGAGCACTAAGATCAGAGTACATAATCTTAGACTAGAAATTACATACCCCATGTTATTTGAAACATTTTAACATATTAGTGAACTGAAAAATAAATATTTCAGGTTTTTTACTTTTTAAACTGAGAAGAAATCAACAGGTATTTTTTTAAGCATTGTTTTGTTGTCACTTTTATTTCCATTTTTCCAATCATATAATTGTATATCTTTTTTCACAAATAAACTCTTACTAAGAAAATGCTATTTAATTAAATAACTAGTTAATGTAATTAAATGCCACACGTTAGTGATAAAGTTTCAAACAACAATCAAGAGTTTGAGAGAATCCTTTCTTGAGAGTAATATGAGTCTGTTCTCTATTTAATACAGTGAACAAATACTTAAGTTCGGAAAATCCACTATTCTTTGAACTACGTGCCAGATACCTAATTGCTTGTGAACGCATACCCGAAGCAATGGCTCTTATTAAATCTTGTATAAATCACCCAGAAATCAGCAAAGACTTGTATTTCCATCAAGCACTCTTCACATGTCTATTTATGTCACCTGTAGAAGAACAGCTATTCCGGGAGGTATTGTTTAAGATTTTGTTTGTTTGTCTATCATCATTTTAACCTTATAATAAAAAACAGGGAAAAATATAGCTGAATCTTGTTAAATTCCTTTTTATAGTAATACCAAAGGTTTTCAGATTAAATTATTTAGATGTGTTCTCTTTAACACCATTCTTTAAGCTCATGTTAAATTAGACCAGTGGTTGGCAAACTGTGGCTCGCGAGCCACATGCGGCTCTTTGGCCCCTTGAGTGTGGCTCTTCCACAAAATACCACGTGTGGGTGCGCACGTACAGTGCAATTGAAACGTCATGGCCCATGCCCAGAAGTCGGTATTTTGTGGAAGAGCCACACACAAGGGACCAAAGAGCCGCTTGTGGCTCGCGAGCCACAGTTTGCCGACCACTGAAAAATCTGATATTAACAAATGATGAAATTAACAAAACATTAATAAGCTTCATTTTATTTATTTTATTTATATTTATTGATTTTTAGAGAGAAAGGAAGGGGGAGAGAGAGAAACACTGATGTGAGTGAAAAATATGGACCAGTTGCCTTCCATACATGTCCCAACCAGGGATCAAAACTACAACCTAGGTATGTGCCTTGACCAGGAATTGAACCCACAGCCTTTTGGTGTATACTTCAACCAACTGAGCCACCTAGCCAGGACAGCAATAAGCATTATTTATGTTGAGTTTCTGGTGTGACAGAGGTCAAATAAAAACTGAGAACCATTATGATTTTTGCCTTTTAAATAAAATATTTAAAAATTAAAATTTTCATGTTTGTTATTTTTTTTCAAGATGAAAGAATCTTTTCCTAATATGGATCCTTCCTACCTATAAGTTATAAACATTAATGAGATTAAAAGTAACTGTAAACTATAGGTGCTATATAGTAAAAATATGAAGCTATGAAAAATTTTCTGTACAATTCATCATTGTCTTTGTAGAAGAAAACTAAACATCTAATTTCTTCTGAATGTTTAAACACTTATTGCAACTAGCTTTTAGATATTTTTAATGACATGAACTAATTTTTCTTTTCCTCTTATAGCATTTATTGAAAACTGATTGTAAGAGTGGAATTGATATCATCTGTAACACTGAAAAAGAAGGCAAGACTATGTTAGCCTTACAACTCTGTGAATCTTTTCTTATTTCACAGCTCCAGAATGGGGATATGTATTGTATCTGGTAAGTGTTCCTAATATAGAAATTAAAGTAAGACGGGGAACAGAAAAATTGGTTAGCAGAGTTTGGACTTTATATTTTTTAAAAAAGTTATGTGAAAATGTTAAGCAAGAAGCAATAATGCCTAAAGATTAAAAAAGAAAATGATCAGGTACTAGTAATTGATATTGTAAATGTTTAAGGTATGTGTTATAATGAAACAATCATGTTTTAAATTAAATTTGGAGTGTTAGCTTGTTTGTTTTTTAATTTAAGACAAATTTTTAGAGCAGTTTTACCTTAACAGCAAAACTGAAAGGGAGGCACAGACATTTTCCATATACCCCCTGCTCCCACACATATATATCAATATCACTCACCAGAATGGTACATTTTTTATCAAGGATGACTCTCCACTGATTCATTATAATCACCCAAAGTTGACAGTTCACTCTCGGTGTTATATATTCTATGGGTTAAACAAACATATAATTACATATCTATCATTGTAGTATCATACAGAGTATTTTCACTGCCCTAAAAATCTTCTGAGCTCTAACTCTTCATCTCTCTCTGATCCCCACCTCTGGAAAGCACTGATCTTTTTACTGTCTTCATAGTTTTGCCTTTTCAGAGTATCAGCTAGTTGGGATCATTCATGTAGTCCTCTCAGAATGGCTTTTACCTTAGTACTATACATTTAAGGTTCCTCCATGTCTTTTCATAGTTTGATAGCTCATTAGTGCGAAATAATATTCCCTTGTCTGATGTACCACAGTTTATTTATCTGTTCACATAATGAAGGACATCTTGGTTGTTTCCAAGTTTTGTCAGTTATGAATAAAGCTGCTATAAACGATATGTGTGCAGGTTTTTTTGTGTGGACATGTTTGCAACTCCTTTGGGTAAAAATACCAAGGAGCATTATTGCTGGAACATATGATAAGAGTATGTTTAGTTTTATAAGATACTGCCAAACTGTCTTCCAAAATGGCTGTACCATTTCTTATTCCCACCAGCAATTTATGAAAATTCCTGTTGCTCATCTTCACCAGTATTTGTGGTCAGGGTTCCAGATTTTGGCCCTGCTAATAGGTGTATAGTAGCATCTTGTTGTTTCAATTTGCATTTCCCTGATGTCATATGATGTGGAGCATCTTTTCATAATCTTTCTTGCCATCTGTATATCTTCTTTGGTGAGGTGTCTGTCCATTAAGATTTTTGGCCCATTTTTTTAGTCGAGTTGCTTGTTTTCTTATTGTTGAGTTTTAAGAGTTCTTTGTATATTGTGGATAATAGTCATTTATCAGATGTCTTTTATAAATGTTTTCTCCCAGTCTGGGTCTTGTCTTTTAATTTTTTTTTATATTGTCTTTTACAGAGAAGAGGTTTTTAATTTTAATGAAATTTTATTTCTTTCATGAATCATGTTTTTGGTGTTTTGTCCAAAATGGTATCACCATACCCAAGTCATCTAAGTATTATCCTATCTTATATTCTAGAAGTTTTATAATTTTGCATTTTATGTTTAGGTCTGTGGTCCATTTTGAGTTACTATTGATGAAAGTTATAAGGTCTGTGTCTAGATTCATTATTTTTCATGTGGATGTCCAGTTCTAGCATCATCTGTTGAAGAGACTACCTTTGCTCCATTGTATTGCCTTTGTTCCTTAGTTTAAGATCAATTGACTATATTTATGTGGGTCTATGTCAGGGCTCTGTATTCTGTTCCATTGATCTATTTATTCTTTCACAATACAACAGTGTCCTCATTACTTTAGCTTTATAGTAAAACTTGAAGATAGATAGATTAATCCTCCAACTTTGCTATTCTTCAATTTTATTTTGGCTATTCTGGATCTTTTGCTTCTCCATATAAACTTTAAAATCAGTTTGTCAATATCCATAAAATGACCTGCTAGGATTTTGATCGAGATTGCATTAAATCTAGAGATCAAGTTGGGAAGAACCAACATCTTGATAATATTGTGTCTTTCTATCCTGGAAAAATCTCTCCTTTTATTTAGTTGATTAAATACACCAGAGTTGTGTAGTTTTCCTCATAAATTTTGTGCATATTTGTTTAATTTATACCTAAGTATTTTGTTTCTTAGGTACTAATGTAAATGGTATTGTGTATTAGTTTAAAAAAAACATTTTAAGAATTACTTAAAAGTTATTAGTAGGATATGTAACTTAGAATGTATTATGAGTGTTTTTAGGACCTACTGTTAGAGTAGTGATAGGTGAAACCATGAATAATTATTATAAAAGATTCTAATAACTTCTGTCCCCCTCCCTCAACACACATACACACATACACACAAACTTGACCACTTTGACATTTCATTAATTTTGAAGGAAAAACTAGATTTCATTTGATGAATATAATAATCTGAAATGATATGGGCTATAAACATTTTTTATCAGTGCTTTTGAATTTTGAATATTTAAAACAGTAGCTCAAAGGGGGATTTAAGCTAAACTCATTTAATATTCTTGTTTTATAGATTAAAATCTTCAGACTAAGAGATAAATAGGTCATTAGTAACAGAACTGGGTCTAAAAACTAGTGGATTATCTTCTAGGAGAGAATACTTTTAGTTAGATTATGTAAGTTTTTATTCAAAAGTTTTCCTGGTAAGTTGGAATTTCAAATACACTTAAGTATCATTTCTTGATAAGTAGTATTTCAAAACAGAATATAGTCATGACTATTATAGTAGACTAGAGGCCTGTTGCACGAAAAGATTCGTGCAATAGGCCTTCCCTTCCCCTGGCTGCCAGCACCGGTTTTCCTCCAGCACCCGGGACCCAGGCTTTCGCTCCGGCCGGAGCCGCCTTCAGTCTTCGCTCCGCGCCATATGCAAATTAACTGCCATCTTTGTTGGCGGTTAATTTGCATATTGTGCTGATTAGCCAATGGGAGGCGTAGCGAAGGTACGCCTGTTTGTCTATTATTAGATAGGATTAGAGGCCCGATGCACAAAATTCGTGCAAGGGGCTCGGCCCTTGCAGCTGCAGTGGCTGCCTTGGCCCTCACAGCCCCTGCTTCGTCCAGAAGATCATTCGGAAGGATGTCCAGAAGATCGTTGGGCTGTCCGGTCTTATTAGTATATTATGTTTTTATTATTATAGATCGCTTCCTATGAGGATAGGCATGTTCTTTGCCCTTGGCTGTATTAAACTATCTAAACAGGATGTCTTCAGTCTTTTCATATTGTTAAGTAAATTGGAATTGTGTAAGCAACAACAAAGAGGAAAACATTTTACTTATTTTCTTGGCTAACCAATTTCTACTCTTTAAGGAAGGAAATTAAAAATAGAACAGTGCCTATCCTTCCCACTCCTGGCCGTTATCACCCTCCAAGAATAGAGCTGCGAAATGCAACTCCCAGCTGCCTAACTGGAAAGGAATCTTTAGCCTGCTTCTTGGTCCTTTCTTCTGAGTAGGCTGAGTTCTCATAGTCTGCCCTCATTTCTTCTACCTCTCCTCTATTTTTTTTTATTGTCTGAAGTTTTACATATGTCTCCTTTTTTCCTCAATTGACCTTCCCCCCACACCCATGCCCCAACCGCCCCAGTGTCTGTATCCATTGGTTATGCTAATATGCATGTACATAAGTCCTTTAGTTGCTCTCTAACCCCCCCTCCCCTACCATTTGTCTCTAGATTGATCTATTCTTGTTCATCAAATTATGTTGATCGTTATATCCTACATATGAGTGAGATCATGTGATATTTATCTTTCTCCAACTGTTTTATTTCACTTAGCATAATGCTCTCCAGTTCCATCCATGTTGTTGCAAATGGTAAAAGTTCCTTTTTTTTTATAGCGGCATAGTATTCCATTGTGTAGATGTACCACAGTTTTTTAATCCACTCATCTGCTGATGGGCACTTACGCTGTTTCCAAATCTTAGCTATTGTAAATTGTGCTATGAACATAGGGGTGCATGTATCCTTTCTGATTGGTGTTTCTGGTTTCTTGGGATATAGTCCTAGAAGTGGGGTTATTTGGTCAAATGGGAATTCCATTTTTAACTTTTTGAGGAAACTCCATACTGTCTTCCACAGTGGCTGCACCAGTCTGCATTCCCACCAGCAGTGCTAGAGGGTTCCTTTTTCTCCACATCCTCCCTCGCCAGCACCAGTTGTTCGTTGATTTGTTGATAATAGCCATTCTGACAGCTGTGAGATGCTATCTGATTGTTGTTTTGATTTGCATCTCTTAGATGATTAGTGACTTTGAGCATGTTTTCATATGTCTGGGCCTTCTATATGTCCTCTTTCAAAAAGTATCTATTTAGATCCTTTGACCAATTTTTGATTGGATCGTTTATTTTCCTTTTGTTAAGTTGTATGAGTTCTCTGTAAATGTTGGAGATTTAACCCTTATCTGAAATAACATTGGCAAATATGTTCTCCCATGCAGTGGGCTTTCTTGTTGTTTTGTTGATGGTTTCTTTTGCTGTGCAGAAGCTTTTTATTTTGATGTAGTCCCATTTGTTTATTTTCTCCTTAGTTTCCATTGCCCTAGGAGCTGTGTCTGTAAAAATATTGCTACAACATATGTCTGCTATTTTGCTGCCTATGGAGTCTTGTAGGATTTTTATGGTTTCCTGTCTTACATTCAAGTCCTTTAGCCATTTTGAGTTTATTTTTGTGTATGGTGTAAGTAGGTGGAATAGTTTCATTTTTGTGCATGTATCTGTCCAATTTTCCTAACCCATTTATTAAAGAGACTGTTTTGACTCCATTGTATGCTCTTGCCTTCTTTGTCAAATATTAATTGAGCATAATGGCTCGGGTTGATTTCTGGGTTCTCTGTTCTGTTCCATTGGTCTATATGTCTGTTCTTGTGTCAGTAACAGGCAATTTTGAGAACCATGGTTTGGTAATATAGCTTGATCCCTCCAACTTTGATCTTCTTTCTCAGGCTTGCTTCGGCTATTCGGGGTCTTTTTTTATTCCAGATGAATTTTTGGAGAGTTTGTTCTAGATCTTTGAAATATGCCATTGGTATATTAATGGGAATTGCATTGAATCTGTAGATTGCTTTGTGTAGTATGGACATTTTAATGATGTTGATTCTACCAATCCATGAACGTGGTATGTTCTTCCATTTGTTTATGTCTTCCTCTATCTCTTTTTTCAATATTCTGAAGTTTTCTGAGTACAGGTCTTTACATCCTTAGTTAGTTTATTCATAGGTATCTTAATTTTTTTGGTGCAATGGTAAATGGGATTTTTTTTTTTCGTTTCTCTTTCTGTGAGTTCATTATTGGTGTATAAAAAAGCCATAGATTTCTGGGTGTTAATTTTGTATCCTGCTACATTGCCAAATTCATTTATTAAGCCTAGTAGTTTTTTGATGAAGTCTTTGGGGTTTTCTATGTATAGTATGTCATCTGTGAATAAGGACATTTTTACTTCTTTTCCAATTTGGATGCCTTTTATTTCTTCTTCTTGTCTGATTGCTGTGGCTAGCACTTCCAGTGCTATATCGAACAGGAGTGGTGAAAGTGGGCATCCCTGTCTTATTCCTGTTCTTAGGGGAAATGTGTTTAGTTTTTGCCCTTGAGTATAATGTTGGCTGTAGGTTTGTCATATAAGGCTTTTATTATGTTGAGGTATGATCCCTCTATTCCCACTTTGCTGAGAGTTTTTATCAAGAAAGGGTGATGGATTTTGTAAAATGCTTTTTCTGTATTGATTGATATGATTATGTGATTTTTGTCTCTGAGTTTCTTTATGTGATGTATCATATTTATTGATTTGCGAATACTGTACCATCCTTGCATCCCCAGAATAAATCCCACTTGGTCATGGTGTATGATCTTTCTAATGTAATGCTGAATTCAATTTGCTAGAATTTTGTTGAGGATTTTAGCATTTTTATTCATCAAGGATATTGGCCTGTAGTTCTCTTTTTTTGTGTGGTGTCTTTAACTGGTTTTGGGATTAGGGTAATGCTAGCTTCATAGGAAGAGCTTGGAAGTGTGCCTTCCTCCTGAATTTTTTGGAATAGTCTGAGGACGATAGGTTTTAGTTCTTTGAATGCTTGGTAGAACTCCCCTGTAAAGCCATCCGCACCAGGGCTTTTGTTTGCTGGAAGATTTTGATCGCTGCTTCAATTTCTTTCATAGTTATCAGCCTATTCAGGTTTTTTGTTTCTTCCTGATTGAGTTTTGGGAGCTTGTATTTTTCTAAGAATATGTCCATCTCATCTAGGTTGTCCATTTTGTTGGAATAGAGTTGTTCAAAGTATTTTTTCATAACCGTTTGTATTTCTGTGGGATCGGTTGTTAGTTCACCTGTTTCATTTCTGATTTTGTTTATTTGGGTCCTCTCTCTTTGCTTCTTGGTGAGCCTGGCTAGAGGTTCATCAATCTTGTTTATCCTTTCAAAGAACCAGCTCTTGGTTTCGTTGATCTTTTGTATTTTTTTTTTGGTCTCTATGTCGTTTATCCTCGCTCTGATCTTTATTATTTCACTCCTTCTGCTTATGCTGGGCTTTTCTTGTTGCTCTCTTTCTAACTCTTTGAGTTGTATGTTTAGATAATTTATTACCATTGTTTCTTGTTTTTTTTAGATAGGCATGTAGAGCTATGAACTTCCCTCTCAAGACTGCTTTCACTGTGTCCCACAGATTTTGGATTGTTATGTTTTCATTGTCATTTGTTGCCATGATGCTTTTTATTTCTTCTTTGATCTCTTTGGTAACCCAATCATTGTTTAGTAGCATGCTATTTAGCCTCCAGGTGTTTGATTAGTTGTTTTTATGGTAGTTGATTTGTAGTTTTTTCCACTGTGATCTGAGAAGATGATTGATATGATTTCTAATTTCTTGAATTTGAAGAGACTTTGTCTGTGTCCCAATATGTGGCCTGTCTTTGAAAATGACCCATGTGCACTTGAGAAGAATGTACATTCTGTGGCTTTCGGGTGAAATGTTCTGAAGATGTCAATTAATTCCATCTGATCTAGTGAGTCATTTAGGATTGCTGTTTCTTTGCTGATTTTTTGTTAGAGGATTTGTCCAGTGGTGTTAGTGGGGTATTAAAGTCTCCTACTATGATTGTATTGCTGTCAATCTCTCCCTTGATATCCTCCAGAAGTTTATGTATTTCGGTGCTCCTGTATTGGGTGCATATATGTTTACCCGAGTTATATCTTCTCGTTGAATTTCTCCCTTCAGTATTATGAACTGGCCTTCCTTATTTCTTATTATGGCCTTCACTTTGAGGTCTAATTTGTCGGATATAAGTATTGCTACCCCAGCAATTTTTTCATTTGCATTCGCCTGAAAAACCTTTTTCCATTCCTTCACCATCAGTCTGTGTGAGTCCTTTGTTCTAAGCTGGGTTTCCTGTAGACAGAAGATATATGGAACATGTTTTCTTATCCACTCAGCTACCCTGTGTCTTTTGATTGGGGCATTTAATCCAAAATTATTAATGATAGGTATTTGTTTGTTGCCATTTTTATTCTTTATGTCTGTGTTCCTTCTTCCCTTCCTATTTCTTCTTTTTACAGAAGACCCTTTAGCATTTCTTGCATTGCTTGTTTGGTGGTAATAAACTCCCTTAGTCCTATTTTGTCTGTGAAGCTACTGATTTCACCCTCAATTTTGATTGATAGCCTTGCTGGGTACGGTATTCTTGGATTCAGTCCCTTCCTTTGCATGACTTTTGTATATTTCATTCTATTCCCTTCTGGCCTGATGTGTTTCTGTTGAGAAATCAGTCACTAGTCTGAAGGGGGATCCTTAGTAGGTAACTTTCTGTCTCTCTCTGGCATCCTTTAAGATTCTTTGTCGTTGGTGTTTGCCACTTTAATTATAATGTGTCTTGTGTCGGTCTTTTGGGGTTCTTCTTGTTTGGGACTCTGAGCTTCTTGGTTGTGTGAGTTTTTTCTTCCCTATATCAGGGAAGTTTTCTGTCATTATTTCTTCAAACAGGTTTTCTATTCCTTGCTCAGTTTCTTCTCCTTCTGGGACCCGTATCATGCAATTGTTGTTTCGTTTCGTATTGTCCCAAAGTTCCCTTACGCTCTCCTCCTGTTTTTTAAGTATTTTCCTAGATCAGTGATGGCGAACCTTTGACACGCGTGTCAGAGGTGACACGCGAACTCATTTTTTTGGTTGATTTTTCTTTGTTAAATGGCATTTAAATATATCAAATAAATACCAAAAATATAAATCTTTGTTTACTATGGTTGCAAATATCAAAAAATTTCTATATGTGACACGGCACCAGAGTTAAGTTAGGGTTTTCAAAATGCTGACATCCAAGCTCAAAAGGTTCGCCATCACTGTCCTAGATGCTACTCTACTTGTGTATTTTTTCCAATCTTGTCTTCTAGCTCACTGATGTGGTCCACAGCTTCCCTAGTCTATTGTTGATGCTTTCTATTGAGTTCTTTATTGCAGCGATATCATTTTTCATTTCTTCTTGGTTCTTCATTTCCTCTTGGTTCTTACACATGTTGTGAAAGTTGTCATCTATCCTTTTCAGCGACCTTATGACCATTGCTCTGAATTCTTTTTGACATATTGCTTGCCTCCATTTCAGGTACTTCCTTTTATGGTGATTCCTCCTTTTCTTTCGTATGTGGGCTGTTTCTTTGTCTCCCCATGATAGCTCCTCTCTGGATGTCTGGTTATGTAGTTCTCTCTGTCCTGCATTGAATTAAATGCAAAAACTACAACACAACAAGACACAATGCACAGGGCACCAAAGACAAATGTATTCATGATACTAATAAATCCAAATAAAGGTGTCCACCAGAGATAAGAGAATGAGGGGATAGAAAAGAGTGCAGAAATGATATTGAGGAAAGGAAAAAATGTAAGAGAGAAAAGAAAGAGAAGAAAAAAGAACGGGGGGAAAATATATACATATGGGGAGAAAACTCCAATAAAACAACTAATCCAAAAAAATGCAAACAACAAACACCCAGAGATGAATGCAAACTATATACAACTAATCCAAAATATGTAAACTACAAATCTCTAAACAACAAACATCCAGATGAATCTGTGGAAGCAGAGCTTATTTCCAGAAGGTAAGGTCAAGGAATTTAATGAATGGGGAAATAGCCACAATTCAGTATAGAGGAGGTAGATAGAGAATGAGTGTATAAGAAAAAAAGTAGAAAACTAAATACAAAAAAAGAAAAAAATGTATATTAAAGTATATATACACACACTATACACACACACACACACACACACACACACTTTTCCCCTTCTTTAATCTATTTATGTATTCGTTTACTATTGGAAAAGGAGAATAGAGAGTAGATAGGCCTGAGTTTGTGATTGGAATTTGTTAAGCTATTAGTAGAAAAGGAGAATCATCGAGGTGAGGAAAAACAGAAGTTAAAAAAAAAAAGGAAAAGAGAAAAAAACAAACAAGCAATCAAATTCAAATTAATCAACAATTAAACAACACCAAGACAGATAGAAAAAGGCAAAAGAAAAAAAAAAAGGAAGAGAAAGAAAATTTGGATAGTGAAGAAAGAGAAGACAAAAGTGTGTATGGACTTGGAGCAGGGGAGTAGAAATTAGATATATGAGTAAGATCAATTTTTAACAGGGAGTAAAGAGAGAGGATAGAGAAAAACTAAAACAGGAACAAGGTAAGAGAAACAGGTCAAAAGGGGGAAGTGAGGAAGAGAGTGTTAACATAAAGGAAAAATTGAGGTAGAGTAAAATAATGCTAAAGGAAAAATAAAAATAGACTGTAGAACACTAATCCCAAAATAAGATAAAGAAAAAATAAAACTAAAAAAAGGTAAAATACTAGTAATAATAATAATTAAAAATAAAAATATAATGTAAAAGGTAAAATCAAGTGAGAAAAAGAAAAATTTATTTTCTCAAGTAAAAGATAAAAAGTAAAAGTGTGAAGTAGTGAAGGTCATTCAGTTCTCTACTGTTCTGCTTGGCAGGTCTGTTTCCTGTCAGGTAGACAGCACAGTATTGAAGTTCCCTGTTCTCCACCGCTCCTCTGTGTCATAAGCAGTCTGTTTTCAAGCAATCCGGGTTTCTTTGTTTCTCAGCCTACCTTTAGTTGTATTTACACAAGAGTCAATTTCTGATACAACCCCTGGGTGGCAGTGTTTCTGTATTGATATCTGGTGATAAAAGTCCTCTCCCCTACCCAGTGGTTAGATATCTTCCCCTGCAGCACTCACTACTGGGTTGGGGATATAGACTGCCCTAGAACTGGTTTTCTGCTCGTCTCTCCCCACTCTGAACCCCACCCAGGTTCCACAAAAACAGCTTTCCCCTGCAGTCTCAGTGTTTTTTAATTGGATGATCCTATATACTGGACTTAGCAATCAAAAGCAAGGATTTAAAAAGAAAAAGAAGAAAAAAAAAGCCACAGGATGCACGCAGACTCGCCTCTTTTTTCCCTGGCACTCGGCAGCCTGTATACTGATAGAACTTCAGGCTGCCTTTCTGGGCCTCATCCCTGCTGTGGGTTAATTTCTACAGTCCCCTTCTTCCAGTAGCCCTGTGGACCCCCTTCCACATTCGAGGGGTACACTGACCCCAACAGCCGCGGATTTCGTGGGGCGCAGTCTTCCTCTGAAACTCTATTTCCCGCTAGGTGCGTTTTGCACACGTTTCTCCCTCCAGCCTGTATTCCACCTCTCACCTTTCCCTCGGTGATATCTGACCTTTCTGTCCACCCATTGCCTCAACAGCTATATTTAATTCACCAATTCTGGTGAATGTAATCGATTCAGCTGTTCCTTCTATCTGCTCTGTGAGAAGGCGCAGGGCTCGTCCGCATATTCGCGCTGCTTTGTCTCCTCCTGGACAGACTTTCTAGGCGCCCGTGGTCGGAGAGGCTGGAGTTTTGGTTTTCCTGGGTTCGCAGCTGGTCCCTGGGAGTTGTGGTCGTAGGGTCCCGGGAGGTATCTGAGGTCTCCCCGGTTGAAGGTAAGGCTGGGCTTCAGATCACAGCCAGTCTCCCCTTCAAGATGACGTGGTCTCTGCCGCAGAGCCCGCCGCTCCGGGAGAGATTTCATCAGCACTAGAGGCTGCCTGGTCAGTGGAGCCCCCTCGGCAGTCCCCAACAATTCCTTGGTATATAGCTGTCCCTCACTTACAAATATAGACACTTCCCGCGCATCCACACTCTCCTTTCCTTCTCTCACTCACACACTATCTTGCAGCCTGCCGGCCCATTGGCAGCCATCTTGGATCCCCCTCCTCTATATTTCTTAATGCTGAGCTCCATTTCCCTTCTAAAAGTTGATTTTCATTGTAACTTGAAGAGCAGGAATCTTTCCATCCTATAAAGTCTCTGTTGTCTCTTTCATCTTGGCCTTCCCTATGAACTAGCTTACCCTTTATCTCCCCTCTTTAAGGAAAGAACCTGATCCATAGTCCAGTTTTGTTGTATCTCAAGCTAGTGGAATAAGCTACTAACCCTATTTCTCTTACCATTACTAAATAATAATAATAATAATAATAATAATAATAATAATATAGTAATAGCAGCTGCTAATAGTTGCCGAGTGCTTCCTATAATCTTTGCTGTAAATCTCATTTATTTCAACAACTTTATGGGGTAGATAATATTATACTCAAGACATTCAAGTAGTTGGTAATAAAGCCAGAATACAAACCAAGGTAGCCTGACTCACAGCCTCTGCTAGTAAACATTACTTATATAAATGAGTCAAGTATGAAAAAAATAACTATGTTATAAGGATGATTGTAGAACCTATTATAGCCTATTCTCTGCAACTAGATAACTTGATTATTTTATTAGTACTTGCTACCTGGTAAAAGTGCCAAATTGGTGCTGTGTTTCTAAAGGACCTTATGTTTGAAGAAAAAAAAAATAAGTAAGCCTCATTAAAATATTCCCTTGGGTCTTCACAAAGACTACTAGTGGTTTTTTATTCGTGTTTTCCTTCAAAACCCAGTGTACACTTAAAAACCTAAGACTCCTTTTGTAAATTCAGCCAGAATGGAGCTTTGTAACCATATTCTAGTATTTCTGCTTTACCTGCTAGAAAGCAAAAATCTATATTGGTAGCTCTCTCCTGGCAAATTTATCAAGGTCTTAGTATTACATTTTGTTTACAAAGTTTCCTTCTGAGTTAACAGAAACAAAGAGATCTCTCTCTTCAGAAAGAGAAAAAAATAATAATATTGTGCCTTGAGAATGTCTCTCTAAGGAGTCTTAAATTATTTTTTGGAATAAGTTGGAGAATATATACATTTCTATAATATTAAACATTCATTTGTATAATATTGAATGAAATACTTTCCCAAAATTTCCAAATACCATTTTTTGTCTTTAAATCTGTTTCAGAGAAACGCCACATCTTTTTAAACACTTCCTTCCATCCATATTCCTCTGTTCATAATATGCCCCTTACTCGGAATGTCCACCATCATCTTTTATCTCATTCCATGTCTACATTTTCCTTTAATATATTTCCTCAAGAGGCTTCTTCTAAATGTGTTTAACATTTAGGAATACAATTTTTTTCAGATCATTAACAAATATTTAGTGAACAAATTTCATTGCTTGGTATATTAAGATTATAAAGACAAGGAAAGAATACAGGAAACTAGTGATTTATTAAACATCAGTATATACCAGACATATTACCGAGGTGTTTTCACTTATCATCTCTTAATTCTTTTTATGTATAAGAAAACTTATACATAAAGTGGATTAAAGAGATGAAAGTCGCACAGCTAGTAACAAAGTGAGGTTGGAATTAAACTAGTCAATCTGCAAATGATAGCATCCTAACTAGTTTAGGGAAAATATAGTATAGGCCAGGGGTGGGCAACCTTTTTGTGAGTGCGTGCCAAAACCAGCAAAATCTCTGACTCAAAATTCTTCTGCATGCCAACCCTAATTTTTTGAGAACATGTTACGCCTACTTGATATCTCTTAAGGTGTACGTATGTGAAGATCCTTGAAGAAATAATAAAATTCATTCGAGCGACAAAAACACAGTATATGAAGATGAAAAATACATTTATTTTTTAATGTATACATGTACACTGATAGTCGACAGAAAATTTTATGACTCCGTTTGATATTATCAGTGGGACTTTTGCTGCTGCATCACTGATGACAGAGATTTTACATCAGGTTTATATTTCGTGACCTTCAGAGATATGCACGAGCTACTACTTTCATCCATCAGGCTACTCCTATTACGAGACTTAACAAAATTCATCACTGAGAACAAAGATTCACAAGCGTATGTGGATGAAAACATGGAGAATAACGCTGTTGCAAAGTTTTTTAAACAGAAAAAATTTTCTGGGATGGCATTCCAAGTCCTCAATAGTTCGTTTTTGACACTATTGAAATTGCTCTTCCCCTCTCATCAATCCATGTCTATGGTCTTTAAGATAACTTGTTATGTAAAATTATTTATCTAAGATGCACCTACACTGAATTTATCTGAAAAATAAAAAAGTCAATATTAAGAAAAAAATTGTAAATGGAAGATTATAAGAGAGGGTTTCGCGTGCCAGCAAAAGTTACTGGCGTGCCATGTTTGGCGTGCCAGGTGTTGCCCACCCCTGGTATAGGCATACCTCAGAGATACTGCAGGTTTGATTCTAGCCATCACAATACAGTGAGCATTGCAATAAAGTAAGTCACAATCTTTTATTTGTGGAGGGTCTTCAATTGGTGAAAAGCGTAACATCTGTCAATTGCAGTGAAACAAAGTGCAAAAAAATGAGGTATGCCTGTATTTATTGGAAAGATGCTGGGGTATGACATCAGCCACAAAAAGAACAGGGATATAGTTGGTCCTCAAAAGCGAAGTGCTACCAGGGACACTGAGATTGCTAGGTTTTTTTTAAAAAAAATTGTTTCTCTTTTGTGCCATTTGGTTCCAGTCTCTCTTATTGCAGACCAAAAGAAATGCCAACAGTCCCAAGGCTTCATAGTTTAGAGTTGAGAACATTCCAGAGTTGAAAATTCAGTTTTCTATTCCTGAATTAATATCTTAAGGAGGTTGAGGAAGGACACATAGGAGACATGGCCACTGGGGTTCCAATCTTGTATATTAGGGTTATTGCCAGAAAAAGGTGGCTCAGTGTAAATTGGGTAATACCATGCCAGGTAGCGTATATTGATATTTAGGTCTCTCTATTTCACATTTTTGCCAATACTTTAATACAATGTATCACTGAGAAGATTTATAATGTATTAGTAGTTGCAGAAATAGGACCTATAGAATATAAGCAAGGAAGTACATGAAAAGCATGAAATAGTAAAAGGGATATAATATGTTCTGAATTATCACTTTAGGATCTTCATGAAGGCTTTCATGAAGATGCATTGGATGTGGATGTTGAAAGATAAGCTCATTTTAGAAATAAATACTTTCCAAGTAGAGTATTCAATATAAACAAAAGTGAGAATAAATGAAGCAAAGTAACTGTGAGGAGACCAATCTAGAAGAGTGTCCAGGATTCAAATCCTGATGCTTCTGATTATAAAACCAATGTTTCCATTGCACTTGACATTAAACAGTGTATAGAATAAGCACTAAATAAAATGCTCTGGAAGGTGCAGACAGATCAGTTCAGCAGCCCTGTAGAAGTACATGTGTACAATTAAAGGGCCTAAGGTAGTAGCATTAAGAAAGAATGGTATGGCTTTGAGAAAAAAAATATAATCGAAATGTAAAGACTGTGAAAAATAAACAGGTTAGAACAAGTAGATTAGAGGAATGTTTAGTGTTACTGACTGATCTAGGAAAAGATCTTTTACAGGGATATTATTTGTTCTGACAGGGTTAAGGCGATAGAGAGCAATCTTAATTGAAATATACTGAGACATAAAAAATGGTAGAAAGTCAGAACTAGAGATTTGGGAGCAAGGTGTGAAACTTAGTGAGCTTTCAAAGGACTACATGTGCAAAAAAAAAAAAAAATGTGAGTGGTGGACTAAAACTTATGAATACCCACACAGTTAGTATGAAATAGAGGTGAAATTTTGGTTTTACTGCTAATGTTACTTGCCATCATTTTCTGTTTTGTGTTTTCTGTATGGTCTCTCTAAGTAGACTATACACACCTTCAAGCTGCCATTAGATTTAATAGTTGTATATGCTGGGATCAAAGTACATACTTAAAAACACATATTTTCATCAGTTATTTTAATACTTCTTAGATTATGATGCTCTATGTAACTTTAATGATATATTTTAAAGAATTCTAATTTGTTAAAATGTGATACCCAAATATATCAATTACTGGCATATCTTATGATTTCCTTTGCCTCAAAACCCACTACTTCATCTAATAACCTTGGCCATATGTTACAAAAGACTACCTGTGAAACACTTTAAATGGTCCCTAGCTTGTCTATATTGAAGGTACTGTGTGTTAATGGAAGAGCAGATAGATCATTTCAGAATTAGTAGTATAATATACTTATACTTTTAATGTGTAGTATTTTTGATATCTTAATAGGTTGAAAATTAAAAATGTGAACCATGTATTTGCAGACAGTCTTATAGCACTGATTTCTAAATTTGCAAACAGGTTATTAATTAATGGCCACAGTTTATTCTTTTAAGTATCATAATATTGGTACACTGGAATTAGAATTTGTTTTGATCAAGTACTAGAGATACCTTAGGTTTGTCAGCATATGATTGAAATTCATTCCTTACCACTGCAAAATCACAGTTTCTGTTCTCCCCTTACCCCACCCGACCTCTAAGTTTTTATTAGTTTCATATAGGTAGAAGTAGCTTGGGGCTTAACATAATATCCATTTATACCCACTTTTATACATCTCAGGGCACTATAGACTCAGTGAAAGAGAACTAATGTCTGTATTTTAATAAACTGTATTTTTGATATTTCTCTTGTTTTCTCATTTACAGGGAGTTGATTTTCATATGGAGTAAACTTCAGCTTAAGTCTAATCCTTCAAAACAAGTTTTTGTAGATCAATGCTACCAGCTTTTAAGAACAGCAACTAATGTGAGAGTCATATTTCCTTTCATGAAAATCATTAAAGATGAGGTAAATAGGATATATTTACCCTTCATTTCAAATGAAATTTAAATGACAGTTCACTGAATCTTGAATGTCTTATGACAGAATTAATTTGATTATAAATATGAAGAGGAGGATATAATTAAATAAGTTTGTCACTTTTGTAGAGTTTTAACTAATTTGCAGGCGGACTTTATATATCTATAGGCAATACCTGCTCACTGTTTTAAAGAAATACAGTTCAGCCCTAGAAGGTTAGGCTCAGTGGATATAGCATTGGCCTGCAGACTGAAGGGAACCTGTGGACTGAAGGGTCCGGGGTTTGATTCTGGTCAAGGGCACATGCCTGGGTTGCAGGCTCGATCTCCAGTAGGGGGCGTGCAGGAACCAGCCAGTCAGATTCTCTCTCATCATTGATGTTTTTATCTCTCCCTTCTTCCTTCCTCTCTGAAATCAATAAAAATATATTTTTTAAAAATACAGTTCATAGTTTTAAGTCTGGAGTTTAGGTGAAAAGAAACCATGAATACGAGGCATTTTTGAAACTTAAGGATACATTTTTAAAGTGTTTATTTTAGGTAACAATGTAAATCCATTATCTGTTTTTAAAAATAGTTCTGAAGCAAGTTTTTGATGGGTCACTTGCAAGTGAGTACAATTCTACATGACTTATGTAGGCATGAAAATAGATCCTGCAAAATCCCTTAACTTTCCCCCTCAATTATTAACAATTTTGAATACAAAGATAGAAAAAATAAAGCTACCCTACTTTTTGGGGGGGGTTAATCCTCACCCGAGGATATATTTCCATTGATTTTAAGAGAGACTGGAAGAGAAGGGGAGAGACAGAGAGAGAGAAACATTGATGTGAGAGAGACATATTGCTTGGCTGCTTCCTGCTCATGCCCCGACCAGGGCTGGGGATTAAGCCTGCAACTGAGGCTGTGCCCTTGACCGAATTCAAACCCAGGACCCCTCAGTGCTCAGGCCAACACTCTATCCACTGAGTCAAACTAGCCAGAGCTACCCTATATTTTAACTAAATCTTTATGTGGGTTACTTTTAAATGTATAAGGAGGCATCCATTAAATAATATATATTTTTCTTACATATTTATGCATTTATCACATCACTCATTAGATGTATAACCATGTAGTGATCATATTTCCATGATATAAAGTTGGCAGCATTATATCAGAGGTATGTTTTGTTTCCTATTTATTTTGCTAACGGCTTTAATAGCTATGAAATGTCATTCAAATGCATCATTAAAGTTAACCTCTCTCCATACCAACAAAGAGGGAAAAAAAAACCCAAACAAAGTATGCTATAGAATACTTACCAACATTCAAAGTGCATCAGAGTCACCTGTAAAACATTTCTAAAAATAAAGATGTATCTGTATTTTTTTACATGATTCTCATTTGCATAAAAAAATTGAGAGACTTTGTTAAAGAAAGTTTGTAATATAGGTGAAGTTCAGCCAGTTATCATAAAGCTTTCTTGTTTTCACAATTTTCACAAGTCTGGTCAACCTAAGAATACATTATAAGAGGAAAAATTCTCAAAGATGAAATCAATATTAAAAATGTGCTTAAGTTTTTACTGTCCTAAAAAGGTTTTTATTAATTGAATAGGGTCACTCACATGCCTCCATGCTATGAAAAGAGGCACAGACAATGCTGTATGAGTTCAGAAGGAGACATTACAGATGGCATATTTGAAAGGCTTCACAGAGGAAGATGCTTTCAGCTGTTTTGAATGATAGAGGAGGATAATACTAATATTTGTATTTTAGAGCACTTTTGCCTCATTTTATTATTTGTTTCTCACAACTGTCCAGTCTCATTAATAGTGTAGCAGAGAAACCTGGGGAAAGGGTGTAGGAGATGAAATTAATCAGAGGGACTGCAGGAGGTGGGGGTGGGTTTGCTGTTGGAACTTCAGTCTGTAAATATAATGGAATTGTTACAGAATTTCAGGTAAGGAAATGTCCTGTTCCCTTTTGTCCTTTTACAATGAAATTTTTAAACTTAGGCAACTGGGTACATTATAACTTCATTTGAAGAAAGAGGAGGAATTCTGTTTGGAAGCAGTGAATTTTGAATTTGTTCTATCTGGAAAATCTAGGTGGGAATATCTAATTGTAACAGACAATTAACAAAAGGCAATTCTTTTTGAATTCAGAAAAGAATTTCAAGCTGGAAATGATGGATTGATAGGAAAGAAAAATTCAGTGGAATAGATCTGATCCCATTTACTCTGTAAACATTTACTCAAAGGTCACTATATGCCAACTTCTATGCTAACCATAGGAGGATATAAAAAATGAGATACTGTATTATTTAGGAATTCAAAGTGATTTCTAGGAATTTAAGAATCCAAAGTCAGAAGCATGGGCACACACAGATTGTTATGAAACAATATATACATGCTTTTTTGAAATAAGTATAAGTTATTCTCAGTGGAAAGAATGGGAAATGTTTAACTCTACCCCAGGGCAGGGGCCAGAAAGAATGGTGAGAAAAACTTTCAGAGTAGAACTGATTCTCAAAGAATGAATCGGAGATGGGTAGGAATTTACCAACTAGATAAAGTGGGATTATGATGTGAAAGTTAAGGTCTGCTTGTGGAACTGTAAGTAGTTAAGCAGGGTTACATAGCATTTAAAGCAGCGGTCCTCAAACTTTTTAAACAGGGGGCCAGTTCACTGTCCCTCAGACCATTGGAGGGCCGGACTATAGTTTAAAAAAAAAACTATGAACAAATTCCTATGCACACTGCACATATCTTATTTTGAAGTAAAAAAACAAAACGGGAACAAATACAATATTTGTATTTGCATGTGGCCCACAGGCCGTAGTTTGAGGACCCCTGATTTAAAGGATTAAGAGGATGTGAGCATGGTAAGGTAGTCTTCCTCTCTGTCATCGATAATATACCATATGCAGGCAGTATGATGTACACATACACACAGTTTTAAAGACATCACTTTTGTACTTCTTTCTATTCAAACAAGCATTTTGATAACTCTAAATCATTAGCAGTGTTATTTATAGCTTGAATTAGCGTGGGCAGACAATAGATTCCCAAGTAAAAACTTATGCAGTTATCTTTGAGAAGTAAAAATTTCAAAGCTTGAATAATTTGCAGATAACTTCCAGTAGGTTCATTATTCTGATACCTTATTAGATTTGGAAGGATTGTAATTGCCCTTTCCATGTGGCCTATACTTCTCCCCTTATTTGGATAATAATACTTAAGTAACAGAAGTAATATTATCCAGTGCAGCTTTATGAAAGAGTTTTCATAAGCAGTTCTTTTTTTAAAAAAGTCTAGTTATTTTTTAAGATCAAAATTTGATAAATGTGTTTAAATACATATAATGTAACCCTTCTGCCACAGAATGTGAGGTTAGTACATAAAATAAACAGAATCTAGATTTGTAAGAAACTTTACTCCTCATAAGTTTATGAAGCACTTTGTATTTTAAATCACCATAAGGTTATGAAGCATTTTGTATTATGATTAACTAGAAGCCCGGTGCACGAAATTTGTACACTGGGGGAGCGGGGGGTCCCTCAGCCCAGCCTGCGCCCTCTTGCAGTCCGGGAGCCCTCAGGGGGTTGTCCGACTGATGGCTTGGGCCCGCTCCCTGTGGACTGTCAGTCGGAGATCCTTAGTGCTGCCATGGAGGCAGGAGAGGCTCCCGCCACCACCACTGCACTCGCCAGCCATGAGCCCGGCTCATGAGCGTTTGCCCCCTGGTGGTCAGTGCACGTCATAGCGACCGGTCATTCCACCGTTCGGTTGATATGCATATTAGTCTTTTAGTATATAGGACTAGAGGCCTGGTGCACGAATTCGTGCATCAGTGGGGTCCCTTGGCCTGGCCTGCAGGATTGGGCTGAAACCGGCTCTCTGACATATGCCAAGGGACCCCACCGGTACGAGATCAGGGCCGGGGAGGGATGCAGGAGGTTGGCCAGCCAGGGAGGGACATGGAAGGGCTCCAGGTCGTGTCTGGCCCGTCTTGCTCAGTCCCAATTGGTCAGACCCCAGCAGCAAGCTAACCTACCAGTCGGAGCATCTGCCCCCCGGTGGCCAGTGCACGTCATAGTGAGTGGTTGAGCAGCCTTAGCATATTGTTAGCATATTACACTTTAATTGGTTGAATGGCTGACTGGACACTTAGCATATTAGGCTTTTATTATATAGGATAGGTCTTAACAAACTTAAAAATTAAATAAATTGGAAGTGAAAATGCTATCTTTTGCAAATTATTCTCAAGTTTACAAAGATTTATTTACATATTACAAAAGATTTAAGGCTACCCATTAAGAAAAATTGTACATTTGAAATACTGTGTTTAGTTAGCTTTCATTTCAGAGTTGTAATTTAAAAAGATAAACTAGTCTG
>NW_005871123.1:3048858-3081683 GCF_000147115.1 Myotis lucifugus | reverse complement strand
ATTTAAAAGGTATTTAGTAGTAATATATATATATATATATATATATATTTGTTTGTTTGTTTTTATTCAGGTTGAAGAAGAAGGCTTACAAATTTGTGTTGAAATATGTGGTTGTGCTCTACAACTAGACCTTCATGATGATCCCAAAACTAAGTGTCTAATTTATAAAACAATTGCACATTTCTTGCCAAATGATTTGGAGATCCTCAGGATTTGTGCACTCTCAATATTTTTTCTTGAACGCTCCTTGGAAGCTTATCACACTGTTGAAGAGCTTTACAAATGTCCAGATGAAGAATATAATGAAGGCACCAGTAGTGTTCAAAATCGTGTTCGTTTTGAATTACTTCCAATTTTGAAAAAGGGATTGTTTTTTGATCCTGAATTCTGGAACTTCGTAATGATTAAGAAAAACTGTGTAGCATTACTGAGTGATAAATCAGCAATCAAATTTCTAAATGAAAATACACTGGAAAATTCTATAGGTAATCTAAAAAAGACATTGGAACAGAAAGGTTTAGATGAAGGTGTTGACTCTTTTACAGATCAGAGCACTGGAGAGCTTGATCCTGATGATATATCTGGAGTACAACCTAAAGGCCATGTTAACACAAAGAAAAACCTTACTGCTCTTAACACTTCTAAAGTAGACCACAGTGTCCCAAGGCATCGGTGTATGTTATGTAATAAGGAATTTCTAGGCGGTCACATTGTAAGGCATGCCCAGGCTCATCAGAAAAAGGGCAGTTTTTCCTGTGTTATATGTGGTAGGAAATTTAGAAACAGAGGACTTATGCAGAAGCATTTAAAAAATCATGTTAAAAAAATACAAAGACATCAAATTACTGTAGCTCAACAGGAGGATCAGGAAACTCCTGCTTTGGAAGAAATAAACTTTTCCAATTCTTCAATTTCATTTGAAAACGGAGATTTCGATAATAAAGAGTTGGAAATACCGACTATTAATACTTCCAATGATGGAAACGAAGCAGTCATCCCTGAGCATGTGGCTGAATTCACTGAAATTCCCATAAGTGTATCAGAAGATGTCATTGAAAACATTGAAAATGGCAGTCCTGACACTTATATAAATAATGTATTGGAACCTTTAACTGTATGTGAGGATGATTACGAGGAGGAAGAGGATGAAGAAGGTGATTATGAAGAAGATGATTATGACCTGAATCAAGAAACTCCAGCACTTCATAAAATTAATGGAACTTTGTGCCATCCAAAAGACATATATGATATAGATCAAAAAGGAAACTTTAAGTGCCCTGCTCTTGGTTGTGTTAGGATATTTAAAAGAATTGGATTTCTCAATAAACATGCAAGGACTGCACATCCAACTGACTTAAATGTGCGGCAAACGGTAATGAAGTGGAGCAAAGGAAAATGCAAATTCTGTCAAAGGCAGTTTGAAGATTCTCAGCATTTTATAGATCACCTTAATAGACACAGCTATCCAAATGTGTACTTTTGTTTGCATTTTAATTGCAATGAGTCGTTTAAGCTGCCATTCCAGCTTGCTCAGCACACAAAAAGTCACAGGATATTTCAGGCCCAGTGTAGTTTTCCAGAATGCCATGAGCTTTTTGAAGATCTTCCTCTGTTATATGAACATGAAGCTCAGCACTATTTAAGTAAAACACCGGAATCATCTGCACAACCAAGAGAAGCAATTGCTTGGGATGTTCTTACAGACTCAAATAACAGTTATCAGGAAAAAGACTCATCTAGTAATGAGAAACAAGCTATTAGCCTGCCAGTTTGTACTAGCAAATCAAGGAAAGATTCTACAGAACCAAAGACATGTATAGACAGTATGGAAAAGAAGACAGACAGTTTAGTTCAGAATGGAAATGAACATTCTGATGACACTGTTTCTGATATAAGCTTGACAGACCAAAAGATGCCTGACCTAGAGCCAAATTCTGAAAATAATTGTAGTATTATCGATTTAGTCAATGGACACGGTGGAATAGAACAGACATCTTTAGTTTCATCAGGTTCTGCTTTGAAAATTGATACAAATAGAATCAGAACAGAAAATGGTTCCATTTTACCCAATGTTGTATCACAAGAACACAGTACCCTGCCAGTATCTCAGGCACCATCCAAACCAAATATGATGAGCGAACATACTTCATATGGCTTAATTTTATCAAAGCCATATGTCAGACCATTGCCTCCCAGTTACCTTGATGAACGGTACCTTAGTATGCCAAAACGCAGAAAATTTCTGACTGATAGAATAGATGCCTGTTCTGATCAAGATAACATTTGTAAAAAATCAGTGAAAAGATTAAGATGTGGCAAATGCCTGACCACCTACTGTAATGCAGAAGCACTTGAGGCTCACCGTGCACAAAAGAAATGTCAGGCACTCTTTGGATTTGATTCAGATGATGAAAGTAAGTCTTCTATCTTCTCAGTAGGTATATCTGTAGAAATAGAAAATGCCACAGGTCTTTAAAGTTAACATTTGTATAGCATCCTATATAATAAAAGCGTAACATGCAAATTGACAGGACTGCGGAATGCGGGGGGTGGGGCAGGCGGCACCAGGCCAGCCAAGGCACGTGCCAGTGGGCAGAGGGAGGGAACGACGGTGGGGGGGTGGGGCGACCAGCAGCAGCAGAAGGGCGATAGGGGGGTCTGGCACCGTCTCCTGATCGGCCCGTCAGGTCACCTCCCGCAGAGGGAGGCTGGGCAGCGGCAGGGTGATGGGGGCGGCGGCGTCCCCTATCCGGTCACCTCCTGCAGAGGGAGGCCAGACTGTGGCTCAGGGAGCAGGCCTGTGCCATCAGTAGGACATCCTCTGAGGACTCCCGGACTATGAGAGGGCGCAGGCCGGGCTGAGGGACCCCCCACCCTCCAGTGCACGAATTTTCGTGCACTGGTCCTCTAGTAGATAATAAAGCACTAAACTATACATTATTTCCTTTATACAACCATTATGAGGTGATGTCACTATTCCTGTTTTATAGATCAAACTCAAATTCACAAGTTAAGTAATATGCATAGGCACAGGCCTATGAACTTGTGGGAGCCAGAACTTGTACACAGGTTTTCCATACTCTTTGATCATTTTCACTGTATTTGAAGCTTTTCTTCATTCTAGGTTTCATGTACTTAAGGTTCTAGAAACAAAGTAATTATGATGGAAGTGTTTTTCATCTGCATGCTGTATTATAATCCAAGTGAAACTGAGCCTCTTTACAAATACAATTTAAAAGAATCAGAAAATAAATGAAAGACAAAAATGAGCAGAAGAACTTGCCTGCCTTTTTACCACTATCAATATTCTTTCAATGTGTAAGGGTGTAAATAAACAGGAATCTGACTTAGAGTTCCAGTTGAACATCTATAAAACTCGAATTAATAGACATGTTTTGTTTTACAGGTGCCTGATAAAAATGTATCAGAAAGATCTGTCGATCAAGCAGTAGTGTGAAAAAAGCACTACAAGAAAATGCATCATCAGTTTGCTATTTCCCTGACGGCCTTAATTTTAGAGTGGTCTAGGATTAGTTAAAGACAAAGCACATTGTCTAGAATGAACTCACAGAGATGTGCTAGTTCAGATTCCAAAAGGGTTATTACAAAACTCCCAAAGTACCAGTTATCCAGAAAACCACATTTAAAAAAAAAAGTTCATGAGATTAATAGCAGCACGTTCAGTTTCGCTTAAGTGAGAAACTTGTTCAGGCAACTAGTCAGAAAGAGAAACCAGCTATGGCCTTACAGAAAGGGAGTTAACCCATTTAAAAAGGGGGAGGGGTTGGTTTACAATAAACAACTTAAAGTATTCTACAAATGGGATGGTTTACTTGTCATGTATAATCAGATTTTGACCTCCCTTCTGACCAAACATGGCTTAAGGAATCACTACTAGGTTTATTATAATTTAGAAACTGATACATGAAAATAAAACTTGATTTATCACTGTTCTATCCATAAAAGATTGTAACTTGTTTCCAGATGATTGAATAGACAGGTCAAAGTTCAATATATGGCATGCCAGTATTTAAAAGTAAAAAAACAAAAGACAAAACAGTGCTTTGCTGGAACCTTCCACTTTCCATTTTTGTGATACCAATGAATTATAAAGGCAGCAGTGTCAATTAAATAGAAAAAGTACCATTGGTAACTTTGGGGATAGATGGGAGGAATTTTAAGACCATTAAAGGCTATCTAGTTGGTGGAAAACACTGAATTGCAAATTCCTCAATGTGAATAATGGTATAAGCACACTGGGATATTTCTATTTGTATATAGAGTAGTGTTGGGACATTGCTTGATGATTCATAGTAAGGTCCTTTAGACATTAATGTGAGTTATCTAAGTACAGTCCTATAAAAACTGGCTGTAAAAAATATGTAAGCTAAGAATCAGGTCAAGAACTCATTGGTTTTATTCATTTAGAATAGTTAGTTATAAAATAAGCCATACTACTCATGCTTTCTTATTTATTAGTGATAGATTTGGTCTGATTGATTTTTATATATATATGAAAGGAAATATTTACATAAAAATTTGCACAGCAAGAACACAGTAAGATATATTGATGCATTTATTTTCCTTGATGACCAGTAATTTTCCTAAGGAAGATTTTAACTTAATAAATTAATACAAAAAATGTTTTAAAAATACCCTCTCAGATGTGTTCTACTTGTACATTCTCTAAAAGAGGAAGGCTAAAGACCTTTTATCTAATAATGTGTTAATCTATAGCAGGGATAAAATGAAAAATGCAAAGGCAAATTCTTCAAAAACTGGGCTAGTAATGTACCAATGTCAACCAAATAAATATTCCAGTATTCCGACACATTTTTGTTCAAAGCAGATAATCTGATCAGAGCCTAATATATCCATATATTTTGAATATTAAACTTTGGCATATTAAAGTTTCTTGAATGAAGTTACCAAGCAAGTGGAACATTTCTTCCAGGGCATCATCTAGACCAGTGATGGCAAACCTATGACACGCGTGTCAGAGGTGACACGCGAACTCATTTTTTTTGGTTGATTTTTCTTTGTTAAATGGCATTTAAACATATAAAACAAATATCAAAAATATAAACCTTTGTTTTACTATGGTTGCAAATATAAAAAAATTTCTACGTGACAAGGCACCAGTGTTAAGTTAGGGTTTTTCAAAATGCTGACACGCCGAGCTCAAAAGGTTCGCCATCACTGAGCTAGACTATTGAATTAAGATTTCCAAGTCACAATAGATCATGGTAGGTCAAATATCTAAAAAATTTCCCAATTTTATTAGCTTAGTTATCATGTGCATTCACTACTATACAATTGACAGTCATAAATCCATTCCAATAAAATTTAGGTTTTTTGTTTTTTAATTTTATTTTTATTGTAGCCTACATTAGGCTGTGGAATTTACATTTAAATTGCATAAGTAAACACAAATCAGTTAGATTTTTTAATTCTTTAAGGTCAACTTAAAATCTTTTCCATACTCCCTGACACTAAAAATATAATACATGAGATCTATTTCAGTTTAGTCTAAAATAATCATGTAATTAAGTCTGTCTGGAAACTAGTTCATTTGGACAATAAAGTTATTTTTGAAATATAATTTCTGCTTCATTTTCCGGAAGTTTAAAATTACCACTTAACATTTTTAACTCTTTACTTTTTTGTAAGTTGAAACTATCACGTCTACAAATTACTTTCATTCATTTTGCAGTTCATACCAAGATGTTTTTAAATATATTGCATATGTTATTATGTCTTTGAGGTTTTATTTCTATTATGTTGCTAAGGGAAAACTTTGGGAGATTGATCAAATCGGTTTATACATAAATCAAGGAATGTCTTATAAAATTCTATTTGAACACACTGTTCTCACTCTTTATATATTTCTCAGATAATTGTTATTGAAAGAATGTGTACATTTTATGTATGTTTTATAACACACAAACTTATGTCATTTTGCTTGTAGAGGATGTATAAACTTCCAACAATTCTAGTTTGGGATCCAGAAGAAAAGGAAGCTTTCTTCCTCAATTTATTCTCTTTCTTTTTTACTCCTTCTGTTTTGAGGATATGTTTAACTTACATGGACCAAGTTTCAATCCTATGTTTTTAAATAAAAAAAAAATTGCCTTCAAAACATTACATACTAACTTTCTATGTTTCAGTAAGGTCAAGAAAATAGCAAATCTGAATTTTTGCTGCTCAGATATTTTGGGAGAGGTAAAAAAGGAATCTCCGTGGACAAGGACACTGGTACTTTGGGCTTTAGCCATATTCGTTTTTTTAAACCACCAATTATATAATGAGTAGATAATTTATAACATTGAACTTGTGATTCTTCTGAAATCACACTTGAAGGTTCAGCCGTACTCCTTTTGTGTTTGGTTTAAACTGTTGTATGGATGAAAAACCTAAAAGGGATGATAGTGTTTATTTTTTAATTTATTTGGTACTGTAAAACACCTTTTCAGAATGACTAAATGCTGCATATGCATTTTGGAATTGTTAATATGTGAAAGATATTACAGTTTCAGCAAGAAAGGAATTTGTGCTTCCTTGTTGAACATTAAATTATTTTACTTTGCATTTTATAAGAGTACAAATTAAAACTGAGCCATTGAACTGCAATAAATCAACAATAGTGTCTCATTTCAAGAAGTTTTTTGTACTGTACATAGATTTGTTCAATAAAACATTGTTCTTATTGGTAATGAAGTGTTCATTTTTTTAAGCTGCTTTATTTTTTTTAAATATATTTTTATTGATTTCAGAGGGAAAGGGAGAGAGAGAGAGAAACATCAATGATGAGAATCATTGATCAGCTGCCTCCTGCATGCCCTCTACTAGGGATCAAGCCTGAAATCAGGGCATGTGTACTGACCAGGAATCGAACCACAGAGTCACACCGGCTGGGCTGAAGTGTTCATTTTTGTGTAACACAACCCTTCAAAGGAAATAGGCTTAATATATATATATTAAATAAGAAATTTCTATTATGTCTTATAAGAGAATGAGGTATTTCCGTTCATATCATGTTTAGATTATTGAGTGATTTTTAAAAAATATAGAAAAAATAAATATAAGTTTAATTAAGTAGACCTTTTTAGAAATTATTTTAACTAATGTCCACATGCAGGAATTACACATTGATAGAATGCTGGTTACTGAAGTCATTTCAAGTAAATGGCTTCAGTGTGAGGTAGGTGGAAGACAACTATCAGAAGCAAGCCTGGATGGATTTGTTTACGTTGGTAATTCTTCAAAGATGAAGAGCTTTTGCTGGAACTTAAAACAAAAACTGAAGTCATTTGGAAATAAGATGTAAACGATGAAAATTAACCACCTACAAAAACATTTCAATGGGAAAATATCTAAGCCAATTAATCTGTGTCTAAAAGTGAGGGCTCCTATATTTTTGGTTCACTAACAAAGGAAAACCCCCTCCACTTTGCTATAACTTGCAACTGGAAAAAAATGGGCCTGATGTAGGAAAAGGACCTCTTTAATGTGATGAGATAGTACTGCAAATGATAGAACATATACTGTGTTAAATACACTGTTTTGTACATGTTACAAATGTTACCCTTTGAAAAACACTATGAGAAAGTTATTAAAGCATAGAGTTGAGATCTAGAATTCTCGGTCTATGATTTATGAATATATGGTCTTAGACTATTAAATGAGGTATTTAGATAAAATTATTGGGGTTATCTACACTTTTTTCTGAAACTTGAGGAATTCTGAGAAGCAATCAAATATTACTAAGTACCTTTCAAATAAATAGGTTGTTCTTCATAGCATAAGATCTATGCTGATTTCAAGAACCAACTGATAACAGAGACAAGTTTTGGCTCTACATCAAGATTTGAAATGGAGGCAATCCAATAGTACATGGAATAAAAATTAAAAGTGCAAGAGAAGTTCATGCCTTATGGGTCCAACATACTGGAGAAGAAATGGCTTCTTGTTTTATTAAATTACTGTGTACAAACTATACGTGTAACCCCTAATTGTTAAAACAACAATAGATAAGAACACTGCTTTTTAAAATCAAGATTCAGAAAGGTTAAATAACTAAAGTCACATAGCTAATAAATAGGTGGAACTGAAAAGTCAGATGTGTCCTAAAACCATGCCATCCAGTTTCCATTCTGCCATGCTGTTTTCCCTACAAATACAGATCATGAGTGGATCTAATACATTCAAATTGAGAGGGCTAGACTTGCCTGAGGATCAGTGATTTCAGAGACAAAGGATGAAGTTGGCTACAGACAGCTGTTTGATGTTTTATTCTCTTCTACCACAGTATGGTCACCAATGGTCTCCAAAGCAGCAGAATCTCAGAACTTGTTAGAAATGCTAAATTTTGGTCAGGTGAGGGACCAATCTGTTTTTGAGAAGTCCTCCAGGTGATTGATACACACTAAGATTTGAAAACTGCAGACCTAAAGCAACAATGTTCTTCATTATTTCCCTAGAGGAGGTAAGCTATGTTCCCTTAAATTCAGTCTTTTCAGAAGCTCAATTTCCAGGAAATTTGAAGTACTTAACTACTTTGGGGTGAATGGATATTTTAATAGTAAGACCTAATACCCCAAACCACTCTAATCAAGAAAACTTTTCTTTCCTCAAAACCATTCAGTAAGTGAAACTGCCAGAACATGATTTAATGGAAACAGCCCATAGAGGTGTGGGGATCAGGCTCAATTCCCGATAGGGGGTGTGTAGGAGGCAGTCAATCAATGTTATGCTTTGATATCGATGTTTCTCTCCCTCAAGATCAATTTTTTTAAAAATCTTAAAAAAAAAAAAACAGCAAGAAAACCACTGCGACTAGACTGGAGTGAGAGTGAGAGAATAACTGGAAATGAAGGCAGAAAGGTAAAAATATAAAAGCCCAAGTCTATAATGGCAGGCAAGGCTCTATCTAATACAGTAGACACTAGCCACATGTGGCTATGAAAATATAATTAAAATTAAAATAAAACGTAAAATTGAGTTCCTCAGTTGTATTAGCCACATTATAAGAGCTCAAGAGCCACATGTGGCTGATGGTTATTGTATTGGACAAAACAGATATAGAACATTCACATCATCTTAGAAAGCCCTTTGGACAGATGGTTCATTATCAGTGATCCTCAACTAAGGGTGGGGTTTTTTTGTCTCCCAGGCAACACTCAGCAAGTTGGAGGCATTTTTGGTATCAGTAACTGGAGAGAGAAGATGCTACTGGCATCTAGTAGGTAGAAGCCAGGGATGCTGTTAAGCATCCTACAACACATAGGATAGCGTCTACAATAAAAAATTATCCTACCCCCAAACTCCAGGGTTGAGAAACACTGCTCTGGATCAATCATGACTACAACTCTAACTTCACTTACTAATTGCCTCCTCCTTCCACAAGCTGCTCCAGCCTCCTGGCACTCTTCTGTAGTTCACGCTCTCATTTTCTTCAGATCTTTCCTTCAGTGTGGCTTAGAGAAGCCTTTCTTGACAGCCTGTATAAAATAGCAACATCCTCTCCATCACCCTCCTTTTGATATTTTTTTTAAATTAAATCTTTATTGTTCAGATTACATTTGTTCCTCTTTTTTTTCCCCCCATAACTCCCCTCCTCCCAGTTCCTGCCCCACCCTCCGCCCTCACTCCCCACCCACTGTCCTCATCCATAGGTGCACGATTTTTGTCCAGTCTCTTCCCGCATCTCCCATTCCCCTTTCCCCCCCAAGAATAGTCAGTCCATTCCCTTTCTATGTCCCTGATTCATTATAATCACCAGTTCATTCTGTACATCAGATTATTTATTCACTTGATTCTTAGATTCACTTATTGATAGATGCATGTTTGTTGTTCATAATTTGTATCTTTACCTTGTTCTTCTTCCTCTTCTTAAAGGATACCTTTCAGCATTTCGTCTAATACTGGTTTAGTGGTGATGAACTCTTTTAGCTTTTCCTTATCTGTGAAGCTCTTTATCTGACCTTCAATTCTGAATGATAGCTTTGCTGGATAAAGTAATCTTGGTTGTAGGTTCTTGGTATTCAGCACTTTGAATATTTCTTGCCATTCCCTTCTGGCCTGCAAAGTTTCTGTTGAGAAATCAGCTGACAGTCGTATGGGTATTCCCTTGTAGGTAATTGAGTCTCTTTCTCTTGCTGCTTTGTCTTTTGCTCTTGGCATTTTAATTATGATGTGTCTTGGTGTGGTCCTCTTTGGATTCCTTTTGTTTGGGGTTCTCTGCGCTTCTTGGACCTGTAAGTCCATTTCTTTCACCAGGTGGGGGAAGTTTTCTGTCATTATTTCTTCAAATAAGTTTTCAATATCTTGCTCTCTCTCATCTTCTGGTATGCCTATAATTCTGATGTTGGTGCGTTTGAAACTGTCCCAGAGGCTCCTTACACTATCTTCGTATTTTCGGATTCTTTTTTCATTTTGCTTTTCCGGTTGGGTGTTTTTGGCTTCTTCGCATTTCAAATCTTTGACTTGATTCTTGCGCTCCTCTGTTCTGCTATTGGGTGTCTGTATAATATTCTTTATTTCAGTCAGTGTATGCTTAATTTCTAGTTGGTTCTTTATCACAACATCGAGGGTCTCATTAGATTTCGTGAGGCTCTCATCAAGTTTATTGGCAGCTTCTAGCACATTATTGAAAGCCCTCAAAAGTGCGTTTTTTAGCTCTATATCCTCCATTTCTGTCATGTTTTTTTGTCTCCGCATTTTTTATGCTTTCTTGGTGCACCCCCTTGTGGTCTTTGTGCGCAGTCTTGTTCTAGTTAAGCCTTGATTGTTGTAGTTAATACTAGAGGGATTTGACCACCAGGCCGACTGGCTGTGAGAATCAGCTGTATCTGCAGTGGGAAAACTTCTGTCCTCTGGAGAGGTGCTGATCTAGCCTTTGCCTGAGGCTATCCGGCAAATGGCTCTGCGCAGGGCTTGGGCGGGGCGGGATCAACAGGGCGGGCGGAGGGAGCGGTTATGGCTGCTCTCAGTCCCGTTCCCAGAGGCTCTGCTTCTCAGAACCCTGGCAACCGCTGCAAACCTCGGAGAGAAAGCTGCCCTCACGTTCCAACTGATGCCAGACAATCCCGCTTCTCCCATTTGAGTCTGAGTCCCTAGAGACTCGCCCGGATCTGGAGCTCAGAGTCTGAGACTCCCTCCCGATTGAAAACGACAACCGCACCCTCAGCCACCAGCCGGCTCCACGCGCACCTCCGTACCTTTGTATTTTCCACACTGCGCCTCCTCTGAGCCTCGGTATGCTGTTCTCTTTCCTTCTAGTTGAAGAGTCTGTCCTCGGCCAGCTTTCCTGTGGTTCTGGGTGATGTCCGTTCCGTCTTTTAGTTGTATTTTTGAAGTGGTTGTTTGCGGCAGCAATCTCTGGTGTTTACCTATGCCGCCATCTTGGTTTCTCCCTTTTGGTATTTTTTTAAATCCATACTATTCTGGACAATACATAATTTCTTGTATGTTTATTTTTAGCTTCCTTTCACTCGAATGCAAGCTACAAATGACTTGCATTTATTTCTAGCATACAGAACAGTGCCTGACAAGCTGATGCTCAATAAATACATGTTCCGAATGATATGAATGAAAAAGTTGGGCATGCCATTCATGTGGTTCCACACCAGTCTGATGAGCACTTACTTGTCATGCTTTACTTGCCAAACTCCCAAAAGGTCCTCGAAGGAAGGTCTGTATCATTTTTCTGTATCTTCAATACCTAGAATACTAGGCACTCAGTAATGCTTAACGAAAAATGAATTGGTATCTGTTTACTAAAACACCCAAACAGCATCCACCGCCAAATTAGATTAAGGATGCTGTGAACGCCTGTTCTGAAGACTACATTCAAAGTACATTTTATGACTGATATTTCGCTGTGTTTTTTTTTTAAATATTAAATTTGCTCACGGGATCTGCATGTGTCTACATTTCAGCTACTAAATGGCAATACACTAATTAAATGTAGACGAATCTAAAACACGGCTTAAAAACGGAAGAGACAGAGGCAAGTGTTTTAAATCTGATCCCTAACCGGACTTCCCCGCGGAGCAGGATTGTTTCCCCTCGCGTGAATGTGAGCTGCTGTCGTCGTAAGAGTAACAGTAACGCTAACAGTTGTTGAACTCTTTCTTTCTAAGGGCAGGCACTCTACACACACACACACACACACACACACACACACACACACACACCCCCCCCCCCTTGCCAGCAAGCCCCCATTGGCATCTCTACTAGCTCCGTTTCGAGACAGGCTGAGGGACAAGTGTCTAAAGAGCTCGCCCACGGTCACCGGGGGAAAACTGTTGGGTTAAAGCCGTGGCCTCCGGCGTCCAGCACTTAACCTGCTGCTACCGCCCCTCTCGGACCTGGTCTGCGGGAACCGGAACGGGAGCGACAGCCGACCCGCCGGAGAGGAGTCAGCTGGCAGGCGTGGCAGAGGAGAGGTGATTTTTAAAAACACACCCGAAAAGCTTTCCATAGTATGATGTTAAAACCAAATTATTTTAACACAGTACCATGCAACTCAAGAATATCAATCTGCGGGCACGCCCAACTTGCAAGTGGCCGAGGCGGACTTTCAACCGCTCCCGGGGGCCGGGCCGGCGGGCGGGGAGGAGGTGCCTCCATTGGCCGGCCCCGGGGCATCACGGGAGTTCGCCGTGCTTCCAGGCGGCGCTCGCTTTCACGCACCTGCACCTACGCAGCCCTCCCAGGCGCTCTTTTGGAGAAGGGACTCCTAAGGCTTTCAGGGCATCACTTTCCGCAACCAGCTGCCTTATGGAAGGTCGATGTTCTCGGTGTAAATGCGGTGCTTTCCTAAAGTGAGAGTCAAGAGACTCGCTCCGTCCTGGCCACCCCGGAACGACAAGTTGGAGCCCCGCGTTTCCTGATCGACCTCATTGGCGGCATCACTTCCGCCCAGGGTTTGGAATACCCGAGGCGCTTTGGCGGCGAACACCCGGAAAGGCACTGCCGGTGCCTGTTGCCAAGGCGCCGGCCCCGTGGGCCTAAAGGAGCGACATTATTGGCGTCGTCCTCTCCCCCCTTCCTGGGGGTCGAGATGTCGGGGCTCAGCTGCCCAGAGAGAGAGGGCTGTCGTAAGCTGCTCGGCCTGCTGGATACCGACGAGATCATGGCCCTGTGCGACACCGTCACCAACCGCCTGGTGCAGCCTGAAGACCGCCAAGGTGAGGAGAGGCCCCCACCCCCACGGGCGGTCGGCCCTCCCCGGGCCTCCCGGTCCCGCGGGTCCCGGCAGCGGCGTGGAGGAGGGAGGCGCGGCCTCGCCCCCGCCGGTCCGGACCGCGCTGGACGGCGCCCGCGGGAGTCGGGCCACTGCAGCCGCTCCGCGGCCTGGGACCCGCCCGCAGCCTCGGCCGGCCCCGCTGCGCCATCCCCCCCGGGAGGCTGGGGCCCTGAAAAGGGCGCTGGTTTTACCCGTTGAGCAATGTAGGCAAATGTTTGTTTAGAGAACGTGAATAGTCATTTAAAAAAAAAAAAGGAACCATTTTGTTTCGATCAGCTGAGCGAGCGTCAGCTGTTAGCCGCTCAGGCATTTTCGAGCTTGGAAGGGAATATCAGACATATTGTTCCATCTCCTGAGTAAAACAGATTATTACTGTAATAAAGGCGGGTGGTTTGAATTCATCTATGTTCTTGGATCCAGGTTTTTTTCTGAGATTTTATGTAGAAACACATTGCTTCAAGGGTTATTAAACATAAGCCTGACTGTAACGAGTCCGGATAAAAATGTAATGAGTAGCTTAATAGTTTGTTTCATTTTATATACCACCTGGCCAGTTTTATTCTAAACTTGCTGGATTTTACTCTAAAATGTCAAAATTCCAGCCCCCTATAGTAGTAAGTGACTTATTTATAAAAGACGCCGCTTTTTAACACTGTATTTTTCTACTTAAGTCAGATTTACATGTTAATCATTTAAGAAAATCTCTCATTTGAAACTTCGAACCATGAACATTGAAAGCAGAAATTCCTAAGAGAATGGTTTTAGACCTAATGTAATTCTTCAGCTTAATCACCTCTAAAGTCATTTTGAGTGGATTTAAAATTGTAATACATCGAAATGCTGGATTTACTTGGTTCCCAGTACAAGAATGTTAAATGATTTGAAGAAATGTTTCTCAAAGAGGAAAATACAATCACTAAACATATGAAAAGGCAACCTCTTAGAAAGCAGTGAAATGAAAACCAAAACACACACGATCTCTCCCCCCCCCATATACCAAATTGGCAAAAAAACTAAATGTACAAACTTCAAACGTTGGCGATCATGTGGAACAGCTTTTAGAACTACCGCTTTGGAAGCAGGTTTGACGTTCTCTCCTCAAGTGGAAGATGAGCTCCCTCCGAGGCACAGGTTTCTGGACCTGAGCTGCTCCAACCGGAACGTGCCTGTGGATCCCGGGGACCTTGTTCAAGCGCAGATTCTGGTTCAGGGGCCGGCGGTGGGCCCAGAAGGTCCACGTTTTTAGCAAACCCCGAAGTGATGCTCATCTTGTCCCTCTGCACTAGGGGACATGCGTGGAAGAAAGTAATAGTTTGGTAATTGGACACACACGTTGAAACCCTATAAACAGAAAGATAAATACTTTGTGACGTAGTCCGATAATTAACTATGGTACAACTGGCATTAATAAAGCTACGTATATTCTAATGATTAATCTCAGAAACAACATTAAGGCAAAAGCTGATTACAGAAGACATCTATTGATGGGTTGAATTTACAGAACGTTCAAACAATAGCAAATTACATTGTTCAGGGATATGTCACTAAAAAAAAAAATCAAGGAAATCATAAACAACATTTAGGATAATAGCTACCTGTGAGATAGATGGGTAGAGAGAGGGAATGGCATTCAGTAGGGAGGGGTAAAATATGACCTCAAAGATATTAGTAATTTCCTGTGTCTCAAGCTGCATGTTATGTACATGGGAGTTCATTTTATTGGTATTCTGTATACCTCACACATGTTAAAAATAATCTTTTGTCTGTTATTTAATATAATTTTTTAAATTAAAAAAATACAAGTCTGGGTTCTGCCAATTCTTGGGAGCATAATTATTGATAGCTTATGTATCCTCAAGTTTCATTATCTGTAGAGTGAGGAGATTGAACTAAAAGTTTTTGTACATGTAAAATACTGTGATTTTGCCCATTTTTAGGAATTATAACTGAATGTAGGTCCATTGCCTTATTAGAAAATTTTTTTTCTGGCTTAATTTTTTTCTTATAACACTAGGTTTATTTTTTTATTTATTTATTATCCTCACTTGAGGGTATTTTTCCACTGATTTTTTTTAGAGAGAGTGGAAGAGGGAGGGAAAGACATAGAGAAATATCGCCCTGACCAGGGCCTGGGCCAGGGAGGAGCCTGCAACGGAGGTATGTGCCTTTGACCAGTTACCCTTGACCTGAGATCCTTCCATTTGCAGGCCGACACTCTATCCACTGAGCCAAACTGGCTAAGGCTTTTTTAAAAGAAATGCTAGAATTTCATTATATTAATGAGAAGTGAAAGGAAGAGGGAATTTTAGGTAGGGAAGTTGAAAGCATAAAGAAATTTTTTTTAAAGTCCCAAACCTGACAACCTACTTCCTGGTTTTTAAAAATGATAACCATCTCATGCAGAAGCAAAAATGTCATGACAAGAGTAGATAGTTGATAGTTTGTGCTGATCCTGGACAAATTTACAAGTGACTCATGATTTTCTATTAATCTTTACAATTTCCTTCTAGATGCCATTCGTGCAATCTTAGTGTACAGTCAAAGTGTAGAAGAACTTCTGAGGCGTAAAAAAGTCCACCGAGATGTCATATTTAAGTACTTGGCATCACAGGGGGTTGTTATACCTCCAGCTACTGAAAAACACAATCTTATCCAGCATGCAAAGGATCACTGGAAAAAGCAATTACATCTGAAATTGAAGGAAACACCAGAGCGAGTTAACACCTCTCAGGACATTAGAGACTTTAAACAGGTAAAATTGATCGTATAGTTACAACCTGAACCATAATTTTGTTTCAGACTCTCTAGATAATCCTAGATCTGGTGTAACATGTTAATAATATTTTGATTTTTGAAGTAATTTTAGCTTTTCTTCATTTCTACTTTAAAAGAATGCTATTGTAAGCGCTTTCTCATTTTGAAAATGGTCTCTGGTATTAAATTTCAGAAATTCCATGAAAAAAACTTAAATACTTTTTACATTTGGTTTTTAATCTAGAAAAAATTTTGTTGTAATTTCCACTTGCTGACATTGGCTGTTACTATTCCTTTATATCTTTACTGTACATTTTAGATATTGTGTGAATATTTAAAAGTTGATTGAATGAACCTCTAGGTCATTTGCAGATTTTTAAACTGCACACCACAAACTGAATTAATGAGGTTTTACAGTGAGAGCTATTTCACATTAGGAAAGGATCTTACAAGGTCTTTCCTAATGTACTGAAAAGAACCTTGACTGTTAAATCCTAACTGATGTGATTTCAAATTAGGGTCTGCCATATAATCGGTGTGAACTTGTGCAAATGACTTGACCTTTTTGAGCCCTGTTTTCTTTATCTACAAAATGGGCATAAGGATAATATCTATGTCATAAGGCTTGTGAAGATAAAAGTAAATAGCACATACCACAGTGCCCAATATATTCAGTAGCATTGCTCAGTAAATACAAGATTTCATAACATGTAAATGAGATAGTTTTTTTCATAACCTGTGAAACCACTGGCACAATCAAGAGAAAATGCTTATATAAATCATTATTATTGATTATTCATGATGATATTTTAAGAGGCTTTTGCGAAAGTCCACGGCCAGCGTGGCTTTCGCTCGTTCAAAGGCTTGGAGGAAGAGCTGATGCACAAATGATACACAAGATGAAATATTATTTTTAATACTGGGGGAAACTAGAGGAAAACTCAACCATAGCAGTTAAGTTCTCTCTCACTGCTCCGTTCCCAGCTGCTTTTATTAGCTAGAATACACAATTGCCTTTAGGAATGCAAACAGACATATCAATGGTAATGTTTAGTAAACAGTAAGATTGTCAGGTTTTGGGGGAGTTTGCTTTAGGCCATTAAGTCAGCAGCAGGTAATAAAATGTAGATATTCACCCTGTGAATATCAAAAGGAGTCCTGGTCAGCCTTCTGCCAGACTCCTCACATTTTATATCAGTTACTGTTGATCTTGGTTTCCAGCAGGCTTTGTTAAACCTTAATTTTTTAGCTGGATTTTTGAATGTTTCAGCTGGGAAATTCTAAAATGGTTTTCCCCTTTTTGCAGAAAGAATTTACTATGCATGATAGGTTCGGTGAGTTTACATGTAGTTCATTTCCCTTGTGCTATAATTAGTACTATATTAAAACCTAGCTCTGAAACAGGCTAGATAGAAAAATAGATACAAGTATTAACCTTGGTTTTATTTTGTATTTATCTTAATCCACAGGAGAAAGAAGATAAAACTGAAAAAGTTGATTTCCGTCGATTAGGAGAAGCATTCTGTCGCTGGTTCTTTGAACTTCTTAATTCTCAGAATCCTTTTTTTGGACCACCTCAAGATGTATGGGGGCCACAGCACTTCTGGCATGATGTCAAGCTTAGGTTTTACTACAACACATCTGAACAAAATGTGACATACTACCATGGAGCAGAAATAGTGAGCCTTCGTCTGCTGTCACTTGTGAAAGAAGAACATCTTTTTCTCAGTCCCAACCTTGATTCCCATGGATTGAAATGTGCTTCTTCTCCCCATGGTTTGGTTATGGTTGGAGTTGCCGGGACTGTCCACCGAGGGAACTCTTGTTTGGGCATTTTTGAACAAATTTTTGGACTCATCCGCTGCCCTTTTGGGGAGAATACTTGGAAAATCAAATTTGTCAACCTGAGGATTATTGGACAGTCTTCCCTTGCTCCTGAAGCATTAATGAAACCAGCTATTACATTTGAACCGAGTGATCTAGAGGCCTTTTATAATGTAATTGTTGTATGTGGTGCCAATGAAGTACAAAGTAATGTAAGGCAGACGGATAGTCGAACTGGAGACCAAGGTTTGTGCAGTGGAAATGAGGCATTGTTGAACAAAAGATAACTGAGTTTAAGTAATCCTCTAAAGCACTGAGCACTGTATGTACGGAGACTATTCCAGATACTACATTGAGATATTTTAGTTGAAATATCTTTTTTGACTACAGACTAACATATGTGAATACTTGCCTCTTTCTACCTGAGCTGCTGCAAAATGTTCTAAGGGCTTAATGCAGTTCAAATAAATCCCACTTTAGATGTTATAAATGTTGTGCCCTAGAAACCAGGTAATATTTTCATTTTACTGAGTATAAATGTTCTGCTAATGTGTATACATTTCATGTGGAAAAGGAGTGATGGTGTTCAAGGCTTCCCATAATTTTACAATATTTAAAAAATATGCACTTTAAAAAAATTGCATATTTTAGAGATGTCTAATGTAAAATCAAACTTCTTATTTTAGAAAACATCAGTGACATTCATATGCAGAAAGTTTAATAATATAGCAGGCATAGAAAAATTTACTTTGCCTTTTTAAAATCTGAGGAACCTATTTCAAAGTTATCTACTGTAGTCCAACTTAGATTTCTTATAACCTGCAACATTTTCTGAACTATTTTGGGCAATGTTAAGTGCTGTTCTCAAGTCAGACTTTATTATCTAAGCTCTAACAGTTTTACGGGGCATTTATTGTTAACACCATATAAAGGAAACATACTGTAGAAATTTTTGAAAGGTGTGCCCAGTTTCTAACTTTTAATTGAATTACTGTTTTTCCTCTTGCTTGATCTTGGTTGAGGCGACCAAAAAATAAAAATAAAACTGTAATGTAAGCATATACTCCCTCATCATAAATTAAAATTATTAGGATTTTTTTCACCTGTAACTTGTTTTACTAGGATTGAGTTATGCAGGTTAAGTTGCCAAATTAATTACATAGTTGCTTTAAAATTTAAATTTCTCATCACCCAGCGGCTACTTGCTGATACTGGATTTAATTTGTAATTTTAATTTTCAAATGGAAAAAAATTCAACTGGGAAATGCTGTGATGTTGTATTGTACATGTTAACTTTTTACCTTTAACTCTGCTCATGATCATCTGGGTGACTGAAAATAATTTTGGAAGCAGGAGGAAAGAACTCTTTTTTGTTTTTTTCATGCCATCCCTCTTATGAGGAGTACAGGTTGATATGTCCTAAAATAAAAACTTAAAAAAGGAGGGAAAACTCTTTTGTCTGTTATTAGAACAGTGTATTATTTAGATTTAAAGCCAATTTTATTTTTCTCTAAGTTGGAAGTATTATAACATGTAATCGATAAATATCCTAAGTAAAGGATAAATTAAAGACTATTCCCATCATTTTCTTTGTGCTGTTGATGTCAAGTACTGCAAAAAATATAACTATAGATGCTTAAGATAGACAGAAACTGCCTCTAATACTGAATTTTTGAATTTGTGTAATGCTCCAGAAAAACTGCAGTCTCTGCATGTTTGTTTTAATCACCCTTAAAAATTCAAAATCTTCCTGATAGACTAAATCTCTTAAAGATTGGAGTTATATTTCCTGTGAATCCGCAGCTGGGCACATCCATAGGACCTAATGTTGAACGGAATGGGTGAAAGGGTGACCAAAAGAAGCTTCCGTGTCTAGACTTTTATCTTTGGTGATTGTTATCAGTGGTAGCTTTTTGATCATATGGTCTGTTTGAGTTGTATATGTGGATACATGGAAACTCTTAGGCCCCAAACTAACTCAGTTTTGGGGAATATTTTAACTTTCATTTAAATTTTGATGAATTTCAGAAGCCCCAGATCAGAGTGGGATATACTAAGAGGGCTCTAAAACTACCTAGAAACTGTTATAGGGGAAGTGGATACTTCCCAGTTTGGAGGAGGCAGGCTGGGAGAAATTGAAACTTGTTCAGTAAGCTTAAAACTTGGTCAGGCCTCTATGAAGGTTCAGAAGCACAGTGCAGATTAATGCTCCTTTTATACCACCCATTGACCTGTTTATGTTAGCAAATGACACAGACCCCCACCCCAGCCTGTGTCTCTTGCTTTATTACATTTCACTGGTATTTGGAAAGTCTGTGGAGGCAAGTGGTAAAGAATAAAACATTCTGCACATAATTTATAGTAACTGAGTGGTCAAACCATGGGACCTTATGGGTTTTATTTACTGTAGGCTGATTTGCTGAAACTTAATAATAGTACACATCAAATATTCTTTTTTTGTGAAAATAAAAAAAATCTTAAAGTACTAGTTATATCAGGATATTTTATTAGTATCTAGAATGCCCCTCCCCAAAAAAACCTATTTCATGTGTCTCATTAGCAATAGCAGATAGAAAAAAAAGCCACTGCAAATAGCAAACTCAAGTCAGGAAAATGTTCCAGAGTTTTCAGAAAAGTAACATTTTTATGCTGAAGAAAGGCTAGTTACTTAGTCCCAGTAAGAAATTGTGATAACACCAGAAAAGGATTTAAAGAATAGTGGTTTAATTTTTAAAATAGCTAATCAGAAACGTGTTTTAACAACATGGCTCTTGTGGCTAAGTAGATCATAAAAATGAATGAAAACCATACTTCAACATTTTTCTTAATATCTATTTTCACAAATGTAAATGCCCTTTTCTTCACTGGTTTTTAATTTAGGTTATGGGTGGTAGTCATTGACTTTTTGAAAAATGAAAGCTATGTTCCCTCTCCTCAGAAAAAGTATGTTTGCACGTAATATTACAATTGTTGCATATTTCAGAGCTCTTGGATTTCCTTAAAGCACATCTGTGAATCCTGCCATAATAGCTTTATTCCCCCCAGACTACTATTCTACTATATTAAACATTAAAATTATTTTTAGAAAATCTGTGCCCTTGCAAGTCCCAAAACTAGAGTACTAAATTTTATAAATGATCTCTAGGCAGTCTGTTAGTTTATGATCATTGTTAAACTTTTGTTTTTCAAAAGATGTCAGATTTAAGACAAAACCTGAAATACTGTCAAGTAAAACAAAAATCAGAATTCATTTAATATAAATTTAATGTACAATGAACATGCTTTGGAGAAAGTGATAAAAATGAAAAGGAAAAATATTTTTTAAAATCTATTTTCTCAAGACCTTTATAAAAACCATCCTAAGATGTTTATTTAACAATGATTGTATATTGCTAATTCTGATGAAAGTTTTAAAAAAATAGGAACATTTCCCCTGAAGGGCCTATATATGTGATCTATTTTTCACCACTTACTCTCCCCTAACCCTATTTATAAGCTTTGTATATAGTCATTTTGCAGATAGCACAGCTGCAGTACTGGAAACAGGATTTTCTGGATCTGGGTTCTCTTTACGTTTATTTGGCATATACTTATTGAGCATCTACAATTTGTAAGTAACTGAATCAAGTGTGAGATAAAGTAATCCATTAGGTTATTTACCTAAATTTATGTTTATTTCAAATCACAATCCCTGTGTTGAGATTTCTTAAGGTGAGAACTATTGTAAGCCCTTTGCAAAAGGATTTGGTGTTAACCTTTTTTTGTGGTCAGAACAACAGGAAACATTTAATTGAAAATTTGAATAGTTATATGGTTCTAGCTAAGTCATACAGGTTTTACCAATACAGAGTATAGGATATTTTGACAGACCACTTTTATTTTAGAATTGTGTCAGTGTCCTGAATCCTGTTAGGTTTATTTTTTCTAGTTTGAACCTTTCCACTAGTCTTTCAGTAAAAAGTGTTAAAATTGAATGTAATATTTGCTGAGAGTTATAATGTACCTCAAAAAATTAATCCAGAAACTCCAGAATTACTTAAAGAATTTAGTACCTCCTAACTTCCGTTCCGAGTATTGCCAAATTTAATATCCCTTTTTAGTGAGTCATTTAGTGAGGATTCTTTGGTTAGTAGTTTTCATTTTCAGTTTTTAGATCATCTCAGTCTCATGTGAAATTACATTTGAATTAATTGAATTAAGGATTAAAGGAATGCCCTATTGCACACTGCCAACTGTGATAATCTGATGTTTTCTAAACAAAAAATTAATATCCACTTAGGAAAGCCATTTTTAGTTGCACAAGTTTAAAGTATTCTTTTTCATCTCCCATCTTTTACTATACTAATGGATAGTATCAACACTTAATTGTCTCAAACTGTTACATGTAAGTTACTTTTGCCTCCTACATAGATGGTAAATTCTTATTTCACAATCTTCTTTTCTTACTTATTTCACAATCTTTTCCCCTGTGTCTGGTGATTCTTATTTATTTCACAATCTTCTTTTCCCCTGTGCCTTACAGGATATATATGCTAAATTGTGGATGCTTAATATACTGGCTACTTTTCTGGGCACATTGTGTTTATTAACTCATTTTATCTTGTGGACAGCTAAATGAGGTAGATACTATTAGACTTCTTTTACCAAAAAACAGGGTTGAGTAATTTCTTAGCTTTTAGAGCTAATGGTAGAGCCTAGACTTAAACTCAGGTATTACAGCCTGAGAGCCTTGTGGTAACTACTACACTGTATTGCCTCTTATATGTAGTAAGGTTTTGATGAGTCCTTTTTTGACTGCTTATCATTTGCTGGCACTTAATTGCCTTTACTTTATATTGTTTATCTAAATACAGAATAGGAGTGTCAATGCAAATTTTATCTTTTAATTACACATTTTAAGTTGCTCCTTTAGTTATTTAAAACCACTGTGACAATATTACCTATGGAAAAGAATAAAAGTAATTGGGTAATATAAAAATATACATAACTATATATATCAAATTTCTTGAACTCATTGTCATACCACAATCTCTAGTCCTCTTCCCTACCTATTAATGATACCATTGCGCTTTCAGCCTCACCATTAGTCTGTTTCACTAGTTCAGTTTCTTGCCATGTCTGGATATAAGATATCCACAGTATTGTTTTCTATTTCAGCTGCTGCTATAATTAGATTCTCTTTACATAAACCTAGACTTATTTTAATTTATTTTTTGCTTTAATATTTCTTACATGTTTGTGACACTAAAATTCCCTTAAGTACAGCTTTTGTCATGTCTTTCATGCTTAGAACTTTCAGTGGTGGTTCATTACCTTCAAAATAAAGACCAGATTTCATAATCGGGTTTTTACCACTATCTAGGTTTGATTCCATTCATTTTCACAAATTGTTTGATCCAACATCTAATGTGTATAGTCATTATACTTACTTATCCTGTTTATTGGAAAGTAAACAAAATTGTAGAGTCTTACTTTGTTGTTGCAGTCTGATAATATATTCTAGAAAGAAAAGAATTATGATTGAAATGGAGTTTAACAATTGGAAATGCCAATAAGTAGCATTTTTTCTATTTAGGAATTCTATGTACGTCATTGTCTAGAATAATCTTTCTCCAGCTTTTTGCATGGCTACTTTATTTTCATTTTGGGGGTTTGGCTTAAATGTTTCCTCTTCTCAGACCAAGTGGACCTTCTTGTTAATATTTATCAGAGCACCTTGTTTGTCTTACCACTTAAATACTGTTAATTTACTGATTTATTAATCACTAGATTTTAAACTGAGAGCAAGGACTGGAACTGTTTCACTTTCATTGCTTCCACTGCTTTGCACACAGACTAAGTATTCAATATTTATTAAAAATATAAATAAGGAAACAAACGCTACTGTTTATTCAGGGCCTTATATATTCCTAGTGTTTTGCCTAGCTGCTAAAGACAATGTCTAGCATATATATTACATGCTCAGTAAATATTTGTTTAATGAATAAAGCCAGAGTTATCTTCCTGAATACTGATATATAAGCTCTAATATAATCAATACTCTTTAGTGGATAGAATTATTAAAGTTTTATGCTTTTGTAAAAAATAAAGAAACTGAGCCCACACCCAAAATTAAGTAAGGTGCTGAAGTTTACATAATTTTGTTTTGGAGATTTTTCCCTGGGCTTTTTGGTTTGTTTGTTTTATTTTTCAACTACAAAGCCTGTGTTTTTTCTCACTCTTTGTTTCCAGTCTGAATACTACAACTACCTTATTTTGAAAGGATTTAAACTCTAATCCTCAATTTCTTCACACATAGTGAACCAATTAGATAAGATTATTTTTAAAGCCTGATTTTGAAGTTACATGGTTTTGTGATTATGTCTTCTAAGCAACTCAAGGATATTACTTTTAAAGGAATTTGTAGTTCATTGTTGAGGAAATTTTTTGCTTCCTCATAAATCATGCTCTTTGAAAAACACTTCATTTTTTGTTTTTTTTCTAATAAGTTACATTTTAAATGTATGTGTGTGTTGTGTATACTTCTATTTATAAGAAGGGAAAAAATCAAAAGGATAAAAATATTACATATCAAACCTAGAATAGAAAGGGTTAAAAATTATGAAACTGTTAAAATATTTTCTTGTTTTCCAATCACTAGAAATCCTGAAGTTGGTTTGAAACTACTGTTCTGTAAAACCTTTTTGCTTGGTTGCATATCTTCAAAATGTATGTCCATGTTTTAATGAAGAAAAGTGCAAAGTGGTTGAGGGCCAAATTATAAACTGACAGTAATCTAGTAAAAATAAAGATGTTACTAAAATAATCAAATATAGATGATTTCTTCAAAGAGAATAGGAGTTGGCAGATATGTAAGAGTGACATTGGAGACAGGTGATAGGTTTGGACAAGATATTTTGTGGGAAGATGGCACCAGCTGGGAATTTTAACAGAAAACATTTAACCAATAGAGGAGGTTTTGCTGTACTGACTGCACTTACTCGAATAATACAGCTTTATGATAGAATTAGCTTAGAGTATAGAAACAAGATAGCAATAGAACTGGTAAGCATGTCAGGGGCTTTAATGCTAGAACTAGTAGAACAATCACAAAATCATTAGGACAAATTTGATGGACTCCTAGGAATTGAGAGAAACTGCAGAATGAGTTATAATCTTAATTCTAAAAGCAACCTTAAGCAGCAGCAAGAGTTTAGGACTAAAAAAAAGTTGGTTTTAAATAATGTATCAGCATTTTCTCTTAGATGTTGTTCTTTCTATTTGATAATCATTTATTGAGCACTTATCATGTACCCGGTACTTTAACAGACATTTGGTACATTATCTTCTAGTTTCTAAAGCATTTCTCACGTTAACTTATATAAAGTAATGTTTACTGTTTAATAAAGAGTTTATTTTACTAGAAAGTGCTTCTCTGATCTCTCATTGATGCCCTTGTTACTATTTTAACTACTGTCATCTTTTGGTGTTTAAATTGTAGGTAAAATTCTAACCTTTGGATTAGAGCAATGCTGCCAAAAGAATGGTGATCCTTGATAAATAGTTTGGCCGTTTCAGAGGGAAAAAATTCACTGAAACTCTTTTCTTCACATAAAACATACATTTTTCCAATTCTATGCACATGATTCACATTTTGCAACTTTTAAATGTAAGATGACTTATAAAAACTCATTAACAGTATTATGTTCGTAATGTATAATCATTAGGTGCACATGTACATGACAAGGACTAAGTTGTCATGGACTAAGTTTACCTCAGCCAACATGAAGTTAACACGATGTTCATCTTTAGTAATGGACTTTCCTATTAATTTTAATGTTGGTTAAATTTGCATTTTATGGTTGATACTCATTTCTTTTATTCCCAATCACAAAAATGACTCACTGAAAAATGATGAAAATAGTAACAAATATGCCATTAATTAAATGCCATAATGCAAATAGTAGAAAGCACTTCAGTGTGAATGCAGAATTAGAAGGTGTTTGCACTGTGCAAGAGATTCTGAGTGTGATGTTTTCAAAACATCAGATGAACTATATAAGGAAAGACAGTGATGAATATCTGAAGTTTTTTTTTTTGGCTTTCAATCTATTTACCACTGGTCAGTAGAGCATAGTCTTTCAAATACTTGCATGTTTCTGTCAAGTTTTTCACATCTGGTAAATGAATTTAGTTAGATAATTTTATGTTTCCTTGAACAAATGTAAAATAATACATCTCAATTTAAAATCTGTCATACAAGGTGGAGGAGAGTCCAAAATTACAAATATACAGAGTTGCATTCGTTAAAATAAACCACATATGAAACACTTATCAGTTTCTGCCAGATGTTTGGCACACAACTCACTGAGCACTTTATGGCAGGAAGCCACCTCACATCAGTCTCTTAGATCAATTACATGGACACTAAGATGTTTTAACATCTCCTGTCTTAAAGATTATGTCCATTTTTCTATTTGTGTTTTCTATGTTGGGTCATCCGACGTACCCTATAACAAACGAATAATAAAAAGACACTTGCTGAGAAGCTTATATTTGTTAACACTTTCAAAGTTAATAACAAATATAATCAGAACAATCAGAAAACAAATCTTTTAGAAAAATTCTATCAAAGTTGCTTAATTCAGGAACAACACCAAAGAGCAGTTTCTATCATATGCGTTCTAGAGGTGGGTTTTTTTCAAACTATAAGAGAAGTTTATTTAGAAAGTCACAAAAGTAGCAGTGAGCTGTAGAAGAATGGGCTCATGAAACAAGTTACAGAGGCAAAGAAGGGTCCTTGGGAGTTTAGGGGAGAGAAAGAGAGAAACACCTTGAGAGACTAAGGAGGGAGGAAAGGCATGGGCATGCTCTGGCAAACAGGCCAGGTCCCTGTCTCAAGGGATTTTATCTGAAGTCTCAGGAGGATCTTAATAGAACATTCATCAGCTTTCCAGGTGTGCCACCTTTTGGTCTCCACTGATTGGTTGGCACGAGGGCAGGATGTCATTAGTCAGTAGAGCTGGTCCTGATGTCAGCCATGGCAACGCTCTGATTTGCTGCTTCTCTGGGCCTGGAGCTGAAAAACAGCTGTGGCCTATGTGTCGTCTCCAGGGGCTAATGCTAAAGGGAGTGGTCATGCAAGGGCTTGTAGTTTTGCCTGTTGTTTAGCACATAGGGCTCTCCACCCTGATGACCCTCTGCACCTCGCCTATCTTTCCTGCTCTGTTCATGCCTGTCTTACTACCTACTACATTCCCCCCACTCAAGGATTTTGGCTCTCAATTCTCCAAGGGAAACAGGCATGGGGTTTCTTCTGTAGGTACTTCCTGCTGAAGAGGGATAGAGTTTCCTTTCAGAACCAAGAGATCCTTGCTCTCTATTGGAGGGACAGTGAGGCCTGGGCACAGAAGGAGGTTGCAATGGTGTCCAGAATGGGCAAAGGATGGTATTCCTGGAGTATGAATTGGGCTGTGACCTGTTGGAGAAAAACTGTGTTATAAACCTTAATATTATTGAGGCAAACGTTAGAATGACAAAGTGAACAGTCCTAGAGGATATTTTATGTTGCAGACAAAACTATTGATGTGCAGTGTCTGAATCACGATTTGGCATATGTGTTACATATATGAGTAAGAGAAGTCTTTGAATATAAAACACAAGATTACATTAGGAAGTAAGTTGTGAGGACTAGAAAAGGGTGTGTCAAACTTTAATGATGGAACACCAGTTTGGGGGCAGCAATGAAGGTGATTGTTAGGTAAATAAGAGGTTTATACAAAAAGCCATCCCCTTCCTAAAAGAGAGCAGCTATTTTTCAACAAGAAACCATCAAGATACTGATTCAGTGTTGAAGGGAATAGAAATACAATTTGATTTTATCCCTTGCGTCTACACCATTTTTTATAATGCTGTATGGAAACCTGGGCAGGACGTTACAAAGCTGTTTCGTTTCCCCAATACTGCCTGTTTAGAGGAAAGGTGTTCCCATGAAATTTTGAGATAAAAGCATAAATTAAAAATATTTCTTTGTGATGTTGCTAATGTCAGTAAGAGGCTTTTCTTTGATGTTAGGTGTTTTGCTCAAGTGGCATATCAAGCCGTCTTTATACTGTCTTGAAGAGACATCCCACCAGGTCCATAATGTGAATTGTAATGTCAAGGAGATAGATGATTTTAACATTACACAACTCTTGTGTAAATGGCTCAGTTCCACAGAGCTTCATTCCTCAGTTCCTCCCCAATCTCATTTTCTTGGCTTACTGCAGAAACATAATGTATTTGGGAGGTTATTTAAAACCAGGTCCAAACACTGCAACATAATATAAAAGAATACTTTCCTTAAATGAAAGCAAAGGACAGATTGGGAATCCATTTAACAGCATCTGCAGGTAGATTTTTCTTCTGGTGATTGGGGGTAAGATTATTGTGAAAGTGCATGCCTATTTTTAGAATACCAGTGACAAACTTCCTCTTTCTATATGAAAATGTTAATATTGAACAGACCTGGGGGCGGGAGGGGGGGGAATAACTGCTTATATATCATTCTTAGAGTGGTTTATCAAATTGAACACTAAAAGCCTATGCTGACCTGACTTTTTTTCTTAAAGTAGTAATCATCTTTTTACACAAGCAATTTCACTGAACACGCCACCTGCATTATTTAGCAAGCATTCAATGCCCTTATTTTCTGTCCTTTTATAATCCCAGTATTTTGGCAATTTGTCAGAGATCACTTAGCTCTGTCTTTTTACTCCCACCCAAATATCATTTGAAACAGTTTTCAGTACTGGATTGAAAAATACTTTTTAAAAAACGTTTCCTTTATTCACATTCTATGAATTACAATGACGAAGCACATGTCACTTACCAGTAGACAGCCTTTCTTTTAGAAGTTATGTAGAGCAAGGGCCTGTTTTGTACAATATATTGGAGTCTCATAAAATAAGTTTTATATTCTTTGTTACTTCCTAACCAGAATAGAGCTTCTGTTTATTATCATAATTAGTAAATACACAAATATGTCATATTTCTTTACTTATATCCAGATGGCTGGCTATGATCTTTCTTACATGGTAAGCCTGGCATTTTTGAAGCTCTTGAACTGGCACATTAGGCAAAGTCTCAGTGTTGGTCACAAGTACCTTTAAAATACATCTGGCCCTAGCTGGTTTGGCTCAGTAGATAGAGCGTTGGCCTGCAGACTGAAGGGTCCCAGGTTCAATTCCAGTCAAGGGCACATGCCCGGGTTGTGGGCTCCATCCTCAGTAGGGGGTGTGCAGGAGGCAGCTGATCAATAATTCTCTCTCATCATTAATGTTTCTATCTCTCTCTCCCTCTCCCTTCCTCTCTGAAATCAATAAAATATATTTTTTTAAAAACCCCAAAACATCTTGCCCTGCCCGCCCGGTATAGCTCAGTGGTTGAGCATCGACCCATGAACCAAGAGGTCAACAGTTTGATTTGGTTGGATTCCCAGTCAGGGTGCAAACGTAAGTTGTAGGCTCATTCCCTGTAGGGGGCACCCAAGAGGCAGCCCATTGATGATTCTCATCATTGATGTTTCTATCTCTCTCTGAAGTCAATAAAAATATATTAAAAAAATACTTCTGGCCCTATTTCTAGACCTTGTATGGTAATGAATTTAACTTTTACCCATAATAAAGGTTGCATGCCAATAAACAAGTTCTCAAGGTATGTAAAGTATAGTGAATAATATAAATTTTCACCACTCTCGAAAAACTTAGCAATAGCTAATTTTTCAAGACTAAATGAACTTGAATTACAAACACTTTTAGAGAATGCATAAAACTTTGTAGATGAATAAAAAAGTACATTTTTGCAAGTTCTATTTTAGAATGCCTACTTTAAAATATTAAATTTTAATTCATTTAAACGTGTTTATTGGACTACACATTACTAGAAACAAATTCGTGAAGGCCCAAATAGCATGACATACTACTGCAAAACCACCTTGCCTTTCTTTGCCTATCACATTTTTTTAAAATTTTAAATTTAGAAGGAATCAAGGATTCCTTCTTGTTGGAACCCAAATGCTGCTGATTATTTTGAAGGAAAGAAGCTTGTGATAGCATCTTAAAGTAGAATGTGGAATTTTAGTGACATCTGGTGGCCAAGACTTTTCTCTGAGTATTTTATATCTGTGTCATAGATTGGCTTTGTAATATAGTGGACTTCCAGCTGGAAAACATATATTTCTAGTGGTACTTAAAGACTTATGAAAATTTAAGCTGGTATAAAGACTGAAGGCAATTTCCTTATCCCCAATCTCATTTCCTCTCCCTAAACAAACTTGGCTATGCCTGTGGTCTAGCACTCTTAACATTTTTTTTTCAACCTTCCTTTTATAGTTACTATTTTCCCACTTTACAAAAGAGAGATCTTCTCGCCCCTTCTGAACCTCACTGTAGTGCAATGCCTGGTGATGGCAAAACCTCTTGAGTGCTAAACACAGAGAATTTTAAGTTATTGGGGTTGGTGTAGTGAAAGGGAATCACTGTAGTACTATTCAACAAAAGTTTTTCAAGTCAGGTGGCTGCTAAACTTTCTTTAAAATGAGTCAGTTTCCACAAATTAAAAAAAAGCAAATTATGTTTTCATTTGATAGATCACTCACTAAAAATAAATCTGATTTTTTCCTTTTGATGTAAAATTTACATACACTATAATGTGCAAATCTTACCTATGTATATGTTTAAAATATTGGGTGTTATTATAATTTTAGTCCTCTCTATTTATTAATGTAAGCATGACTTCTCATGCTTACATATAAAAAATGAATAGAATTGATGATGAACTCTTACAAGTAATAAACCCATCAAATTAAATTAAGATTTCCAGCAAAATGTGTGAACTAGTTTTGTTGTTTTGATAAATTATATAATACTAAAAATTATAACTCAATCCAGAAGAAAATTTTAGCACATTGTAGTGAATATTTTTAAATTATGAAAATTTTCTTGCATAGAAGTGTTATAATCAATAAGCATGAAATATATCACTTGGGATAAAATTCTTTGGGACAACTGATATAAAAGTAGAAATTTAAGGATTGCAAGTAAAATTTATAACTATAAAAGGAGCTTATTTATAAATATGTAAATAGATAGAATTCAATGAAGTTTGATAATTTTTAAAGAGTTACTTAACACTTTTATTTTAAAAGATGGAAATGACTCTTTTTCAATTACCTAGTAATGTCATGAAATATTTCAGATGTCAACTCAAAATCTGTGAGGGGATAAAGTGTACAAATGTTCTTTCAGACGATAAGCAAGCAAACAAGTTTGAGGAGCAGGACTTTATATTATTTAACTTGACCTTTGGTTCATTAGCTCAGGTAGGTAATGTTTAGGAAGAAAACTACTTTCAGCTTTAGATATGTAGTAATATTTTCTGAAACTAAAATTAGAACAAAGTCAGTACTTTATAGAACATTTCAAATCAAAACCATATTCCAAGATCTAGGAAACTGTTGTCATTATAGCATAAGCCAGAAATCAAAACAAAAGAAGTTGAGTTTGTTTTGTTTTTTTTTCTGATCAGAAACAAAGTGTCCTGATTTGTCTTATTGTAAGATTTCATTGATTATAAGCTACATCATTAATTCAATTATTTTTGGTGCTAAAAATTATCATTATGCTCAATCCTATATAATAAAAGGCTAATATGCAAATAGACTGAACAGCGGAACAACCGAACAACTGAACAATCAGTTGCTATGACATGTGCTGACCACCAGGGGGCACGCGCGGAAAATGGTGGGCATTGGCAGCAGGCGGCAGAGCGCAAAACATGGAGGGCATCAACCACGGTGGGATGGTGGAGCAGGTGAGCGGAGGTGCCAGACCAAGGCAGGGCGCCGGTTGCTGTCATCGGGGTGAGCCTCTGGTATTTACTGAAAATTCTTTGCTCCTGCACGCCTCAGTCCTGCCCGGTGCTCGCACCTGCTGCTGGCACTGGCCCCACTTGCACCCGCTGCCAGCATCTGGCACTGGCCCCGATCGCTCAGTGCTGTCAGCGGGTGTAAGTGGTGGCTGCTAGCCTTGATCCCCTCAGGGCTTCTCCTCCTCCCCCTGCTCCTGAGGGGCAATCAGGGCCGGCAGTCACCTCTTGCACCCGCTACCTGCGACGGCCCCGCTCACACCCACTGTAGGTGCTATCCCTGCTTGCACCCACTGCCGGCACCCGGCACCAGTTTCAATTGCTCGGTGCCATTAGCAGGTGCGAGTGGCGGCTGCTGGCCCTGATCACCCCTGAGGGCTTCTCCACTTCCCCCGGATCCTGAGGGGCCATCAGGCAGCAGCCACTGCTCACACCTGCTGCTGGTACCTGCCCCAATTGCTCCATACTGTCAGCAGGTGCGAGTGAGGCTGGTGCTGTCAGTGCATGGGAGTGGCGGTGGCGGGAAAGGGGCTGCCAGCAGACGGGATTGGCGGTTGGGTGGGAGGGGCTGGGCAGGGGCGTGGAGGATGGGCCAAGACCCGCCCCTGTGCCCACCACAGCCTCATGGTTCACAGTTCTTTTCAAGGTGCACAAATTCATGCACTGGGCCCCAAGTAGATGTATAAAGAAAAAAAATCCAATGTCAGCAATGTTAAATGTGTATGTGTTGGCGGGAGGTGGGGAATGAGGAAGTATCTTAAGACTGAAGAAATAAGCTACATACAGCAGGTTTTTAAATAACGGGTTTTTATTTTTTTATGTGGCATTAGGGTTACACAGAGATATAGAATATGGTCAATATTTATGCTAATAATAGAGGAATATGCAAATTGTCCATGACTCCATCACAGTAACAACCGAACACCAGGCTGTGTGGGGCGACAAGGCCAGCAGGGGGTTAGTGAGGAACGACCAAATGCCTGAACAGCAGGCGGTGGGGGGCGACCAGGTCAGCAGGGGGAGCAGTTGGGGGCGCCCAGGCTGGCAGGGTGGGGCAGTTGGGGATGCCCAAAAAGGGGGGGGGGGGGGCAATTGGTGGTAACCAGGCTGG
>NW_005871123.1:3047195-3048668 GCF_000147115.1 Myotis lucifugus | reverse complement strand
TGGGCAGCTGGACATCCCCCGAAGGGGTCCCAGATTGAAGAGGGTACAGGCTGGGCTGAGGGCACCCCCCCCCTTGTGCACGAATTTTGTGGACTGGGCCTCTAGTTTTTATATAAACAGGAGAAAATTTAATAAGGAAAAGACAGCACAATTAGTACTAACAAACTGGAAGCATTTGCAGAGTAGATTGAACTGTAAGTAAAGAGCAAGACTTAGATTCATGTAGAACAGAGGTTGGCAAACTAAATATTGTCCAAGAGTCAGGGCCTATCCAACATCTGTTTTTGTATAGCACCTCTAGCTAAGAATAGTTTTAATATTTTTAAATGGTTGAATAAAAATTAAAAGAATAATATTTGGTAACATGAAAGCTATAGGAAATTCAAATTTAATTGGAATACATGCATGCTCATTCATTTACGATTGGCTGTTTTGGCTCTACAGGGCAGAGTTGAGTAGTTGTGACCAAGACCATAAGGCTTCCAAAGCCTAAAATATTTAGCTGACTTTTAACACAAAAACTTTGCCTATCTCTGATGTAGAGCAATTTTACAGGCAGGATTGGTGACATGCACAAAGGCTCAGTGGTGATGGTGTGGCATGATGGAAGGAGGAGTAATAGAAGAAGAGTCAGTAGAGTAGAAGTGGATTAGAGCCAGCTTGAAAGACTTTATGTTAGGCATTGAAATGCCTCAGCAATTTTGGAGCCAGGGAATGATTGTCACAGTGCTCTTTAGAAAGATTAACTTGGCAGCAGTATGTGAAATAGATTAGAACACAGTATTAACAACAATGGGGTAGAAAAGTTCAAAGATTATAGCAATGGTATCAACATGAGGCAGCATGTATCTGGAGCTCAGTGGTGACTTGGGAATGAAAGGAAAGGAATAGATAAAAAATTAATATTTATTAGTAATAGCAATTTTGATTTTAAAGATCTTTTAATCTGGATTTTATCATAGGGCTAGTATACATGATTTGACCAAAATCTGTTTAATAGAACTATCCTATATAATAAAGAGCTAATATGCAAATGGTCATCATGCCCTCACACTCTCACGCCCTCATGCCCTCATGCCAGGGCCAGGGGACCTGAGGCCAGGCCGGGGGACCTGAAGCTGCGCCCCCCGCCCTGCAGGGCTTGATGAGGGTGGGGCCAGCCAGGTCTGGGTCTCACGCAATTTCGAGGCAGGCACGCAAGGGTGGGCGGGGACTTGACTCTGGGTCCCACGGTGCGCCCCAGGCTCTAACAGGAGGGAGATTTTCATATACATTTTACTAATTTTCTTTCATCTCTGACATTTCTATTATAGAGAAAGAGCAAATAGCAATATTAAGATATTTCCTCTAATTAATTCCCTTTTAATGTGCACGAATTTCATGCACCAGGCCACTAGTATAAATAATAAGATGCTACTCCCAATGTGCAATTAACCAACCAATCACTAGGTTTCCTCTTCAGTGCAATGTCAA
>NW_005871123.1:3041710-3047061 GCF_000147115.1 Myotis lucifugus | reverse complement strand
AGAAGATGATTCTCTCTCATCATTGATGTTTCTATCTCTCTCTCTCCTTCCCTCTTCCTCTCTGAAATCAATAAAAATATATTTTTTAAAAAAAGAAACAACCTGCAAATGAAAGAAAAAGAGAATTCTCCAGAAAAAGAGATAAATGAAATGGAGATAAGAAATTTATCTGATATAGACTTCAGAATAGTGGTGGTAAAGATGCTCAACAGCATGAGAAAAGATATAGTAACTATGAAAACAGAACTAAAGAATGACATAGCACACATAAAGACCACATTGGAAGGAATACACAGCAGATTAGGGGAAGCTGAGGACTGGATCAGTGAATTAGAAGACAGGGTAGAAAAAAATCACTCAACCAGGGAACCAAAAAGAAAAAAACAATTAAAAACCAGGAGGACAGAGTAAATATTGTGAAATGTAACAATATTAGAATAGTAGGTGTGCCAGAAGAGGCAGAAAGTGAGGAAGGGGTAGAGAACATGTTTGAAGAAATAATGGCAGAAAACTTCCCTAACCTGGTGAAGGAAAAAAGTCACACAAGTTCAGGAGTTACAGAGAGTCCCAAGCAAGAAGAACCCAATAGAGCCACACCCAGACACATCATAATTAAAGTGCCAAAAATTAAAGACAAAGAGAATCTTAAAGGCAGCAAGAGAAAAGAAAACTGTTACCTATTAAGGAGCTCCCATAAGACTATCATCTGATTTCTCATCAGAAACTCTATAGAGCAGAAGGGAATGGCATGAAGTACTCAAGGTATTGGAAAGCAAGGATCTGGACCAAGATTACTATATCTAGCAAGGCTATCATTCAAAATAGATGGTGAACTAAAGAGCTTTCCAAACAAAAAAAGGCTAAAGGAGGTCATCACCACTAAGCCAGGATTACAAGAAATGCTAAATGGACTGCTGTAATGAGAAGAAGAAATAGAGAGAGAAACATAGGCATACAACATTAAAATGGCAATAAATAAGTACCTATCAATAATAACCTTAAATGTAAATGGATTAAATGCTCCCAAGAAAAGACATAGGGTAGCTATGGATACAAAAACATGACCCAACTATATGCTGTCTACAAGAGACACACCTCAAAACAAAAGACTCACATAATTTGAGAGTGCAGGGATGGAAAAAAATTTCCATGCAAATGGAAAAGAAAAATAAGCTAGGTAGCAATACTCATATCTGATAAAATAGACTTCAAAATGAAGGTCGTCACAAACCAACCTACATGAGGTCACTACATAATACTAAAGGGATTGATTCAACAAGACGATATAACTCTGGTAAACATATATGCAGCTAATATAGGAACACCTAAATATATAAAACTACTTCTAGAGAACTTTAAGAGAGATCAACAACAATACAGTCAGAATCGGGGACTTTAACACCCCGCTGACTTCAATGGATAGATCCTCCAGACAAAAAATTAACAAGGAAATAGTGACTCTAAAGGACACACTGGATCAGATGGGCCACTCACTCTTTCCTCCTTGAAACACTTTCTCCAAGGGGCCCCTAGGACACCACCCGTCTTTTGTCTTCTTTGTATCTAACTGGCCACTGTTTCTCTATTTCTCTTACTAATTCCTCATTTTCCTGATCTATTAACATTGGAGGGACTCAGAACTCAGTCCTTAGATTTCTTCAGTACCAAACATCATACTTTGTTGGTCTCAGCCATTCTCATGACACTAAATAACATCTTTGTGTATTATAATTTTCAAGTTTATACCTTTGGTTGGAGTCTCCAAACACGTTATATTTATGTTTAAATTCTTTGTTGTTGAAAGTATTACCTATGTCTACTTCCCCCCCATTGACCTCTCCCCACTCACTCCCACCTTCCAGCACAGGCCCTCACTCCCCGCCCCCCATTGTCTGTGTCCATTGGTTATGTTTATATGAATGCATACAAGCCCTTTGGTTGATCTCTTCTTTTTAAAATTTTAATTTATTTTATTTTTTATTGTTGATTCTATTTCAGATGTCCCCCATTCCTCCCCACTTTGCTCACCTCCACCCAGCCCCCACCATCCCTCCCCTGGCCTTCACTATTGCTACATGATTCACTCTTGCACTACTTTCAACTCCGTGTAAACATTGCCTTCTTTTTTTTTTTTGTATTAAATATTTTGCTCTTAAAAAAAAAAAACTTTACTGTTGAAAGAATTACACATATTTCCTTTTTCCCCCCATTGACCCTCTCCAGCCCACCTCCACCCCTCATCCTAGGCCTTCATCACCTATTGTTTGTGTCCATGGGTTATACATATATGCATACAAGGTCTTTGGTTGATTACCTCCCAGGCACCCACCCATTCCCACCTTCCTTCTGAGATTCTGCACTCTGTTCCATGCTTCCATGTCTCTGGATCCACCCTGTTTGTCAGTTTATTTTGTTACTTAGAGTCTACATATGAGTGAGATCATGTGATACTTGTCTTTCTCTGACTGACTTATTGCACTTAATATGATACTCTCCAGGTCCCTCCATGCTGTTGCAAAGAGTAAAAGACTCTTCTTTTTTACTGCTGCATAGTATTCCATGGCATAAATGTACCACAGCTTTTTATCCATTCGTCTACTGATGGGCACTTGGGCTGTTTCCAGACCTTAGTTATTGTAAATTCTGCTGCTATTGAAATGTGGGGTTTGGGGTGCAGATTCTTCTGTGGGTCCTTGTCCTACAAAGTTTGAAGAATAAATTCACAGATTAAAAGACTTCTTTAATAAAATTGTGGAAGTTTATTGGAAGCATCTACAAACTCTCCCTGGGGAGGGTTCCACAAAAGGGGAACCTTCTGGGGAGGGGTTCCCAAATAGGAAAAGCCTGCTCTCTCTCTCTCTCTCTCTCTCTCTCTCTCTCTCTCTCTCTCTCTAATGGGGAATTTTTTTTAAAAAAAATCTGCCTCATGTCCCTTTGTCTTTGGTTTATATATGCTACAATTCTTTGTCTGAACGTGACCCTTTCTAATTTGACCCTTCATTAATTTAGGACCCCCATGCTTTCCTCATTGGTCACTCTGCTACATAGTATCAGTTTCAAAGGTCAAAACCCACGCGGTGCCCCCCTCTTTCTTTCGCCTTATCTTGAAACATTCCCCTATCCTTTGTAAAAATATGTGTTCCTCTTCCTAGTATCTTGCAACATTTCTCTATCCTCTGTCAAACTATGTTTCCTTCTTCCCATCCTGCTGTCCTACATATTTTACTCTAGGTAACTGTAGTGAGTAATATCTTAATGACAGAAACATAATCTATTAATTCATTTTATTTTTATTTCACCCAAAATTTGGCACATGGTAGGTTTGATATTCTCCAGGACAGCAAATGTATTTTGGTCATTTTCTTTATGCAATATTCTTTAGTTTAAAGGAGAAAAAATGAGGAGGATGGATGTGTATTTTAAAGAAATTTACAATCTATAGGATATTATGTAATCAAATAAACACACAATTAGGAAGTTTAAGGTACAAGTGAAACAAGAAGTAGCAAGTACTATATAGAATTTCTTTTCTGGAAATATGGACAACAAGACATTAAAATTCTTTTTTTTTCTTTTTTAAATTCTCACTCAAGAACATGCTTAGAGAGAGGAAGGCAGAGGGAAAGGGAGATGGGGAAGGAAAGGGAGAGAGAGAGAGAGAAAGAGGGACATTAATGTAAGAGAGAAACACCTATTGGTTGCTCTCTGGTAAGGGCATGTGCTGGGTTGTAGGATCAACTGCAACCCAGCACGTGCCCTTACCAGGAATCTAACCAGCAACCCTTTGGTGCATGGGATGACACTCAACCAACTGAACCACTACAGAGAAGAGTAGAAATATTGATTATATTGATTAACTAGAATTTATATGATTATTCACACTACAATTTTAAGGGTGACCGCTAAAATAAATTGGACTTGCAATCTCTAGAAAATAAATGAAGGGGGGACACGAAGTTAACAAAAAATGAGGTTAAAATTTATGACAAAAGCAGAAAAATTAGAAAGCACAAAATAAAATGTTAGTAATGTGTAAATATATTAGTAGCCATAATAAATATAAATGGATTAAATGGCCAGTTAAAGGAAAAAGATAGAATTGATAAAATAATTTTTAAGTTATTAGTACCACTGATGATCCATATAGCAACAAATTACCACTCCAACTCCTATAGAAATTATTTCACATGGCTTGACAAACTAATAAAAAAAGCAAAATTTTTTGGTTTCTTAGAAGAAATAAAGAGCAACACATGACTACAAGACAAAAAAGTATTTCTTAGATAAGAGTTACTAGCACAAATCACAAGGCGGAAAGATGGTAAAATTGACTGCATATACATAAAGTTATTTAATTTGTGTGAAACATAATTAGAGGATGAATATTACTTATAATAGTATTTCACTGTTCATCCAGTGAAAATATAAAAAACTACAAAGATAAACCAAAGTTGAGCAGATATTTGAAAGTATAAGAATGATAAAGGGTAGAATCCAGAATTTTAAAAATCTCTTAAAATATATATAAGAAAAGACAATTTGATTGAAATATTGGTAAGTAGATGAAAAGGTAATTTTTCAGAGAAGAAAGAAATTTGACTAACAAATTTGTTGAAATTCATATATAATCTGGAGAGAGAAAATTAAAACCACAATAAGTAACAAGTATATCTCTCAAATCAACAAAAATTTAAAAGTCTTGAAAATACAAAGTTTGGGTGAGAATATGGAGTATCAGGAACAATGCTTGGAGTGAATATTGGAACAAATCTTACAACTCAATAATTTAAATTCTAGGTACATAAACAAACAAAAAAACCCCACACAAACCCTCTGGATTATACATACAAGGAAATGATTTTAGCGACATTACTTATCATAGTAAAAAACAGTGAAAGCACTTTAAATGTCTATAAACACAGAGACTGGATGAAACAATTTATATTATGACTAGAGGCCCGGTGCACAAAAATTTGTGCACTCAGGGGGGTCCCTCAGCCCGGCCTGTGCCCTCTCGCAGTCTGGGAACCTCGGGGGATGTCCATCTGCTTGCTTAGGCTTGCTCCCCAGGGGATAGGGCCTAAGCTGGCAGTCAGACATCCCTCTGGCAGCCGGGCAGCCGGAGATGTCCACTTGCCAGCGGGGAGCAGGCCTAAGCTGCAGTTGGACATCCTTAGAGCTGCTGAGGAGGTGGGAGAGGCTCCTGCCGCCACCACTATTGTGCTGGTAGCTGACAGTCTGGCTTGTGGCTGAGCAGAGCTCCCCTGTGGGAGCGCACTGACCACCAGGGGGCATCTCCTGCATTGAGCGTCTGCCCCATGGTGGTCATTGTGTGTCATAGTGACCAGTCA
>NW_005871123.1:2996738-3041610 GCF_000147115.1 Myotis lucifugus | reverse complement strand
CTGCTGGGGTGCCTGGCAGCCTGGGTGAGGGGCTGAGGGCCGTTTTTAGGCTGCCCACAGCCCTTCAGGGTAGGGGAGTCCGCTGGGGTGCCTGGCCAGCCTGGGTGAGGGGCAGATGGCTATTTTCAGGCTGGCCACACACCCCCCGCGACCCAAGGTCCCAGCCTTCTTTTTTCTTCTTTTTTCTGGGATTTATTTATCTTCTATAATTGAAACTTTGTAGCCTTGAGTGGAGCCAAGGGCTGGCCAGGGCAGGCAGGAAGCTTGGCTTCCTCCATCGCCGGGGACAACCCAAGCCTCCTGCTCTCTCCAGCTCCATGGCCATGGCCATCTTAGTTGGGTTAATTTGCATACTTGCTCCTGATTGGCTTGTGGGCATGGCTTGAGCATAGCGGAGGAACAGTTAATTTGTATGTTTCTCTTTTATTATATAGGATGATGGAATACTCTATATTACTAAAAGTAAATAAGTTAGGTTTACATGTAACAAGACTAAATGTTGGGCAAACAACTTTTACCCCATACATTCCCTAAGTCATAGGATAAGATATACAGTATGACATCATTTTAATAAATTTTGAAAAATAAAAAACTATTATATATTATTTAGATTATATACATATATAGCAAAATTATAAAGAATGCACATAAATGAAAATATTAGTTATAGTCATGGTTACCTCTGTGAGAGAGTGAGGAAAATTCCTTTGGGGAAGGGTACGCTGAGATCCTATGTTTTTAATTGTTTGTTAGTTGTATTTCTCTCTATGCCTTCTTTTATATTTGAAATATTACAAACATGTGGGTTTTTTTTTTTGAAGGACTATAAGAGTTACGGAGGGCATGGAGATCAACTTTGGAGGGAATCAGGTACATAACAGTTAATTTGTCCAAAGAAGCCAAAGGATGAAAGGCAGAGATGGAAGTGACAAGGGCACCAGGGAGGAAGACAACAGCATGGGCTTCTGCCCTGACACTAGGAGGACTGGTCGCACCTGAATATGGAGACAGGTAGAGAACAAGAGGAATGCCATTTAGGATACTTCAGGAAATGCTTTGATTATAGGGTTTTCTGTTTTATTCATATAAAATGGGGAGATATTCAGGGCTTATAAGCAGGGAATTATAAGATTTTATGTGTGCTTTCGAAATACTAAAATGGTACAGAATTAATCAAGACTTGGAATGAAAAAAATGATGAATCTGATATGTGAAGATACTTAAGATACTTAATGCAATATTCCAGGCAACAGATGATGGAGAGTTACCTGTAGCTAGGAGGCTGGCACTGGAAGTGGGAAAGAAAAGATGGGGATGATGAATAGTATTGAGAATAGAATGATAAGTCAGAGTCTGACTGTGGGTAGGGTGCGGGGATGGCATGTAAGATTTATAGATAACTTCAAGCTTTTGAGGCTAGAGGGCAGAGTAGTTGTGGCACTAATAGAAACAGAAATATCAGGAAAACATACTAGTTTTGAAAAGAAAATTCAGTTTTATACACATTGAGTTTTATATAGTCCCTAGAGAGATATTGAGAAAGCAGTTGAGAACCATGTACCTGCTCAATGGGGATACTAGCAGACATATATAGATTAAATTAACCACAGATTAAAAATATTTGAAAAAAAAAGTTATGTTGTTATTGGCTACTATGTATTTAGGCCTACGATGGTTGTATCTGTACTGAACATGATTTTTTTTGCTTTGTCATTATTTCCTAAACAATACAACTATTCACATAGCACTAACATTGTATTAGGTATTGTAAGCAATCCTGAGATGATTTAAAGCAAAGGGGAAAATGTGCATAGATTAGATGCAAATACTACTAAGGGACTTGGGCATCTGAGGATTTTGGTATCTGCAGGGGATTCTGGAACCAAACCCCACTGGATACCAAGAGATGACTGTAGTTATGATTCCATCCAAAGGCAAGCATTAAAAAATATTCATGGAAATAGATCTCTGGAATGAATATTTTTTAGGATGATAGAGAAGAACCAGAAAGAGTTGTGTAAGCAGTGCTAAGAGAGGGACTGTGGTCACAGCATCATCCTGAAGTGAAGCAAAGGAACTAGAACTAAATGGAATGTTTCACAGGTCATTGTTGCCTATTGAGAGAGTGGTTTTAAAAGAACAGCTAAAAACGTGATGCATTCTGATTATAACTAAGTTTTTAAACATAAAATTTATGCTATTTTAATTAATTGGGACATTCGTTTCCAATTCTTTGACTGATCGTTTCTGACTTCCCTTCCTATTTTATAATTCTTTTAGTGACTTTCTCATCTTCAGGGCATTTACCAAACAGTAGTTTCCAGAAATAGTTACAGGACAAATGAAGTGTAGTGAAACAGTGTAGCTTCATTTTTTTCCATTGACAGAGTCATCTTTCAAAGCCCTAAGCTTTTAAAAATAACTTTGCTCCAGTGATTTTAGTGATAATGCCTATTATATTTACCTATTTTAGCTACATTCATTGAATTAATGGAATTAGTTTATGTGTTTCATTTTGTTTTTAACTCAAATAATCAACTGTTAAGCACATAACTTACCCAGTCCCTCAGATATAATAACATAATTTTGATATTCCATGTGTTCAAGTCCTTTATCTACAACATTTGTATTGTCTAATTCACATTGTTACAGATTCACACTTGCTTCTTTCCTTAAGGTATTTATTTGAAAAAGTCTTAGTGAATCCTAAATATGTGGCATTTGATTAAAACATTTATATTTGTTTTTTTTTTTTAAATTTACCTTTATTGTTGAAAGTATCACAGGTGTCCTCCCATTCCCCCCATCATTATTTTCTCATGCAGAATCATCATAGAATCTTAAATCTGGAAAAGGCCTTAGAGAAAATTAACATGCATCATTTGATGCATGAGGAATGGAAGTCCCAGATAAATTAGGGGAATAATTAAAAGTCACATGACTTGTTGACACACCTTATATGACTCAGAGTTATACAATTGCAAGGATCAACACATAATAAAATGGTTAAAAAATTACTTGCTTATCACAGTCATTCTAAATATTATTAGATTTCCACAATGGACATCAAACTATGTTAAGAGCTGATGAGGAAACCAAAGGTGGTGATAACATTCTCCCTTCCCTCTGGGAGGTACATACTTGGGGGAAATCTTTGCTGTGTACCTATAGAATCTAATAGAAAGTTGTCATTGTGGAATGAAACAAGAATGAATGAATGATTTTAGCTAACAAAATGTTTCCCTTCTGTTATATGGTAAAATCACTAACAAACAAACCAATAAAAATATAATGTAGATTAATGTTTTTAAACGAAGTGGTCAAACTAATTCCCAAGTGCAAGACGCTTTGAGCCTTCACTTGAACAACAACAACAAAATGCTGTTGTCCAAAAGATTTGACCAAGGAGGATTGGGAAATTTAGATTTTTCTCCCTTTGTCCTTCATTTAAGAAATCTCTTCACTCAACACTAGAAAAAGGGGCTTGCGCACAAAGGCACTTTGAAGTGAGTATGTATGAAAACAGTAGACCTTCGATATTTAATCTAATAGCACAAAGTTTTGAAAACGCTCCATAAAATTTAAGCTTAACTCAGATTAGCATCTCATATTATTGTATACCAGATAAATTTTGTGGGAAAAGAATAATGATTAATAAAGGAAGTCATTGTTAAAATAAAGAGGGAAATAGTATCGTTTCATCTTTATTTTTTTAATTTTTCTAAATAACGTATTTGAGTAGGATGAAAGGGAGAGAGGTGGACCATTAGTAAAACAACCACAATAAACCGTGCCTGCATGATAAGAAGCCATGCTGGCCCTGACCAGTTTGGCTCAGCGGATAGAGCGTCGGCCTTCGGACTCAAGGGTCCCAGGTTTGATTCCCGTCAAGGGCATGTACCTTGGTTGCGGGCACATCCCCAGTGGGGAGTGTACAGGAGGCAGCTGATCGATGTTTCTAACTCTCTATCCCTCTCCCTTCCTCTCTGTAAAAAAATCAATAAAATATATTTTAAAAAAGAAGCCATGCTGATTAAGAGATACTAATAAAATTATGGACTAAGATTGATTTTCAAGAAATTATTCAAGGTAGGGGAAGCCAGGGGATTGTCAAGGGTGGGGGGAAAAAGGAGACATATGTAATACCCTTTGTAATACTTTAAGCAATAAAAAAAATAAAAAAGAAACTATTCAAATATCTTCAATTTATTATTGAATAAATGCTTGGGTGCATCACCCTTAAACCATGCGTTCCCACGGAGTAGTAAACAATTCTGAATCTGGCCACAGTGAGGAGCTGTTGCGACACAGATTTACATTGCCATGCGGAGGAATGCATATTCCAATCATAATGGGAACATGGATTTCCACGGGCAGCACTGCTTTCCTTTCCATTTTATAATATCTTATCATAACTTAGCACCTCCATTTTCTACTGTAAGTTCATAAAGGTGTGTGGCACACTATTTTTTCTAGAGAAAACATTAGAATTTTTATGCATCTGGTACCCCTAAATAATCACATGTAATATGGTGCTTTAAACTGATTCTCCATACCATGACTGGGAATCTATGTAATGCTAAATGAACCAATTTCAATATACTGTACAGTGTTCTTAAAAGCCCCACGAGGGCATGTAAAATAATACCAAATACCACCACAGTTCGTGGGTTTCATTTAAGAATGAAATGGCATTCCCTGTAAAAAAAAAAAAAAAAACATTCACGATTTCATGTGCAAATGTAGCTGTTATTTCATTTCACAAACGTGAAGTGCCTACTCTGTGCCAGACACACTTCCCAGATATGCAGAGAGAAACAAAATAGACTTGATCCCTATCTACTGGAACTGAGTGACATTAAAAAGATTTACAAATACATAATTACTGTGAGACAAATGTGATGAGGGCAAAATAAAGGATACAATCAAGTGTTATGGGAAGAGAGAAAGAAGTGAGGTGACAAATTCGCCAGGAAGAAAGTGTTCCCAGGTAGAGGGAACAGCATTTAGAGAGGGGGAGGGAGTTTGGTAACATCAACAAACTGAAACAATGTTACTAGGTTAATAGGCTTGATGGAACTTGTTGAGGAGGGTCGGGTTAGAGTGGCAGGAGATGACCTGCCAAGTCAGCAGGGGCCAAAACATCTTTGTGTTCAATACATAATTTGGATGAATATAGATCCTTTGTAAAGAGCTGAGTATCTTTTGGCAGGCAGTAAGGAAACCCAGTTTCTTTCTACTATTAGTAAATGATTTGTTATGTCACTATATTAACAATATATTATTATTAATAATTATTATTTTGGCACTATGAGAATTCTAGCACTTATAATTCCCACAGTACATCTTTTTTTAAAAGAATAATTCTCACCTGAGGATATGTTTTTATTGATTTTAGAGAGAGAGGAAGGGAGAAAGAGAGAAACATTGATGTGAGAGAGAAGCATCCCTGGGTTGCCTCCTGTACATGCCCCCACCAGGACTCAAACCTGCAATACTTTGGTGTATGAGACACTTCAACCAACTGAGCCACACAGTGTGTCTTAGAAAGTGCCTGTTATGTGCTGAAATGACTACAGATGCATCAGAATTGGCTACACATTTTGTTTGTTTTTTGGTTCTCACCTGAAGATACGTTGATTGGTTTGAGATGAAGGCATTTTGTATTTACTCACATGCCATTTGTTGGTGCTTTTCTTGCCCTCCTGTCAATTTGAATTTTCATCTGGTATCATTTTTCTTCTGCCTATTGGACTTCTTTTATCATTTTTTTCCCTCTGATTCAGGTCTGCTAATTATGAGTTTTCTTAGCTTTTTTCTCAAAAGTTCTTTATTTCACTTTTAGATTTGAAAGTTATTTATCTGGATACAGAATGCTAGGTTGATATTTTGTATTCTTTCTGCATTTGAAAAATTTACTTCATTTTCTTTTTTTGACAAGCAGAAGTCTGAAGTCATTCTTATCTTTGTTCTCTGTACTTAGTGTGTTTTTCCTTCCTTTCTGTATCACTTGTTCTCAGCAATTTAATTATGATGTCCTCAGTGTCGGTTATTCTTTAATCATGCTTGGGATTTGTTAAGCTTTCTGAGTCTATGGGTTTTTATTTTTATCAAATTTGGAAATGTTTTGGCCAATTCATATCTATTTTTCACTCCTATATCACCCCCTCCCCCCAAGATTCCAATAATATGTAGGTTAAGCTGCTTGATAGTTTCCCACAGGACAGTGAGACTCTGTTCATTGTTCTACATTTTATTTTCTCTCTGCTTTATTTTGAACAGTTTTTATTTCTGTCTTTCAGTTTACTTCTCTTCTCCACTTCCTCCCCCACGAAGTGTTTAATTTGCTGACAACTGTGTCCAGTGAAATTTTCATGACAAGATAATGTATTTTTCATTTCTGGATGTCTCATTTTATTGTTTTTATATCTTTCAGTTATTTCTTCATTATATTTATGTTTTAAATTTTGAGCATATTTACAATATTTATTGTAGCTGGTTTAAAGTCCTTGTTCACAAATTCCATTATCTCTGTCATTCCTTGAACAGTTTATATTGATCAATTTTTTTTTCCAGGGTAAGGTTTATATTTCCCTTCTTCTTGGAACGTTTAGGAATTTTTTATTGTATGCTACACATTATAAATTTCTCATTGTTGAATCTAGATTTTGTTGTACTCCTTTAATAAGTTCTATATTTTGCTCTGACAGTATTTTGCTCTGACAGGCAGGAACATTACTTCAAATAAGTATAGTTTTTTCAAGGCTTGCGTTTAAGCCATTTTTGGGTGAGTACATGTAGACATGCTCTAGGACTAGTTCATTCCTGATATAGAGGATAGAGGATAGTGTTTTCTGGATACTCCATAGGCTCCTTGTGTAGTAATCTGCTTGGGCTGCCATAACAGAATACTACAGACAGGATGACTTAAATAACATTGATTTTGTCACAGTTCTAGAGCCTAGAAGTCCAAGATCAAGATGCTGATCGAACCCTAGTCGATTTGGCTCAGTGGATTGAGTGTCGGCCTGCGGACCAACGGGTTCCGGGTTCGATTCCGGTCAAGGGCACGTACCTCGGTTGCAGGCTCCTCCCCGGCCCAGGCCCTGGTCAGAGCTTGTGCAGGAGGCAAACAATCGATGTTTCTCCCACATAGATGTTTTTCTCTGTCTTTCCCTCTCTCTTCCACTCTCTCTAAAAATCAATGGAAAAATATCCTTGGGTGAGGATTAACAAAACAAAATAAAAAGATGCTGAATAAGGTTGCTTTCTGGTGAGACCTCTCTTTCTTTCTGGCTTGCAGCTGGACACCTTCTTATTGTGTCTTCACATGCTCCTCTCTCTGTGCATGAGCTGATGTCTTTCTGTGTACTTCCTGGTCTTTCCCTCTTCTTATATATGAGGACACCCATGTTATAAGATTGGGGTCCCACCCTTATAAGCTTATTTAACTTTAAGTATCTCCTTAAAAGCCCTATAGTATATAGGGCCTATACGGTCACAATGGGAATTGGGGCTTCAACATGAATACTCTGGCACACCATTCAGTGCATAGCACCCTGCATATTTAATAAGGTTGTTGCACTCAGGCTGCCGGGAACTGAATAGATAATACTAGCCTTGTAGGAGCTGTCAAAAATTTTTGTCTGATGGGGTATCCAGTAATTGTTCTTTCCCTTAAGAGTTTTTTCCCCCCCTAGTTCTGTAGCATTTCACCTTATACATGCTCATGTTATTCTTTATTGAAAGACTTTAAGAAACCCCTATAAAGATTTCTGGAGCCCTTTCTCTTGTTTTATCCTCTGCCTCCTAAATTCTAGCGTTCGTAGCATCCCTAAACATCACCTTTGTTTTCTCACTCTATTTGTGTTCCCCTCACTATGCTGCACCTGGAAACTGCCTGAGGCAGAAAGCTAATATAGATATAGGACTCACATTGGTTCCTCTGTCTATTGTCTCAAAAGAGTTGTATCATTTTCTTTCTAGTTTTCTACTTGTTTTTGGCAGGAGATAAAATCTGAAAGATAGAAGTTATTCATGGGCAGAAGCAGAAGTCCTTTTCAAAATTTACATATGTAAAATTAAATGTTTGTAACTACTTACTTTTTTATCTTTTTTCTTTTTTGTTTTTTTTTTATTTCAAGAAAAAAGATTTTAAATATAATGTTACATGCAATAAACATTAATATCTCAAGAAAAGATATTTTAAATATGATAATGTTACATTCAATGAACACCAATTGCTCAAGAAAAATGGTCTTACATATAATAATATTACATGCAATAAACATTAATATTTCAAGAATAAAAGGATTTTAAGTATAATAATATTACCAAAACTGTACTAACATAGTATGATATCACAAAAGTTAGAGAAAATATTAAAAATCTGCTAATAACAGGATTACTTCTATTATATTCTAGAATATTTTCCCCCCTTCGGCTCTATTTTTGTTCATCAGTTTATGTTGTTCATTATATTCCACAAATGAGTGAGATCATATGATACTTATCTTTCTCTGACTTGCTTATTTCACTTAGCATGATGCATTTAGCATCTATTTTGTCAGATATGAGTATTGCTACTCCAGCTTTTTTTTCTTTTCTATTTGCATGGAAATTTTTTTCCCATCCCTTCACTTTCATCTTGTGTGTGTCTTTTGTTTTGAGGTGTGTCTCTTGTAGACAGCATATAGTTGGGTCATGTTTTTGTATCCATTCAGCTACCCTCCACCTTTCGATTTGAGCATTTAATCCATTTACATTTAGGGTTATTATTGAGAGTTACTTATTTATAGCCATTTTAATTCTGTATGGCTAGGTTTCTCTCTCTGTTTCTTCTTAGCAATCCCTTACAGCAATCCTTTAGTATTTCTTGTAATGCTGGCTTGGTGGTGATGACCTCCTTTAGTTTTTTTGTCTGGGAAGCTCTTTATTTGACCATCTATTTTGAATGATAGCCTTGCTGGATATAGTAATCTTGGTCCAGATCCTTGCTTTCCATTACCTTGAGTACTTCATGCCATTCCCTTCTGGCCTGTAGAGTTTCTAATGAGAAATCAGGGTCAGCCTTATGGGAACTCCTTTGTAGGTAACAGTTTTCTCTTGCTTTAAGATTCTCTCTTTGTCTTTAATTTTTGGCATTTTAATTATGATGTATCTAGGTGTGGGTCTCTTTGGGTTCTTCTTGTTTGGGACTCTCTGTGCCTCCTGAACTTGTGTGACTTTTTCCTTTACTAGGTTAGGGAAGTTTTCTACCATTATTTCTTCAAACACCTTCTCTATCCCTTTCTTCCTTTCTGCTTCTTCTGATACACCTACTATTCTAATGTTACATTTCATATTGTCCCACATCTCCCTTAAGCTGTCCTCCTGTTTTTCAATTGTTTTTTTTTCTTTTTGGTTTTCTAATTGAGTGATATTTTCAACTCTGTCTTCTAATTCACTGATTTGATCCTCAGCTTCCCTTAATCTGCTATATATTCCTTCCAATATGTTCTTTGTTTGTGTTATGTCATTCTTTATCCCAGACTGTTCTTTTTTCATAGTTACTATATCTTTTTTCATACTGTTGAGCATTTTTAACATCATTACTCCAAATTCTGTTTCAGATAAAGTTCTTATCTCTGCCTCATTTATCTCTTCTTCTGAAGAATTCTCTAGTTCTTTCATTTGGGGGTTGTTTCTTTGTTTCCTCATTTTGGTTGTCTTTTTGGATTTGTGACTATGTTTTAGGTAGATCCTCTACACCTCTCAATCTCTAGTGCAGGACAGTGTTAAAGGCTGTTTTTGACTAATTGGATCAGGCAAAGACTCAAAGCCTCCACAGACCTCCTCTGTCTACAGACTAATAGGATTCTGACTTGAATTGTCCCCAGGCAATCATCCTCAGGTGTGGCAAGAGTTTTTTCAACAGGGTGGGGCAGTTGCTTCTGCCTGGAGGCTAATTGTTACTTTTAATCTCTTAAGTGGCCTCAGGGCAAGGTGTTTTCCAATAGGTGTGTCGACTGTCTTCCCCCTAGGCAAGGCAGATGTCTATGTGGGAAAAATGTCCTCTGCTATGTGAGGGAATGACTAAGCCCAGGCAACTTGGGGTGCCTGCCTTCTGAGCTCTATCCCCTGAGTCCCCAGTCCTGGGTTCTGCTCTCACAGCTCCAGTTCACTTCACCCTCCCTCTGCCAGAGCACAAGGTGGGTGGCTCCACAGGGAATTTTTGTGCATTGGCCCTTTAAGAGGGTGCCCAAACTTTCAGCTGCCACTCCCTGGCACACAGCACCCCACTGCTTTTCACAGCTAGATGTTATGTGGCTACCCTCCTCAGTTTGGTGCTCTCTGCTGGGGAGCCCAGCTTCAGGATTAGATCCCAGAGTTCTCAGTGGCACCCCCTGCACAGCTGAGATATCTCTCCTCGACTTCAGTTGCCATCTGTGGATTGCCTGGCCAGCCCTTTCGTACCTCTGCCCCTCCTACCAGTCTCTATGCGGGCTCCACCTTTGGTCGTTGGGTATTAGGGTTCTCTCCTGTGAGTTTTCCATTGATTATTCAGGAAGCCTTTCCATATTTTAGTTTTAATTCCAGTTTGTTCCTGGGAGCATGTTCATGCAACATCCTCCTACTCTGCCACCATTTTAAATCCCTGTAACTATTTAATTTTTTAATAAATGGATGATGTTAATCCTATATAATAAAACCCTAATATGTAAATCAACCAAATGGCAGAACGACCAGTCACTATGACGTGCACTGACCACCAGGGGGCAGACGCTCAATGCAGAAGCTGCCCCCTGGTGGTCAGTGCGCTCCTACAGGGGGAGCACCGCTCAGCCAGAAGCCAGGCTCGCAGCTGGAGAGTGCAGTGGCCGTGGCGAGAGCCTCTCCTGCCTCCAGGACAGCGCTAAGGAGCCTCTCCCACCTCTACAGCAGTACTAAGGACCCCTCAGTGGACATCCCCCGAGGGGTCCTGGACTGCGAGAGGGCGCAGGCCAGGCTGAGGGACTCCCCCCAGTGCATGCATATTATGCACTGGACCTCTATTATTAACATATTTGCCTTCTAGACGTATCTACTAGTATCTAGAACACATATTCTAGATAGATAGAGGGTAAATCTATAAAGATCTATAAGGCAAGATATATGGATCTTGTCAATGTAACTATATTGAGTTATACTGTGGTTCTAATTACAGCCCCTAAAGCCCCCAAAATATATTTAATTAGAATCTAAGATGAAATACTTATCAAAACTTAACCTCACAGTAGTAAAAGTATTGTGAAATATGTTGTGAAAAATTGCTCTCAGTTGAGTACCATTGCTATAAGGTATCCTTAGACTGACCAAACATGAAAATAATATAGCTATTTGTTCAATAATTGAATATCATTGATCTCAAACATTTTATTGCAATGTCACCCAACCTTTTGTGCAAATGAGAATTACACAGATGCAAGTATAGGGAGGGTATTGAAGTTTAAAAAGTTGTACAGGTGATAATGATGCACATCAAATGTTGAGAATTGCTATTGTGGAGCTCAGACTTGAGTGTGTATCAGAATCAACTGGAGGCCTTGCTAAAACACAGATTGCCAATGTCCAGTCTTTGAGACTTTGATTCATTAGGTTCGATCAGAGCCTAAGATTTTTCATTGTTAACAATTTCCCAGGTGATGCAGCTGCTGCTAATTCTGAAACCTTACCTTGAGAATCATTGTTTTATAGCATAGTTATTTGTGCTGTTTAACTCTGGCAATAGTAATTTTTCAAACAAATAGTGTATTAATAATTTGATCAATTGAGATGATCATGTGGTATAGCCAAAGAAGTATGGAAACTGGAATGAAAATGAAAACAGAATGGAACACCTTGGTTTAGATCTTACCCAGTCCTTACTAGAAAGTCTATTTGTCTCTGAATCTCATATTCATCATCTATAGAAAGGGAATTATAATATATGATTTGCTGCCTTGCATAAGTAACACATATAAATTGATTAATATTTACTAATAAACACTATTTTCATTCCACCTCTTTTCTCATAGACTTCACTAAAAAAAAATTATACAGACAACAGTGTATGGACTCCTTCAAACTAAAAACCTCTAAACAATTAAGGCAAAAGTCAACAGAGGACCCTTTATTAGGGGATCTGGAGCATAATAATCAGTTTAATCTTCTTGGGTCAATTCTGGAATAGTCCCTAAGAAGTACAGTTGTCTCTGAGTTCTGGTGAATAGTTCTAGTGGATAAAAAACATCTTGGATATTTTAGCCCCTTCTTGAAACACACAGATTTGCTTTAGAATTAACCAGAATTTTTTTACAATATATTTTTATTGACTTCAGAAAGGGAGAGGGAGAAAGAGATAGGAACATCAATAATAAAAGAATCATTGACTGCCTCCTGCATGCCCTCCACTGGGAATTGAGCCCAAAGCCCGGGTATATGCCCTGACAGGGAATTGAACTGTGACCTCCTGGTTCAAAGGTTGATGCTCAACCACTGAACCAAGCTGGCCAGGCAATTAACCAGAATTTTGAGATTCTAATCACTTGAGGCAGAATTATTTATATATCCACCATGATTATTTCAGACTGAACTAAAAACATTTATATCTACATTATTGGGCTTTGGTTTACTTTGGGGCATTTATGAGAAATGCACAGACTTCACTTGAGAGTTGGTTTGAATTCTTTTGCCACTAAGATGCATCAGTCTTTAGGAGGTTGCTTCTCAAGATAGACATATTACAGTGTTCTTTACTACATTTTTCTGCTGGAAGGATGTGTAATGTATGTTACCACTTCTATCATTAGGGTATGGATCTTGCTTAGCATGACAGTTTGTGGGATCCTAGTTGTGTGGTATATTTAAAGGCATCTAACTGGATAAATAACATCTGATGAGTTCAAAGCACACACATTAATGGCAGTATGGATATCTTTCTGAATAAACTACAAAAACAAAACCAAATTCTGTGGTTATGCTTCCATCTGCCCTATGACATTCATTATTATAGAATAGCATACAGTGCTGGTGTCACAAATGTTATGTCTCCGGAGCATCACGTAACCTTGGGAGTAGAAATATCTGAAGAACCAAAGGAGAGTAAAGGCTATAATTAAAAATAAGCCCCAAGAAATAGTTTCCATGTGGTTGTGAGAAGCCCTTGAGCACAGCTGGAAAATTTCAGGCTGAAATATGTTGGAACAATAGTTTACAGAGGAAAGTAGCTGGGTTTGTGGTTATACTTGGAAGTGAAATTTCCTTGCTTGGTCATAATAGCAAACTAGCTATAATGTTTGAAAGAATATTCCCTAAAGAAGATTGTTACTCCCTGAATTACAAAGAGAAACATAATAGATGATTTCTTAAATGAAAGTGTCAGCTTATGCTCACATTAAGAATTGTTTATTATGTACAAATGGATGTAAGTTTCAAGGCATAAGGAAAAATACAGATTTACTTAAAAATAAAGGCTTGAAAAGTCCAAAATTCAGGACAGGAGATTAGGACTTATTCTAAAGTTGTAAAATAAGGTTACATTTTAAATCTTGTGGTACAAATCTCTCATCTTAGTATTTGAATAAACATCTCAATGTATCAAAAATCAACTATCATTTCTTCTCAGATTTGCTTCTTTTGTATTTCCTTTTGTTGTTATGACTGTCTTCATCTTCCTTCAAGTCATCTACTCTTTTTTTTTTTTAAATATATTTTATTGATTTTTTACAGAGAGGAAGGGAGAGAGATAGAGAGTTAGAAACATCGATGAGAGAGAAACATCGATCAGCCGCCTCCTGCACACTCCCCACTGGGGATGTGCCCGCAACCCAGGTACGTGCCCTTGACTGGAATCGAACCCGGGACCCTTCAGTCCGCAGGCCGACACTCTATCCACTGAGCCAAACCGGTTTCGGCAAGTCATCTACTCTTGGTATTATTTTAAATTTCTCCCTCTATTCATTTTCCATATTAGATCAGTTGTTAATTTCTTTCAATTCTACTCTAATATGACATTTACATCCATATCTATTTATTAAATTGTTTTTAGAGGTTGGGATTATTGAAAATAGTCTTAACAGAAATGTCAGGCAAGCAGAGAAGCACTGTGGAGTTGAAAAGCTTCAGGTGTATATAATCATTTGGAAATGGGTGGAGGGGTAGCAGGGTGGTTATTTGTGGTTGATGAAATTTTAAGAAATCAATGCATTGAAAAGCTAGAGTGGAATCTAGGAGTAAGGATGGAAAAGCTAAAAACAGATGTGTGGCAGGCATATGTGGGTAATCATGAGTAATATTTTAGATGATAGGAGTGCATTTTAGAACAAGAATGTATACTGCTGCTGACAAGCAGTATTATCAAACTATAAAAAATGATGCCAAATATGGGTCTACCTGGGGTGGAAATGCAATCTTCCTCATAAGAAAGTAGCTTCAATCAGTGTTTCTTCAACCTTCAGACACATTATCTGCAAATTGTTTAGTTGTTAGAATATAATGCTGGAAATTTTGTTCAAAGATTTTTTTTTCCAGTAATGATAAAATTTGTGTTATGGAAAATGAACTTAAAAGACCAGTGCAATTTACAGTTGTATTATTGTGCATGTTGGCTTAGTGGTTTGGATATCAACCTAAGACAACTTTAGAATTTTATTCAAGATCTAAATAATAATGTAAGTTCAGTGACTCTCTCCATGGATGCTAGGATTGCTCCCTGTTGCATTAGTTGTCCATTGCTGTTAAACAAATTACCACAATTTAGCAGCTTAAAACACCCCTCTCCCTTTGTAATCCTCACTAGAGGATAGGTTTATTGATTTTAAAGAGAGAGGAAGAGAAAGAGGAGAGAGCTATTGGTTGCCTTCCTTACATGTCCCAACTGGGGATCGAACTTTTTGGTGTAGGGACAATGCTCCAACCAACTGAACCATCCTGTGCTGGGGCAACAAAACCCATTTTAAAACTTGCAGTTCTGTAAGTAAGAAGTCCAGGATGGTGTGGCTAGGTTTTCTGCCCAGGGACTCACAAGTCTGAAGGTAAGGGTATCAGCTGGCTTTGTTATCATCTGAAGCTTGGTGTCTCCCCATGATTCCTGCTATAGGCAGAAGTCAGTTCTTTGCAGTTGTAGCAGTGAGGTTCCCATTACCTTCTTCTTATCTCCTGAAGGTCATCTGTATTCCTTCTTAAGTGTCTCCTTCCATCCTCACAGCAGCAAATCATCCTCACACTTCAGATCTCTGACTTCCTCTTCTGCCATTAGCTGGAGAAAGCTCTTTGCCTTTATGGGATCTTGTGATCAGATCAAGCTCTCTATTTTAATGTCAACTGTGCCACAAAGCATAACATAATCACAGAAACCATATCTCATCATATTCAGAGCCTTGGGGGTTAGGTGGTGACACCTTGCGGGGGAGGGGGGGACGTATTTTAACAATTTTGGCTGCCACACGTGTGTAATGTCAGCAATGGGATGGTGAGGTTGTGGGTTGCAATGCAATCCCAAAAGACAGAATGGAATTGTTCCTTCTATTTGGTCTGTAGGTCCGCTCTTGTCTCATTTTAAGTTGATTTAAATAAAAAACAAATTGTAGCAGAGAAGCAAAATAAACTATATTTCCAAGACCAGAATGCTCCGATAAAAAGAGAGTTAATAATAGAGGAATTAATAAATTTTGAAGAATTAGAGTAAAATTAACTTAAGATGATATTTAACAAAATGAATATGAAGACATTTTTGGTAAATATTAAGTAAACAATCCTGGCTGATTTGGTTCAGTGGATAGAGCATTGGCCTGTGGACTAAAGGGTCCTGGGTTCAATTCCGGTCAAAGGCACATGCCCGGGTTGCGGGCTCGTGCAGGAGGCAGCCAGTCAATGATTCTCTTCCATAAATGATGTTTCTATCTCTCTCTTCCTCTCTGAAATCAACACAAATATATTTTTAAAAATTTTAAGTAAACAAAATCACCAATATTTTATGAAACTACTAGAAGCCCAGCTCGCAAAATCACATGGCCCTGCCCATCCACTCCGGTCTTATGGTGTTAGGGCCACAGGCCTTTTATAATATAGATTTTCATAATGGCAATAAATTGCATACATGCTGGCAAAAGAACTGTAATGATATAAAATAATTTACCATTCTTAGGTGTTTTCAAGGAGAAACATAATAATGAAACCCTGAATTGCCATGATTTCCTATGGTTTAAGAAAAAACAAAAAGTGAATTGGAAAATATTGCTTTCTTAAGAAGACATTTACTAATAAAATTAGTGGATTTTCTTTAAGATATCCTTAGCAACAAACTACCCCCAAAACACATTGTGTTTTTTTGAATGCTATTAAAAAACACTCATAGAAATAATTTTTTTGCAAAAATATTGGGCAGAGTTTAGTTAATTATATAAACTAAACTATTATAATTGAACAAAACTACATATGAGACACACTGCAATGCACAAACATGATTCAATCCCATGATTATGTCTTTTGGGAATATTAATGTACTAGAGGCCCAATGCACAAAAATTCATGCAAGAGTAAGCCCTCCTTCCCCCGGCTTCTGGCACCGGCTTCCCTTCAGCACCCGGGACCGGGGCTGCTTCCCTCCGGCCGCTGTCAGCAGGTGCCCGAGACCCGGGCTGCTTTGCTCCGGCCCCAGCCTCGTCCAGAAGGATGTCTGGAACAACACCCGGAAGGATATTCGATCTAATTAGCATATTACCCTTTTATTATTATAGATGTTTCATTCTGAGAGAAATATGAAATTGAATTACTAAAAAAGAATGAGTAAATCAGTTTCTGAATTTAACTATAAATAGAAATATATTTTTTTACTTAGCAACAGATGAATAATTAATTTGAAAATATTTAAGATATTGAGCTGAAATCAACTGACTTTCCATTTTCTCAAAGAAAATATGGTGATAAGTGAAAAGGAAAAAAGTTATTAAAAAGGTATGAGAGCTGGAAATTTATGGATTATTGGAATCTCATTATAACGGGTGTTACATATGATTATAAAGAAAAACAAATTTTAGTGAGGTTCAATTTATTATTTTTAAGGAATATTATATAACCATTAGTGCTCTTTGTTGTTGTTTTAATTTAAATTCTTTATTGTTTAAAGTATTATGTAAGTTTCCTTTTTTCCTCCTTGACCACTCCCCGGTCTCCCCCACCCCTTAGCACATGCCTTCACCTCTGCCTCCCCCATCTATTTCCATTGGTTATGCTCATATGTTTGCATACAAGTCCTTTGGTTGATCTCTTAGCCCTCACCCACCGCCTTCCCTCATAGGTTGGACAGTCTGTTCTACACTTCTATGATTCTGGTTCTCTTTTTGTTCATCAGTTTATGTTGTTCATTACATTCCACAAATGAATGAGATCACGTGATATTTATCTTTCTCTGACTGGAGAGCATTATTTCACTTAGCATACTGTTCTCCAGTTCCATCCATGCTGTTGCAAAGGGTAAGAATTCCTTCTTTTTTACAGCAGTGTAGCATTCCATTATGTAGATGTACCAGTTTTCTAATCCACTCATTTGCTGATGGGCACTTAGGCTGTTTCCAAATCTTAGCTATTGTAAATTGTGCTGCTATGAACATAGGGGTGCATATATCCTTTCTTTTTTCTTTTCTTTTTTTTTTTTAATTAAATCTTTATTGTTCTGATTACATTTGTTCCTCTTTTTGTCCCATAACTCCCCTTCTCCCAGTTCCAGCCCCACCCTCCGCCCTCACTCCCCACCCACTGTCCTCATCCATAGGTGCACGATTTTTGTCCATTCTCTTCCCGCATCTCCCATTCCCCTTCCCCCCCCAAGAATAGTCAGTCCATTCCCCTTCTATGTCCCTGATTCATTGTAATCACCAGTTCATTCTGTACATCAGATTATTTATTCACTTGATTCTTAGATTCACTTGTTGATAGATGCATGTTTGTTGTTCACAATTTGTATCTTTACCTTTTTCTTCTTCCTCTTCTTAAAGGAAACCTTTCAGCATTTCGTATAGTACTGGTTTAGTGGTGATGAAGTCCTTTAGCTTTTCCTTATCTGTGAAGCTCTTTATCTGACCTTCAATTCTGAATGATAGCTTTGCTGGATAAAGTAATCTTGGTTGTAGGTTCTTGGTATTCAGTACTTTGAATATTTCTTGCCATTCCCTTCTGGCCTGCAAAGTTTCTGTTGAGAAATCAGCTGACAGTCGTATGGGTATTCCCTTGTAGGTAATTGAGTCTCTTTCTCTTGCTGCTTTTAAGATTCTCTCTTTGTCTTTTGCTCTTGGCATTTTAATGATGATGTGTCTTGGTGTGGTCCTCTTTGGATTCCTTTTGTTTGGGGTTCTCTTCACTTCTTGGACCTGTAGGTCCATTTCTTTCACCAGGTGGGGGAAGTTTTCTGCCATTATTTCTTCAAATAGGTTTTCAATATCTTGCTGTCTCTCATCTTCTGGCACCCCTATTATTCTGATATTAGTGCGCTTGAAGCTGTCCCAGAGGCTCCTTACACTATTTTCACACTTTCGGATTCTTTTTTCATTTTGCTTTTCCAGTTGGGTGTTTTTTGTCGAATCTTTGGTTTGATTCTTGTGCTCCTCTGGTCTGCTATTGGGTATAATATTCTTTATTTCAGTCCGTGTATGCTTACTTTCTAATTTCTTTATCGTAGCATCGAGGGTCTCATTAGTTTTCGTGAGGCTCTACTCAAGTTTATAGCAAGCCCTCAAAATTGCGATTCTTAGCTCCATATCCTCCATTTCTGTCATGTTTTTTTGTCTCCGCATCTTTTATGCTTTCTTGGTGCACCCCCTTGTGGTCTTTGTGCGCAGTCTTGTTCTAGCCAAGCCTTAATTGTTGTAGTTAACACTAGAGGGATTTGACCACCAGGCCGACTGGCTGTAGGAATCAGCTGTGTGGAAAACGTCTGTCTTCTGGGGAGGCGCTAATCCAGCCTTTGCCTGAGGCGATCGGCAAATGGCTGTGCGCAGGGTTTGGGCGGGGCGGGCTCAACAGGGCGGGCGGAGGGAGCAGTTATGGCCGCTCTCAGTCCCGTTCCCAGAGGCTCTGCTTCTCAGAACCCCGGCAGCCGCTGCAAACCTTGGAGAGAAAGCTGCCCTCAGGTTCCAACTGATGCCGGATAATCCCGCTTCTCCCGTTTGAGTCTGGGTCCCTAGAGACTCGCCCGGATCTGGAGCCCAGAGTCTGAGACTCACTCCTGACCGAAAACGACAACCGCGCCCTCAGCCACCAGCCCGCTTTCGCGCGCACCTCGGTACCTTTGTATTTTCCACACTGCGCCTCCTCTGAGCCTCGGTTTGCGTTCTCTTTCCTTCTAGTTGTAGAGTCTCTCTTCAGCCAGCCTTCCTGTGGTTCTGGGTGATGTCCGTTCCGTCTTTTAGTTGTATTTTTGAAATGGTTGTTTGCGGCAGCGGTCTCCGGTGTTTACCTACACCGCCATCTTGGTCTCTCCCTCTTTTGAATTCCTTTTTTTTTTTTTTTTAAAAAAAATATATTTTATTGGTTTTTTACAGAGAGGAAGCGAGAGGGATAGAGAGTTAGAAACATCGATGAGAGAGAAACATCAATCAGCTGCCTCCTGCACACCCCCCACTGGGGATGTGTCCGCAACCAAGGTACATGCCCTTGACTGGAATCAAACCTGGGACCCTTCAGTCCACAGGCCGACGCTCTATCCACTGAGCCAAAACAGTCAGGGCCATATATCCTTTCTGATTGGTGTTTCTAGTTTTTTGGATTATATTCCTAGAAGTAGGATTACTGGGTCAAATGGGAGTTCCATTTTTAGTTTTTTGAGGAAACTCCATACTGTTTTACACAGTGGCTGCACCAGTTTGCTTCCCACCAGCAGTGCAAGAAGGTTCCTTTTTCTCCACATCTTCTCCAGTACTTATCGTTGGTTGATCGGTTGATCATAGCCATTCTGACAGGTATGAGCTGATACCTCATTGTTGTTTTGATTTGCATCTCTCAGATGATTAGTGACTTTGAGCATGTTTTTATATGTCTCATAGCCTTCTGTATGTCCTCTTTCAAAAAATGTCTATTTAGGTCCTGTGTCCATTTTTTTTCGATTGGATTGTTTATTTTCTTTTTGTTAAGTTGTATGAGTTCCCTATAAGTTTTGGAGATTAAACCCTTATGGGAGATAACATTGGCAAATATGTTCTCCCATGTAGTGGACTTTCTTATTGTTTTGTTGATGGTTTCTTTTGCTGTGCAGAAGCTTTTTATTTTGATATAGTCCCATTTGTTTATATGTCTTTAGTTCCCACTGCCCTAGGAGCTGTATTGGTAAAGATATTGCTACGACAAATGTCTGCTATTTTACTGCCTATGGCTTTTTCTAGGATTTTTATGGTTTCACGTCTTACATTTAAGTTCTTTATCCATTTTTTAGTTTATTTTTGTGTATGGTATATGTATATTGGTAATCTAGTTTCATTTTTTTTGCATGTATCTGTCCAATTTTCTTAACACCACTTATTGAAGAGACTGTCTTGACTCCACTGTATGCTCTTGCCTCCTTTGTCAAATATTAATTGAACATAATGGCTTGCGTCGATCTCTGGGTTCTCTGTTCTGTTCCATTGATCTATATGTCTGTTTTTGTGCCAGTACCAAGCAGTTCTGAGAACAGTGCTTTGTAGTATAACTTGATATCTGGTATTGTGATCGCTCCAGCTTTGTTCTTTCTCAAGATTGCTGCAGCTATTCAGGGTCTTTTTTTTTCCAGGTAATTTTGGGGGGAGTTTGTTCTAAGTCTTTGAAGAATTCTGTTGGTATTTTAATGGAGATTGCATTGAATCTATAGATTGCTTTGAGTAGTATGGACATTTTAATGATGTTGATTCTTCTAATCTATGAACACGGTATATTCTTCCATTTGTTTATGTCTTCCTCTATCTTTTTTTTCAGCGTCCTGTAATTTTCTGAGTACAGGTCCTTTACCTCCTTGGTTAAATTTATTCCTAGGTATCTTAATTTTTTGTAGCAATAATAAATGGGATTGTTTGTTTAGTTTATCTTTCGGATAGTTCATTATTGGTGTATAAAAAAGCCATAGATTTCTGGGTGTTAATTTTGTATCCTGCTACATTTATGAATTCATTTATTAGTCCTAGTCGTTTTTTGATGGAGTCTTTAGGGATATATATATATATATATATATATATATATATATACACATATAATGTCATGTCATCTGCAAATAATGATAATTTTACATCTTCCTTTCCAATTTGGATGCCTTTTATTTCTTCTTCTTGTCTGATTGCTATGGCTAGCACTTCCAGTACTATGTCGAACAGGAGTGGTGAAAGTGGGCATCCCTCTCTTGTTCCTGTTCTTAGGGGAAATGGTTTTAGTTTTTGCCCATTGAGTATGATGTTGGCTGTAGGTTTGTCATATAAGGCTATTATTATGTTGAGGTATGATCTTTCTATACCCAGTTTGATGAGAGTTTTTATCAGGAAAGGGTGTTGGATTTTGTCAAATGCCTTTTCTCCATCTATTATATGGTTATATTATTTTTATCTCTTAATTTGTTTATGTGATGAATTACATTTATTGATTTATGGATATTGTACCAGCCTTACATCCCTGAAATAAATCCCACTTGGTCATGGTGTATGATCGTTCTAATGTAATTCTGTATCCGATTTGCTAGGATTTTGTTGAGGATTTTAGCATCTATGTTCATTAGGGATATTGGCCTGTAATTCTCTTTCTTTGTGAAGACCCATGTCCTGTGTGGTTCAGGGTTCAGGCTCTGGAAGAGGGGCCGCACGCAAATGACAGAGAGGAGACAAGAAATAATAATTTGGACAGCTGATTTTCACAGCCAGTTGGCCTGGAGGTCAATTCCTCCCAGTGATACCTACAACAATCAAGGCTTAACTACAACAAGACTGCACACAAAGACCACAAGGGGGTGCACCAAGAAAGCATAAAAAATGCGGAGACAAAGAAACAGGACACAACTGACAGAAATGGAGGATATAGAGTTCAAAACCACACTTTTAAGGTCTCTCAAGAACTGTCTAGAAGCCGCCGATAAACTTAGTAAGGCCCTCGAAAAGACTGGTGAGACCGCCAATAAATATAGTGAGATCCTCAAGAAATCTAATGAGACCCTCGATGTTGTGATAAAGAACCAACTAGAAATTAAGCATACACTGACTGAAATAAAGAATATTATACAGACTCCCAACAGCAGACCAGAGGACCACAAGAATCAAGTCAAAGATTTGAAATGCAAAGAAGCAAAAAACACCCAACCGGAAAAGCAAAATGAAAAAAGAATCCGAAAATTCGAAGATAGTGTAAGGAGCCTCTGGGACAGCTTCAAGCGTACCAACATCAGAATTATAGGGGTGCCAGAAGATGAGAGAGAGCAAGATATTGAAAATCTATTTGAAGAAATAATGACAGAAAACTTCCCCTACCTGCTGAAAGAAATAGACTTACAAGTCCAGGAAGCACAGAGAATCCCAAACAAAAGGAATCCAAAGAGGACCACATCAAGACACATCATCATTAAAATGCCAAGAGCAAAAGACAAAGAGAGAATCTTAAAAGCAGCAAGAGAAAGAAACTCAGTTACCTACAAGGGAATACCCATACGACTGTCAGCTGATTTCTCAACAGAAACTTTGCAGGCCAGAAGGGAGTGGCAAGAAATATTCAAAGTGTTGAATACCAAGAACCTACAACCAAGATTACTTTATCCAGCAAAGCTATCATTCAGAATTGAAGGTCAGATAAAGAGCTTCACAGATAAGGAAAAGCTAAAGGAGTTCATCACCGCCAAACCAGTATTATATGAAATGCTGAAAGGTATCCTTTAAGAAGAGGAATAAGAAGAAAAAGATAAAGATACAAATATGAACAACAAATACGCATCTATCAACAAGTGAATCTAAGAATCAAGTGAATAAATAATCTGATGAACAGAATGAATTGGTGATTATAATAGAATCAGGGACATAGAAAGGGAATGGACTGACTATTCTTGGGGGCCAAGGGGTGTGGGAGATGCGGGAAGAGACTGGACAAAAATCATGCACCTATGGATGAGGACAGTGGGTGGGGAGTGAGGGCGGAGGGTGGGGTGGGAACTGGGAGAAGGGGAGTTATGGGGGGAAAAAAGAGGAACAAATGTAATAATCTGAACAATAAGATTTAATTTAAAAAAAAAGAAATAATAATTTGGAAATTGGGGGGCCAGGCGGGAGCCTAACGCAAGAGAAAAGACTCCACTTGGGCTTAAGCCTTGCCATCCTTTTATTCAATTTGGGATATACCTACAGCCCTTAGGCAGGCAATTTCTAGTAACAGACAGACTATCTTGTCAGTAAAAATTTATATGACTGGTGGGGAAGTTGCTTCAGCTACCATTGTCTTGACTAAATAGTTGGTGCATAGCTCTGACCTTTGCCAGGGCTTAAGGGTCACCAGCCTTCTGGGTTTCTTGTCCACACCTCTCTGCTAGTGAGGACAAGAGGTGGCTTCCCACATATCCCCCGTTTCTTTTCCTTAGTAAATCTTGAAAAGTAAATGCCGCCTGAAGGGCTTGAATCCTTTTAAAACTCTTCATTCCGCATCTGCAGACTAGAAATAAACATAAGAACAAAAATGAGACAAGCAATACTGGTTATGCTGAGAGGCAAATGCAATGAGATCCAGTGGGAGGGGTTAAATTCTTTCATGTCCTTTTAAAATTGCTGCCAGGCATCCAAGGAGTTAGTCTGTAGTAAGTTTCTTTCTGGGCCAACAGTTTTTTGAGTCTCAATTTCAATGTCCAACAGTTTCTTATGTGTACATGCCAGAAATGATATTCTAGTTTTGGATGGTGGACAAAATGGCAATGCAGGTCCCACCTTCTCTGCCTTGGTCCTGGGCAATCTGCAGCGACGCATAGCTGCTGACTGCTAGTATGGCAAGGAGTCTTCACCATTTCCATCTCTGGACTGTTTCTCCTCTTATCTTCAGTGTGTTGTTTGAGGGCCACGGTATCTGTGGCTGGAGTAATCTGGTCAGTTCCTCTCTCAGATTCATTGTTTCAGGAATTCACATGGGCTTGGAAGAGTTTTTCTGGAAATATACAAACATATTCTCAACCAAAGGTTAATAAAGGAATTTTTTCTATAAATTAGACTTGGGATTTTTTCTTTTCATTGTGCCCAAACCATTTTCCTTTGGCTCCTTTTGACACCATGTGTGTTTTCATGGATATCTTGTCTTCAGCATTACAAGTGAAAATTAATTTTTAAAGTAAAAAATTTTCTTGATGTAATTTACTCACAGGTGATTATTCCACTAACCCCTTCTTTTTTTTTTAATTTAAATAATATTAAGAGGCTTTTGGAAATTTTGCAATGCAATTGGGCACCAGATGTGAAGACCCACGTCCTGCATGGTTCAGGGTTTGGGCTCCGGAAGAGGGGCCGCACGTAAATGACAGAGATGAGACAAGAAATAATAATTTGGAAATTAGGGGCCAGGCAGGAGCCTAATGCAAGAGGAAAAACTCTGCTTGGGTTTAGGCCTTGCCATCCTTTTATTCAATTTGGATATACCTACAGCCCTTAGGCAGGCAATTTCTAGTAACAGACAGACTATCTTATCAGTAAAAATTTATATGACTGGTGGGGAAGTTGCTTCATCTACCATTATCTTGACTAAACAGTCGGTATATAGCTCTGACCTTTGCCAGGGCTTAAGGGTCACCAGCCTTCTGGGTTTCTTGTCCACACCTCTCTGCTAGTGAAGACAATAGGCAACTTCCCATATTCTTTGTGATGTCTTTGGCTTTGGGATTAGGGTAATGCTGGTTTCATAGAAAGAGCTTGGAAGTGTGCCTTCCTCTTGAATTTTTTGAAATAGTCTGAGAAGAATAGGATTTAGTTCTTCTTTAAGTGTTTGGTAAAACTCTCCTGTGAAGCTGTGTGGTCCTGGGCTTTCTTTTGCTGGAAGCTTTTTTTTTTTTTTAAATATATTTCTTTATTGATTTCAGAGAGAAAGGTAGAGGGAGAGAGATAGAAACATCAATGATGAGAAAGAATCACTGATCAGCTGCCTCCCACATGCCCCCTACTGGGGATTGCGCTCACAACCTGGGCATGTGCCCTTGGCTGGGATCGAACCTGGGACTCTTCAGTCTGCAGGCCGACCCTCTATCCACTGAGGCAAACTGGCCAGGGCAGCTGCTGGAAGCTTTTTGATGACTGCTAAAATTTCCTCCTTAGTTATCGGCCTATTGAGATATTTTGATTCTTCTTGATTGAGTTTTGGAAGGTCCTATTTTTTTAGGAATATGTCCAGTTCCTCTATGTTGTTTAGTTTGTTGGAGTAGAGTTGTTCATGGTATTTTTTTTTACAGTCTTTTGTATTTCAGTGGGGTCAGTTGTTATTTCACTTCTTTTATTTCTGATTTTGTTTATTTGGGTCCTTTCTCTTTGCTTCTTGGTGTGCCTGGCTAGAGGTTCATCAATCCTTCCAAAGAACCAGCTCCTAGTTTCACTGATCTTTTGTTTTTTTCTCTCTATGTCATTTATTTCTGCTCTAATCATTATTATCTCCTTCCTTCTGCTCACTGTGGGCTTTTCTTGTTGCTCTTTTTCTAATTCTTTAAGTTGTAGAGTTAGATAATTTATTACTTGTTTTTCTTGTTTTTTGAGGTAGGCCTGTAATGCTATGAACTTCCTTCTCAGGACTGCTTTCACTGTGTCCCAGAGGTTTTGGGTTGTTGTGTTTTTATTGTCATTCACTGCCAGGATGTTTTTAATTTCATCTTTGATCTCTTTGGTAACCCAATCATTGTTTAATAGCATGCTATTCAGCCTCCTAGAGTTTGAATTTTTTTATTGATTTCATTGCAGTTGATTTCTAATATTATGCCATTATGGTCTGAGAAGATTATTATTTCAATCTTCTTGAATTTGGAGAGACTTTACCTGTGACCCCATATGTGGTCTATCTTTGAAAATATTCCATGCGCACTGAAGAAGAATGTATATTCTGTAGCTTTGGGGTGAAATGTTCTGAAGATGTCAATTAAGTCCATCTGATCTAGTGAGTCATTTAGGATTGCTGTTTCTTTGTTGATTTTTTGTCTAGAGGATTTATCCAGTGATGTCAGTGGGTTATTAAAGTCCCCCACTATGATCATATTGCTGTCGATCTCTCCCTTGATATCTTCCAGAAGTTTTTGATATCTTCCAGAAGTTTTTTATGTATTTGGGTCCTCCTGCTTTGGGTGCATATATGTTTATCAGGGTTATATCGTATTATGAAGTGGCCTTCCTTATCTCTTGTTATGGACTTTACTCTGAGGTCTATTTTGTCCGATATAAGTATCGCTACCCCAGATTTCTTTTTCATTTTCATTTGCCTGAATGATATTTTTCCATGCTTTCACTTTCAGTCTGTGTGAGTCTCTTGTTCTGAGGTGGGTCTCTTGTAGACCACATAAATATGGGTCATATTTTCTTATCCATGCAGCCACTTGATGTCTTGATTGGAGCATTTAGAGCATTTACATTTAAAGTTATTATTGATAGGTGCTTCTTTGTAGCCATTTTTATTTTTTGTGCTTGTGTTCCTTCTCTCCCCACCCCCTTTTTTCTTCTTTTTATGACAGTTCCTTTAGCATTTCTTGCATTGTGGCTTGGTAGTTATAAACTTCCTTAGCCCTTTTTTTTGGTCTGGGAAGCTCCTGATTTCCCCTTCAATTTTGAATGATAGCCTTGCTGGATAGATTATCCTTGGATTCAGTCCCTTGCTTTGCATCACTTTGTATATTTCCTTCTATTCCTTTCTGGCCTGATGTGTTTCCATTGAGAAATCATTTGATAATCTAATGGGGGCTCCTTGTAGGTAACTGTCTGTATCTCTTTGCAGCATTTAAGATTCTCTCTTTATTGTTAATGTTTGCCTTTGTAATTATGATGTGTCTTGGTGTTGATTTTTTGGGGTTCATCTGTTTGGGACTCTCTGTACTTGTGTGACTTTTTTCTTCCCCAAATTGGGAAAGTTTTCTAACATTATTTCTTCAAATAAGTTTCTAACCTTGCTCCTCTTCTTGTAGTTCTTGCACCCCTATTATACATATGTTGCTTTGTTTTTGTTGTCCCAAAGCTCCCTCAGGATCTCCTCCTGTCTTTTGATTTTTTTCTCCAATTGCAGTTCAGATTGGGTGTGTTTTGCTTCCCTATCTTCTAATTCACTAACTTGGTCCTCTGCTTCTCCTAGTCTTCTATTGAAAGCTTCCATATTGTTTTTTTATTGTAGCTATATCACTCTTTATTTCCTCCTGATTCTTCCATAGGTTGTTGATTTTCTCGTCCATCCAGTTTATGAACTGTATGACCCTTACTCTGAAATCTTTTTCTGACAGATTGCATGCCTCTGTTACATTTAGTTCCTTTTTTGGCGATTCCACCTTTTCTTTCCTTTGGGAGTTGTTCTTCTGTCTCCCCATTTTTGTTCTCGCCAAAGGATCTAGGAGTTGAGTCACACAGGGCCTGCGGCTGCAGTGGTGGGCTTGGTGGTGGGTTGCATGGTTTTGGTTGGCGGCTGCTCCTCTGGCAGTCTAGGAGGCGTCTGCTCCTTGGGTAGTCACAGGTGGTGGCTGCTTGCGGGGTGGCCGCTCACGGGGCAGCTGCTCCTTGAGTGGTCACGTGGCAGCTACTCCTCACATGGTCACGGGGTGGGTCTCCTTGCGCAGTCATGGCCAGTGGTCGCTCCTCGGTAGGCGGTCGTGGGGCAACTGCTCCTTGTGTGGTTATGGGCAGTGGCTGCTCCTCTGGTGGTTGCAGCTGTGGAAGCTGCTGGAGCAGTTGTGGTGCCTGAGGCTGCTGCATAAAGTTCAGCTGTTTACATGCTTGTGGGCAGTGGCTGCTCCTCCCGTGGTAGCAGGTGGCTGTTGCTTATGCACCTGCTGGAGTGGTTGTAGTGCCTGTGCCTGTGGCTGAGCCCAGGGCTGCTGTGTAAGGCTTGGCTGCTTGCGCATGTGTGTGGGGTTGTGGTGCCCGGGGCTAAGGCATCTGGCTGGGGGGAGAGGAGTGCCCTCTGGAACTCACAGGAGCCATCAGCTGGGGAGGCTGGAGTCCCAGTGTCTGTGAGTCAGCAGCTGAGGCAGCAGGACCCTGGCCAGAGTGGCTGTAGGATCCCGTGTGGTGTCTGAGAGCACCCTGGGTGGAGGTGAGGCTGGGCTCCTAGTCACAGCCTTCAAGATGGCTTGGCCTCTGTGGGAGAGCCAGTGCTCCAAGAGAGATTACAGCGGTAGCAGAGGCTGCCCGGCTATGAGAGCCTGGTCTGCAGGCCCCAAAGGTCCTGTGAGATCTAGCTGTCCCTCACTCACACACGCACACACCACATGTCCACATACACCCCTTTTGCTCCCTCACTCACACTCTCTTCCTCACTGCTGCCCTGCCAACCGCCATCTTGGAAATCCCTGCTTTTTGTTTTTTAAAATGTAATATTGTTATATTCGTCCCTACAAATGATGTCTGATTATCAGCTATGAAATTTTTTTTTTAGACTATCAAAGACAAAGAAAAATTATATTTTAAATTGGGAACATTAATTATGCCATGAAGAAATAGAAACCTTATCCTTTCTCCTTTTCATTCTTAAAGAGGTAACTTTTTCTTTTAATTTCACAGGTCAAGTTTTTTCTTATAGAATATTATACCATGAATATAGTCCTTTCATGAGAATTTATTTTCAATGACCTCATTTTTAAAAATGTGTAAGTATGTGAATGCAATTTAATGATTTATCAGCATGCATAATTTAATTTTAGTTGAGAATAAACCATAAGTATGGAAAAAATCATTAATCAAAATGTCATAATTAGAAATGTGTAAACACTCAACTTGGATTAATTGAAATGAACTTTTGTATGAGCTGTTAAAAATTAAGTATGACTTTTTTTGTTTTTTTAATCCTCACCCAAGGAAATTTTTCCATTGATATTTTTTTAGAGAGAGTGAAAGGGAGGGGGAGAGACACAGAGAGAGAAACATCAATGTGAGAGAGACACATCGATTGGTTGGCTCCCACATGCACACTGACCAAGGCATGTGAGTGAGCCTGCAACTCAACTGAGGCACGTGCCCCTGACCAAAATTGAACCTGGGACCCTTCAGTCTGCAGGCCAATGCTCTAGCCACTGAGCCAAACAGGATGGAGCAAGATATTTTATTTTTATATAAACCCAACATTGAGGCAAAGGAAATATTTAGCCTTATGTAAAAAGAATATTTTTTCTTAGTTTCAAATATACTACTGTCTTATCTTTCAAAATATATCTTTTAAAATATATAAACTGTATACATAACAACACACAGAAATATACTTTCTTTAAAGCAATGCTTGACTTTTGCCATTTATTCATCCAATCATTACTTACTGAGCACCAACTATGTTCCTGACACTGTGCAGGAGACAATAATAATAGAAATATCAAAGAAAAATATATGTTGAGCAGCTGCTATATGCCAGATAATTTCCTAAGCTCTTTTTTTTCAAATTTTGATAAATCTCTTTAAAAATTTTTAAAAAATCTTTATTGTTGAAAGTATTAAATATGTCCCCTTTCCTCCCCCAATTGACCCCTTCTATTCCATCCCCACCCTCCACACCAGGCCTCCACCACCATATTGTCTGTGTCCATGGGTTTTTATATATGCATACAAGAGGCCCGGTGCATGAAAGTCGTGCATGAGGGGGAGGTGTCCCTCAGCCTGGCCTGCCCCCTCTCCAATCTGGGACCCCTCGAGGGATGTCAATTTTGGATGTCTGATTGCTGTGGCTAGGATTTCCAGTACTATGTTGAATAATTGTGGTGAAAGCTGACATCCCTGTCTTGTTCCTGTTCTTAGGGGAAATGGTTTTAGTTTTTGCCCAGTTAGTATGATGTTGGCTACAGGTTTGTCATATATGGCATTTATTATATTGATGTATGAACTATCTATACCCACTTTGCTGAGAGTTTTTATCAAAAATGGGGGTTGGACTTTGTTGAATGCTTTTTCTGTGTCTATTGATATGATCATGTGATTTTTATCTTTCAATTGGTTTATGTGATATATCACGTTTATTGATTTGCAAATATTGTACCAGCCTTGCATGGATGGAATAAATCCCACTGGTCACAGTGTATGATCTTTTTAATATTACTGGGTCTGATTTGCTAATATTTTGTTGAGGATTTTAGCATGAATGTTCATCAGGGATATTGGCCTGTAATTCTCTTTTTATGTAGTGTCTTTATCTGGTTTTGGAATTAGGATAATGCTATCCTCATATAAAGAGGTTGGAAGTGTTCATTCCTCTTTGATGTTTTAGTAAAAGTTTGAGGAGGATAGGTGTTAGTTGTTCTTTGAAGGTTTGGTAAAATTACCCCGTGAAGCTGTCTGAACCAGGGCTTTTGTTTGCTGGGAGTAGTTTGAATACTGCTTCTATTTCATCAGTTGTTATTGGCCTATTCAGATTTTCTGACACTTCCTGATTCAGTTTTGGGAAGTTGTATTTTTCTAGGAATTTGTCCATTTCATCCACATTGTCCAGCTTGTTTACATATAGTTGTTCAGTGTATTTCCTTTCAAACGTTTGTATTTCTGTGGTGTCAGTGGTGATTTCTCAGCTTTTGTTTCTTAATTTATTTATTTGGGTCCTCTCTCTTTGTTTCTTCATGAGTCTGGTTCATCAATCTTGTTTATCCTTTCAAAGAACCAGCTCTTCATTTCATTGCTTTTTTTGTATTATATTTTTTAGTCTCTAAGGCATTTATTTCTGCTCTAATATTTACTATTTCCTTCCTTCTACTTACTCTGGGATTTTCTTGTTGTTCTCTTTTTAGTTCTTTAAGTTGTAGGGTTAAATAGTCTATTGTTGTTTTCTCTTGTTTGAGGTATACCTGTAGGGCTATGAACTTCCTCTCAGGAATGCTTTTGTTGTGTCCCAGTTATTTTGGGTTGTTTTGTGTTCATTTGCTTCCAGAAAGTTTTTCATTTTTTTCTTTATCTTGTTGCTAACCCTTTCATTGTTTAATAAAATGTTATTTAGCCTCTATGTGTTTGAATATTTTTTAATGTTTTTACTGTAGTTGATGTCTAAATTCATTCCATTGTGATCTGAGAAGATGCTTGATATGATTTCAATCTTCTTGAACTTGTAGACACTTGTTTTGCATTGTAGCATGTGCGTCTTTGAGAATGACCCATGTATACTTGAGAAGAATCTAGCTTTGGGGTGAAATGTTCTATAAATGCCAACTAAATCCATCTGATCCAGCGTACCATTTAGAGTCTGTTTTCTGGTTTGTTTGTTTTTTTTGTCTTGAAGATCTATCCAGTGAAGTCAGTGGGGTGTTAAAGTCCCCTACTATGACAGAATTGCTGTCGATCTCTCCTTTAAAGTTTTCCAGAAGTTATTTTAAATATATTTAGGTGATCCTATGTTGGGTGCCTATATATTTCCCAGGGTTATATTCTCTTGTTGGATCAATCCCTTTAGTATTATGTAATGACCTTATGTAGGTCTCTTGTGATAGCCTTCATTTTGAAGTCTATTTTGTCAGATATGAGTATTTCCATGCCAGTTTTGTTTGTTTGTTTGTTTCCATTTGCATGGGAAATATTTTTCCATCCCTTCACTTTCATCCTGTATGAATCTTTTGTTCTGAGGTGGGTCTCTTGCAGACATTATATAGTTGAGTCATATTTTTATATCCATTCAGCTACCCAATGTCTTTTGATTGGAGCATTTAAACCATTTACATTTAAGGTTATTATTGATTTGCCCTTATTTATTGCCATTTTAATTCTGTATGCCTAGTTTTTTCTCTCTTTTTCTTCTTCTCATTACAGCAGTCATTTAGCATTTCTTGTAATGCTGACTTGGTAGTGATGAACTCCTCTAGTCACTTTTTTTGGTCTGGGAACTTCTTCTTTTCACCATCTGTTTTGAATGATAGCCTTGCTGGATATAGTGATCTTGGTTTTAGATCCTTGCTTTTTATTACCTTTAATACTTCATACCATTCCCTTCTGGCCTGTAGAGTTTCTAATGAGAAATCAGATGACAGCCTTATGGGAGATCCTTTGTAGGTAACAGTTTGCTTTTCTCTTGTTGCCTTTAAGATTCTCTCTTTGTCTTTAATTTTTGGTACTTTAATTATGATGTGTCTGAACATGGTCCTATTTAGGTTCTTCTTGTTTGGGACTCTCTGTGCCTCCTGAACTTGTGTGACTTTTTCCTTCACCCCATTAGGAAAGTTTTCTGCCATTATTTATTCAAACATGTTCTCCATTCTGTGTTCACTTTCTTCCCCTTATGGCACTCCTATTATGTGAATATTATTATTATTATTATTATTATTATTATTATGTTTCATGTTGTTCCATAGCTCCCTTAGGCTGTGCTTTTGCTTTTTAATTGTTTTTTTCTTTTTGTTTCTCTGATTGAATGATTTTTTTCTACCCTGTCTTCTGATTCACTGATCCAATCCTCAGCTTCCCCTAATCTACTGTGTATTCTCTTCCACTGTGTTCTTTATTAATGCTATGTCTTTCTTTATAGTTACTATATTTTTTCTCATGCTGTTGAGCATTTTTGCCATCATAATTCTGAACTCTATTTCTGATAAATTTCTTATCTCCATTTTATTTAGCTCTTCTAGAGAATTTTCTCATGCTTTCATTTGTGACTTGTTTTTTGTGTATTTTGGCTGCCTGTCTTGGTTTGTGTCTAATTAGGTAGATCTGCTAAGCCTCCCCATCTCTCATGCAGAACAGTGTCAGACACTGGGCCTGAGTACCCTGTTTGTAGCTAACAGCAATCCAGAGCATGTGGCTCTCTCTTCTGGGCTGGGTGCCTTAGGAAAGGACCAGATATGCATCAGGTTCTGATTTTCCTAACCCTGAGCCTAACCCTGAGCCCCAAAGAGTCAAAGCCCCCAGAGATCTTCCTCTGCCTGCAAGCTGATTCTATTCAATTTTTATTAGTCCCAGGCTATTACGCACAGTGTGGGGCAATAGCTTCTGTCTGCATGCTGATTGTTATTTTCAGTTTTTTAATGGGCCTCAGAAACTCCACAGGTGGGGCAAGGAGTTTTCCAATAAGGTGAGGCAACTGCCTTCCCCTAGGCAATCACTGCTTGGATAACAAAGGTCTGCTGGAGAAAGATGTCCTCCACAGCATGAGGGAATGACTCAGCACAGGAAACCGGGTGTCTGCCTTCTGAGGTATAACTCCATAACTCCCTAACATGGCTTCTGCTCACACAGCTCCAGTCCACTCTGGAGTGGCTACATACGAAATTTTGTATGTTGGCCCTTTAAGAGGATGCCTGCATTTCCAGCCATCTCTCTCTGGAAGACATCAACCCTGCTGCTTTTTGCAGCCAGATGTTGTGTGGGCACCTTTCTTAGTTCTGGTGCTCTGGCTGAGGAGCCCAGCTTGGGGTTTAAGGCCAGAGTTCTCAGTGGGAACCTCCCACAGCTGGGATATCCCTCCAGAACCTCAACTGCTATCTGTGGGAGCCAGGCTAGCCCTTTCACGCCTCTGAACTGTAACCTACCAATATATATGTGGGCTCTACTTTCTGTCCTTAGTTATCGGGGCTCTCTCCAGCTAGTCTTCAGTTGATTATTCAGGATGATTTTTCTGTATTTTAGTTGTAATTCCAGTTTGGTTCTTTGAGTTTTCAGTGTAGCTCACACTTACTCTGCCACCATTTTTTTTCTCCTAAACTCTTAAAATGCATTATTTAATTAAGACTTTACCATAACCCTATTAGGTATGATTCATATTTTTGTGATAAGGGAATGGATACATAAGAAATTAAATAACCTGCCCAAAGTCATAGCAAGTTTTAGATCTGGAATAATTATCAGGTAGTCTGAGTCCAAGGAAAAAATGATCACCATCATACTAAAAATAGTGAAAGGAAAAAAATAATATCTCGGCCCTCATCATACTTACATCCTACCTATTGAAGGCAACATAAAAGAAATAAACAAGGAGATATAGAATTACAATTAATAAAATATTTTATGATAAAAATGATAATTTTGTGTGAGAAGGAATTATGGGAAGACCTAATTTAGGAAGACAGGTGAGGGAGGTTGTCTCTGAGGTCATGATATTTAAGTTGAGACTTTAGGTCGGGTAAGTGTGAGGGAGGTCTTTGTAAATTCTTATTTTTTGTTTATTGGAAAATAATACAACAGTTTTCAATCTTGAAATCATTGTTCAGATTGTAATTTGAATCTCAGATTAGAAGGGGGAAAAGGTGTGAGTGACCAATTAGATGCTACTGCAAGGGGATCACATATAAAAGAGTTTTAGTTTTGACTAAATTAGTAGCAGTAGAAATAAAGATAAATGAATGAATTTGATTATTAGTTAAAGATAACAATTGATGTGGTGTGTGTGGGAAATATGGAGGTGATGAGGAAGAGGAACATGGGTAGAAAAAAGGTAGTGACTAAAGGAGAAACAACCAGCGAGGCAGGAAGAAAACCAGAGAGTACATTGTCAAAAAGCCCATGGAATTCATCAGTCTATTCAATAATAAAGGTAAACTGCTCAGCCGGCATGGCTCAGTGGTTGAGCACCAACCTATGAACCAGGAGGTCATGGTTCGATTCCCAGTCAGAGCATTTGCTAGGGTTGTGGCTCTATCCTTAGTGTGGAGCACAGCCGATCAATGATTCCCTGTGATCATTGATGTGTCTATCTCTTCTCTCTCTCCTTTCCTCTCTGAAATCAATAAAAATATTTTTAATAATAATAATAATAAACTTAAAAAAACCCGGGGAGAGTGTGTTTATTGAAAGTGTTCAATTGTGTCAAAACTCCTTAGAAATCAAGAAAAAGGATGCTGAAATTGTTCTGTTATATTTGCTATTGTGAAGAGCATTAATGGCTTTTGCAAGAAAAGTTTAAGCAAAATAATGAGAGCTAATGCCAGATTAGAGGCAGTTAAGTAGTGAGTGGACACAGTCTGGGTAAATAATTATTTGAGAAAGTTCATGGTCAAGGGCAGCATCTAGAAAGGGATTTAAAGCCAGTGACTTAATGACTTAAGAGAAAGACTAAAGGACATAAATTATTTGGTACTTGTCCCACTGAGAAGTGGTTTCTAGTTTTCCCCCTTTTGCTTTTAGGGCTTGATTTAGTGACTTGCTGATATAATGCGGCAAACATGATGTTCTGGGCTTCTGAGGATAAGTCATTAAAAACCATGCAGCTTCTAGTTGGGCCATCACTAGTGCTGAGGAGGTTTTTCCACAACAATGGATAACTGGTACCCAGAAATATGACTCTGTGGAAAGTTCTTATAACTGTCTCTAAGGGGTTATTCTTGCCAGGAGAAACATTATGTGTTATGATTGAGTTGGCAGGATATAATTTTTATCAGGAGAAGCAGCTAGAAATTTTTTATGTAAATTGACTTTATCTCTTTGAAAGTGATAGCATATGAAATTAAAAGATCTTTTAAAGAATGAAATTGCATATAGAATACAATATCTGTTCTATATATTTATTTCTTTTTGCAGTTAAGAACAATATTCATTCACCAAATAATGTTTTTAATTAATGTTTCAGATTAAGGAATGTAATTTCTAGGATAATATCTTTTGTGAACAACAAAACCCTCACTACTGTGGATGAAAAGGGGTTCTATAGAAAGTAGCCTCACAAGGTGATATGATCATAGGTTCTACTTCGTAGGTCATGGTGGGTAGTCATGACCCATGACCCAGGCATATAACTTCTTTAGGAAGAGCCTTATCTTTGCCTTAAGCAAGTGCAATCCATTGTTCTTGTGCATCCATGAACACATCTTTGAAATAACCAAAGATGTGCTCTCTTAAGAGAGCTCATAATCTTGCTAACTATCCTATAATCCAATTGTTACTGATCGGTGTTACTGCCTGGGACCTCAGTTCTCGTCTTCTTGAGGGGAAGATTTCAATCAAGAGACAAAGTGTAGAAAAGAAAGCAAGAATTCATTGACCATAGCAAAAATATACTTAGGACAGTGAAACAAGGAAGGGCATATAAAAAGGAACAGGAGAGCCAAGGTGGGGCTGCTTTAGCTCACTGAGAAGTCAGAGAAAAGGGGGCTTAGAGTCAGGGTAAGGGGTTAGCCTGGGACAAGCTGCTGCTGCCCATTGCTTCCCTGGTTGCAAGTCTTGTGGGGTCCCTTAGAGGTTGGGGGATGTGCCTGTGGAGGAATGGCATGGGCATGCTTTTGGAAGGAGAGAGTGACTGGGTCCTTGTCCTAAGTATATTTATTTTCTCTTACAGGTGGAAATCTTAGGAGAGGTGTCATGGGAAGGTCTTAAAATATTCATCAGCTTTCCAGGTATGCTCTTTCAGTGTTGTGGTCTCCACTGATTGGTTGGCACCAGGGCAGGGAGTCATTAGTCAAAGTAGCTGGTCCTGAGGCAGCCATGGCATCACTTGTCTGGTTTTGCTGCTTTTCTGGGCCTGGAGCTGCAATACAACTGAGGCCTAGATGTTATCTTTAGGGAGAAAAAGAACAGTGGGTCTAAACTGCCTGACCAGAAATATGAAAGATTTGGGGTCCAAACTGCATGACCAGTGATATGCTAGGGGAGGACAGGTTACCCCAGCTGGTTTTGAACTCCCCACTGGCAGACTTCTGGCTGCTGGGCTGCCCATAGAGAGGCAGTCTGCAGGCAATATTGGTACGACCCCTGTTCAGGACTCCAGGGCAGGCCACACCCCAGCCACTCATGTCTAACTTCCTACCTAACACAATCCCTGCCTTGCTTTCTCCCACCTTCATGTAATCTTCCTTGTTACCTCTGTGGTAGGCAGTTAGGCAAACATGAGCAGAGCAAGGATAATGGGTCAGGTTCAGAAGGTCACCAGAGTGGAAAGCCTCAGATGCTTAACAAAGGACAATTGTAGGGTGGGACCTCACCCCCAGGGTGACTTTTCCTCTCCTAGCATATCTCTGGTCAGAGGTTTGGACCCCCTGATCTTTCCTCCCTAGAGATAACATTGAGGCCTCAGTTGTATTTCAGCTCCAGGCCCAGAAAAGCAGCAAAACCAGAGACAAGTGACCCCATGGCTGACCTCAGGATCAGCTGCGTTGGATAATGACCCCCTGCCCTGGCGCCGACCAATCAATTAGTAGAGAACACAACCCTGAAAAGACACACCTGGAAAGCTGCTGAGTATTTTACCCCTGGGACCACCCCTAAAATCTTCACCCTTAAAATCCTTAGGACAGAGGACCCAGCCTACTCTCCCTCCTGGGAGAACACCCATGCTTCTTCTTTCCCCTTCCCCTCCCTGCCCAGGCCCATTACCATTAGCTTCCTCACTCCCAAGTTCCAAGGGTCCTTCTTTTACCTCTATAATTTGTTTTCTAAGTCCATTTCTTCTAAGAATTACTTTTTCTACCTTTGTGATTTTATAGATAAACTAGAGGCCCGGTGCATGACATTCATGCACTGGGGGTGAGGTGGGGGAGGCTCAGCCAGGCCTGCGCCCTCTTGGAGTCCGGGACCCTCGGGGGATGTCCACCTGCCGAACATCTTCCAAAGGGTACTTAGCGCTGCCACGAGGTGGGAGAGGTTCCCACTCCCGCTGCTGCGCTTGCCAGCCATTAGCCCGGCTTCTGGCTGAGCGATGCTCTCCCTGTGGGAGTGCACTGACCACCAGAGGGCAGCTCCTGCGTTGAATATCTGCCCTTGGTGGTCAGTGTAAGTCATAGTGACCAATTGTTCCACTGTTCAGTCGATTTGCATATTAGGGTTTTATTATATAGGATATTCTCTTATAGTTAGAGTCTTAGCTCCGAATTCTTACCTAGCCAGAACTCAAGTACCGAGGTTGCTGAACCCAAGCTTGGTCTGACCCCACCAGTCTAACACCTGATGCTGTTCCCGCTGACTACAACACGTCCTTAATTTCAAATGCATAAAAGGAAGTGCAAGACTCTCATTTTGCGGAGCTTTGAGATCTTTCTTCCCAGCAATTGTCTTCAATTTTGGCTCAAATAAATTCATAAATTCTTTACAAGTCTGGATGTTTTTTCATGGACACCATCAGTCATGCCTTTGGTGTAACTCCCTTTATATGGGGACAGTAGGTATGACTATAAATGTGCATGATAGTTAATGTGAATTTATCATATTGTCTAGGAGAAAAAATTTTTCTCTACCCTTCAAAGATTTTTGATTGGTCTAATAATCAAATTGACATAAGACAGATTTAGCAGGAGAAAAATCAAATTGAAGTTTAATAACATGTATACCTTCTATATCCATGGAGACACCCAGGAAAACTGAGTAACTTGTTAAAATGGTGGAAGCCATCACCTTAAATACCACCATTAGACAAAAGTAGATGTTGGGAGTGGAGAGTGGGTTATGGGAGGTTGCCAGGAAAAGCACAGTAAATAAGGGTAAAATTGTTATGCAAATGTGAGTATCTTTTCCTTTCTTAGCTAAGACAGGCCTGGTACATTGAGGGAGACACCCTTACAAATGGAGATTACCCTTACAAATGTAAATGTACTTTTTACAGGGCTAGGCTGATTGATGATGGTTAAGTAAAGAAATAGTTTCTGGAGACTTCTGTGAGTGAGGATTAGAGACATTTTTATTGATCGGTTACTTAAAATTTTCTCCCTTTTTCTTTTCATATTGATACCATTGTATCTAGCTAGTTATTAATAGGAAAGGAGCAAAGGGAAGGCCAGCCATTATAGGCATGTCATTTGGGCAGCTTCACCAGGATGCTGCAATTTCACACTCCCCAGGGAACCACCAGTCCATTCTCTTCAGATCATTGGGGGGGGGGGGGGCTGGGCAAAGGGGAAAATGGGCACATGCACAGTAAAGTTGGCATGGCATAGGGAAAATGCCTGTCAGTCTAACCTGGGAACAGATCATTGGCCAGAGTAGCCAGGACCATTGCAAGCCCATGAACAGTTGGGAATACATAATCCCCCAAACAAAGGAGGTCTCTCTCAGCTCTCTCTTGGATCTCTGGTTTCTTTGGCTTTGCTCCTGCTTGTGTTCCCTCCATGGTCATGTGGCCATGGGGACCCCAATGTACTAATGGACTGCAGCTGGGAACACAAACTAAGCTAGCCTGGTGCTGGATTAGACTATGCCATGGGACAGAACTCTGGACACTGGCTTTGATTTTAGCTGTGCTGAAGCCACAGCTACACTTCTTCTATGGCAGGGCTAAGGGAAATGGAATCTTGGTAACTCAGGGGTTTGAGTCCACAGAAATAAAACTTCTATAATACCTCTTTTGTAACTCTCAGAAAATTCCTTTTCTCAGGATATTGCAAGAAGCCCACTCCCAAGAACAACATGTGGGGACAAGGACCTCTCCCCACCAATAACATTATCAAGCAAAGATTAACATTTTCCCTTCTTATAAGAAACCTTTAGCTTCTAGACCAGCGGTTCTCAACCTGTGAGTCGCGACCCCTTTGGCGGTCGAACGACCTTTTCACACGGGTCACCTAAGACCATCCTGCATATCAGATATTTACATTACGATTCATAATAGTAGCAATTTGCACAGTCTTGTAGTAAATGATGATTCACATGCCTTCTCAAGGAGCTATGCAGGCAGTCTGGCTACTACTGAAGCTTATCACTGCCTTACTCACAGGAAAGAAAGGTTCATTTTCTTAAGGTGGAAAATTAACTATGGAATCTGTCTCAAAAGAAATAGAATTCAACACTTACATAATGTTTAAGGGGCAGGAGAAGAGTAGGAGAAAAAAACACAGGACTTCCTGTTATTGCCCACCATCAATGCCCCACCCCTGTAATGCTCAAGGACTCCTGTTAGCCTAAGAAAATGAAGGTAGGACCCTGTATATCTAGTGGAGTATGAGAGGGACAAGCCACTAAACATGGGGTTGTGAAACCCAGAAACTAGAAGCCTCCCTTGAAGTGAACAGTGTCCTTTATATTTCCATTGTTGACCTTGCAGTGCAAAATTGTTATAACTGATGGCCTTCTGCTCAGATAATGTCTTCATATTTGTTGTTTAAAAAAAGAAAAATAAATGTCAGTGAACCTACCTCTTTGAAAGTCATAGAAGATACCAAAGATGAAGCATGGAACTCAGAGTTGAGTATTAGAAGCTATATGATGGGGGCAAGGAGCCCAAAATGAAAACTAAGAGTGTCACTTTTTTTGTGACTTTATTAAAAGGTTTATCTACATTCTTGCAGAGTCCTCGCCTCTGTGATCTTTGTTGTTTTCTTCTTTGACCTGACTCACTTCCATCTAGAACTGAATGGTAATGAATTAAATGAAAATACAGAGGATTCCAAAATGGTGGTGGAGTAAGTGGAAGCTTAACTGACACTCTCCCAGGACCAACTGGAAATACAACTAAAATACAGATAAAACATCCTGAATAATCAACTGAAGACTAGCTGAAGAGAACCTGATAACCAAGGATGGAAAGTGGAGACTGCACAGAGACCATTAGGAAGTGCAGAGGCACGAAAGGGCTGGCTGGGCTCCCACAGACAGCAGCTGAAGTTCCAGAGAAATATCTCAGCTCTGGGGGTGGGGGGGTTTTCCACTGAGAACTCTTGGGTTTAACCCTCAAGGTGGGCTCCCCAGCCCAGAGCACCAGAACTGAAAAAGGTGCTGACAGAACATCTGGCTGCAAAAAGTAGCTGGATTGTAGTCTGCCAGCGAGAGAGGGCTGGAAATGCACAAAATTAAAGGGTTAAAGGGTTAACACACAAAATTTCATATGAAGCCACTCACCTTGGCCTCTGTCAGAGGGAGGACAGAGTGGACTGGAGCTGTGTGAGCAGAAGTCAAGTTTAGTGCTCTGGGGTTGGAGCGTGGAGGGTAGACACCCCAGTTTCCTGTGCTGAGTCATTCCTACCACTGCAGAGGACAACTTTCTCTGGCAAACCTTTGCTATCCAAGCAGTTTTGCCTGGGGGGAAAGCAGTTGTCCCACACTGTTGGAAGAAACCTCACCCCCCACTGTGGTCAATAGCCTGAGACTAATCAAAACTGAGTGCCAATGGGCCTGCAGGCACAGGAGGGTCTCTGGAGGCTTTGAGTCTTTGTCTGATCTAATCCTGGGACTGGGGCTAGGAAAAGCAGACCCTGGTGCACATCTTCATCTTTTCTTTAGTCTGCAGGTCGACGCTCTATCCACTGAGCCAAACCAGTTAGGGCTCATCTTCATCTTTTCTAAAGGCATCCAGCCCCAGCAGAGGGAGCCAGAGCTGTGCATTGCTGATAGCTCCAAACAGGGTACTCAGGGCCAGTCACAAACAGCATCTGATATTGTTCTAAATGAGATACTGGGACTCATAGCAGATCTACTTAATACCCAGGCACAAAACCAAATACGCAGACAAAATGGGGAGACAAAAAACAAAACAAAAAAATAAGAAACCCAAAATGAAAGAACAATAGAATTCTCTAGAAAGAGAACTAAATGAAATGGAGATAATAAATTTATCAAAATATAGTTCAGAATAATGATGGCAAAACTACTCAACAACATGAGAAAAGATATAATAACTATAAAGAATGACATAACACTAATAAAGAACACAGGGGAAAGAATACATAGCAGATTAAGGGAAGCCGAGGATTGAATCAGTGAATTAGAAGACAGGATAGAAAAAAATTATTCTATCAGAGAATCAAAAAGAAAAAAATAATTAAAAAACAGGAAGACAGCTTAAGGGAGCTATTGTACATGAAACGTAAAAATATTCGCATAGTGGTGTGTCAGAAGGAGAAGAAAGTGAGCAAGGGGTAGCTAAAGTATCTGAAGTAATAATGGCAGAAAAATTTCCTAATGGGGTGAAGGAAAATGTCACACAAGTTCAGGAGCTACAGAGAGTCCCAAGCAAGAAGAACCCAATCAGGCCCATGCGCAGACACATTATAATTAAAATGCCAAAAATTAAAGATAAAGAGAGAATCTTAAAGGCAACAAGACCTACAACGGCAAACTGTGACCTACAAAGGATCTCCAATAATGCAGTCATCTGATTTCTCATCAGAATTTCTACAGGCTAGAAGGGAATGGCATGAAGTATTCAGGTAATGAAAAGCAAGGATCTAAAACCAAGATTACTATATCTACCAAGGCTATCATTCAAAATAGAAGGTGAAAGGAAGAGCTTCCCAGACAAAAAAAAGCTAAAGGAGTTTATCATTACCAGACCAGCAATGCAATAAATGCTAAAGGGACTGCTGTACTAAGAAGAAGAAATAGAGAGAGAGCAAAACATAGGCATAAAAATTAGAGCAGAAATAAATGACTTAGAGACTAAAAAAAAAAAATAATCAAAAACTACACACATACAAAAGATCAATGAAACCAAGAGCTGTTTTTTTTTTTTTTTTAAATATATTCTATTGATTTTTTACAGAGAGGAAGGGAGAGAGACAGAGAGCCAGAAACATCGATGAGAGAGAGACATCGATCAGCTGCCTCCTGCACATCTCCTACTGGGGATGTGCCCGCAACCCAGGTACATGCCCTTGACCGGAATCAAACCTGGGACCCTTCAGTCTGCAGGCCAATGCTCTATCCACTAAGCCAAACCGGTTCCGGCTGTTTTTTTTTTTTTAAAGATAATCAAGATTGATGAACTGTAAGCCAAACTGATCAAGAAACAAAGATAGACGGGCTAAATAATTAAAATCAGAAATGAAAGCAGTGAAGTAACAACTGAGAAACAGAAATATAAAGAATTGTAAGAAAATACTATGAATAACTATGTTAACAAGCTGCACAATGAGGATGAAATGGAAAAATTCCTACATAAATACAATCTTCCAAAACTGATCAGGAAGTGTCAGAAAACCTGAATAAGCCAATAATAACTGATGAAATAAAAGCAGTAATCAAAACAAACGGCTTCACAGGGGAGTTTTACCAAACCTTCAAAGAACAACTAACACCTATCCTCCTCAAACTTATACAAAAAAAAATTGAAGAGGAACAAACACTCCCATCCTCTTTATATGAGGCTAGCATTATTCTAATTACAAAACCAGATAAAGACACTACAAAGGAAGATAATTACAAGCCAATATCCCTGATAAACATTCATGCTAAAATCCTCAACAAAATATTAGCAAATCAGATCCAGAAATATATTAAAAAGATCATACACTGTGACCAGTGGGATTTATTCCATGCATGCAAGGCTGGTACAATATTTGCAAATCAATAAATGTGATATATCACATAAACAAATTGAAAGACAAAAATCACATGATCGTATCAATAGACACAGAAAAAGCATTCAACAAATTCCAACCCCCATTTTTGATAAAAACTCTCAGCAAAGTGGGTATAGATAGTTCATACCTCAATATAATAAATGCCATATATGACAAACCTATAGCCAACATCATACTCAATGGGCAAAAGCACAGGAGCAAGGCAGAGATGTCTGCTTTCACCACAACTATTCAACATGGTACTGGAAGTCCTAGCAACAGTGATCAGACAAGAAAAAAAAAGTAAAATGCATTCAAATAGGAAAGGAGGAAGGAAAATTATTATTATTCACAGATGACATGATATTGTATATAGAAAACCCAAAAGACTCCACAAAAACTAGTAGATTTAATAAAGGAATTTGGCAATGTAGTAGGATACAGAATTAATACCCAGAAATCGATGGCATTTTTATACACCAATAATGAATTCTCAGAAACAGGAACTAAACAAACAATTTCATTTACCATAGCAACAAAAAAATTAAAATACATAGGAGTAAACTTAACCAAGGAGGTGAAAGACTTGTATTCGGAAAACTACAGGACATTGTCAAAAGACATAGAGGACAATGTAAGCAAGTAGAAGAGAAATATCATGTTCATGGATTGGTAGAATTAACATCATTAAAATGTCTATACTACCTAAAGCAATCTACAGATTCAATGAAATCCCTAATTGAAATACCAATAGCATATTTCACAGACCTAGAACAAATAATACAAAATTTATCTAGAACCAAAAAGACCCCAAATAGCCACAGCAATCTTGAGAAAGAAGAACAAGTTGGAGGAATCACAATATCAGATATCAAATTATACTACAAAGCCACCGTAATCAAAACAGTCTTGTATTGGCACAAGAGCAGGCATATAAATCAATGGAACAGAATAGAAAGCCCAGAAATCGACCCAAGCCATTAGGCTCAATTAATATTTGACAAAGGAGGCAAGAACATACAATAAAGTCCAGATAGTCTCTTCAATAGTGTTGGGAAAAGTGTACAGATCCATGCAAGAAAATGAAACTAGACCACCAACCTATACCATATAGTAGAATAAACTAAAAATGGATAAAAACTTAAATGTAAGTCTCAAACATCTCTCATAGCAATATGTTTATGGATACATTTCCTAGGGCAAAGGAAACTAGTTAGAAAATAAATAAATAGGACTACATCAAAATAAAAAGCTTCTGCACGGCAAAAGAAACCATCAACAAAATGAAAAGGGAGCCCACTGTATGGGAGAACATATTTGACAATGATACATCTGATAAAGGATAAATATCCAAAATATATAAGAACCTCATATAACTTAACCAAAGGATGAGAAACAATCCAATTAAAAAATGGGCAACGGACCTAAATAGACACTTCTCTAAAGTGGACATACAGATGGCCAAGAGACATATGAAAAAATTCTCACAGAGTCACTGATCATCAGAAAGATGCAAATTAAAATGACAATGAGGTTTCACCTTACACCTGTCAGAATGGCTACCATCAACAAATCAACAAGTGACAAGTGCTGGCA
>NW_005871123.1:2973338-2996474 GCF_000147115.1 Myotis lucifugus | reverse complement strand
GAAGGTCTCTTACCTTTGAGAGAGACTGCATGGAGGGACCTGGAAAGTATTATGTTAGCGAAATAAACCAGTCAGAGAAAGAGAAGTATCACATGTGGAATCTAATGAACAACATAAACTGTTGAACAAAATAGACCCAGAGACATAGAAGCATGGAACAGACTGTGGAATCTCAGAGGAAAGGTGGGGGAGGGTGGGTGGGTGGGAAGAGACCACCCAAAGAACTATCCATATATGCATAACCTATGGACACAGAAAGTAGGGTGGTGGAGGCCTGGAATGGGGGGGTGGGCAGAGCTATAAGGGTCAATGGGAGTAAAAGGGGACATATGCAATACTTTCAACAATAGAGATTAAATACATACATACATACATACATACATAAACAAATAAATCAGGACAGCTGCTGTTGCCCCGTATTAGGACAAGTGACCTTGACCTCTCACACCTTTGCATGGTGAATCCTGAAATACTTCTCAAGAGAGAGACCTCTAATCTTACAATCATTAGGGTCAAGAGGGCAGATGCATCCTCACTCCTACTTCCCTTCATACTAGAGACAACATAACTTTACATTAATTGTGTCTCAGGTCCTTAATAAAGCATTAATTAATGCTTAGATTTATTTATTGTTGTCATGTCTTAAAATTTTCATAACCTTCTAATAGTATTTTTATATCTAGGAATTGTACCTAAAATTATGGATATATGTAAAAATTTAGATATAGGATATTTTTTATAAAATTAGAAAAATAATGAATATACATATGGAACATATGGAACATATCTATATATAGCATATTATGTATAGCAGTCTTTAATCATGTTGCTCCTGAAAAATATTTAAAAATCTAAGAAAATATTTATTTTTAAGTGTGAAATCAAGTTCAAAAATAAGTATTGCATGTTATAGCTACATCATCTACCTCATTTGCATCTATGTATTCACATTTCTACCAGCTTCATCATTTATTAGCTTTATTGTCCTCTCCATCTGTCTCTTCTTCTCCCCGACCATATCCTTCACCACTTTTACCCTCCTCCACTGCCCCACCCACTAAAACTTTAAGAATGTTACTATCTTGGAGTTAAGATTATATCTGGATTATATTTTCCTCTTTTCTTCTTGACTACATTTTGTAAGGTTTGTACAAGAATTGTATGTAATATGGCTTGCTCCATGATTACTCCATGGCTTCCTTTAATAACTCATGTTTGAAACTTCAGATGTCTCTGATATATTCTTAGCTAAAAATATTTCAATAATATTTACAATAATTACATTCTGCTTGAATTATTAGTGGTTTGATACAGTTTGACTGGTTCTCAGTTTATATAATCTCAGAGAGCTAGAAAAACTTTAGAGGTTACTCAAGCCAGTTCCTTATCTTAAGGAGAGTAAACTGAAACTCACAGAGGCTGACAATCAAGGCAACATAAGAAGTCACAGAATAGTGGTGAATCCAAGGTTCTCACTATACAATGACTTTTATGACCACAATATGAACTAGTTTGAAATTCCATTGTTTTACTTTTGTGCCTGTTGGAAAACATGCACTCCTAATATATTCATGCTTAATCATAACAACGAGATGCCGTCTCTAAATCAAAATATTTAAAATGGAAGAAAAAGTCGTAATTCCAATATGGGAGACAAATTTACATATGCTGTGCTAAAAATAGCTTCAAATTGTGGGTTTAATGTTATTTTATTTTGAAAGGAGAACTCATAGAAAATGTTCATTATAAAAAGAGAATCTTCCTGCATATATTATGCTAACAAAGTCCAAGTGTTGTTATATTTTAGATAAAAATTTATTGTAACCATCAACTATGTGCTTATTATATGGGTGTGTGGGTAAAAATAATTGTTGCCATGGTTAAACTACAGTAGTAACTTTATCTTGCTTGAGCTACATTTTCCTCTTTGGAAAGGGAACCTCTGTATCCTACCTACCTCCTTCCATCCAAAGCACACATATTGGCAACAGAGATCAGACCATTCCCTGCAAAACTGCACCAGAGAAATTTGGAGAGGCCTGCATTTGAGCTTCTGGTTCCCAGATTCCCCGTTATTTGATCTGGTTTAGTCTGGCATGTTGTTAGTGTTTATACAGAGTAATAAGACATCTGCTGCCCACCCAAACCATCATGATCTGTGGCACTTCCCAGCTGACTGCCAACCTATTTATATTAATTAAATGCAGTGTATTCTGCATACACTGCTGATTACCCTCATTTATTTCATTTCCTAAAGAACTGGGATTTCTCTACGTGCCCTTACAACATTGTTCTACTCATTTGGCTCCAATTAGCTTCAGCTAACAAAAATACATTACAACAAACCTCTGGTTAGCCATTGCTGTTTCTAATGACATAATTTGTGAGTTTTTAGTCCTTGAAAGTAAAGACATTGGGAATTAAGCTATAGTGTCTTCTGTGGGGCTGAGAAATATTAATTGTAGGCATCTGGGCTCACTTCCTTAAAGAAGATTTGTGATTTCTACTTAACTAATAAATGTTGGCATAATGAAGAGCTATAAGCTCCATATGTTGGAATTTCTGAGGAATTCTGATTATACCCTTGTTCATTTAGTAAGAAATGCTTTGGCATTAACACTATATTGTGGTTTATTTGCACTAATTATTTTATAATTATACTAGAGGCCCAGTGCACAAATTTGTACCCAGGTAGGGTCTGGCCAGCCCGCCCTGATCGGGGTGATTGGGCCAGGCCAGCCGGGGGAGGGGCCGTGGGCAGTTGGCTGGGCGGCGCCACCCCTTGGTTGAACTCTTGGTCGAACTCCCAGTCGAGGGGACAATTTGCATATTAGCCTTTTATTATATAGGATTGAATGGTTAAAGTATTCATTTTAAATAGTTTCTTTAGGAATTTATTAAAATATGCAAATTTATCCCAAAACTATAAAATGTTATTAGTTTAGTGATCAATTTTTTTTCTCAATGAACTGATTTTTCCATTCTAGTGTTTTAGCTCTATAAGTTATATTTTAAAGGTAATAGTTTTCTAGATAAAATTGTTGAATAATGATGATTACTTCAAAGGATCTTTAAAAAATTTTTTTTAATCCTCACCTGAGGACAAGCCTTTATTGATTTTAGAGAGAGAGGAAGAGAGAGAGGGGAGATGAGAGAGAGAGAGAGAGAGAGAGAGAGAGAAAGAAAGAAACAAAGAAACAAAGAAAGAAAGAAAGTGAAACATGTGCCTTGACCAGGGATCTAACCTGCAACCTAAGAGAGAGAGAGAAAGAAAGAAACAAAGAAACAAAGAAAGAAAGAAAGTGAAACATGTGCCTTGACCAGGGATCTAACCTGCAACCTAAGTATGTGTTCTGACTGGGAATTGAACTTGTGATCTTTCAGTATATGGGATGATGCTCCAACCAATTGAGCCATACTGGCTAGGGCCAAAGGATCTTTTTAGATGTAATTTAGACATTTGAAAAAAAAATTAAGAGTATGTCATAATAGATACTATAACAAATTACAAGTTCAGTAATTTTCCTATTTTTTTTTTTTAGTCTAGATATTTGCATGTTGTACAACTGTCTTTCATGGTATAAAATCTAGTTTTTGATCTGTTTTGAAATATAATAAATTACTACATACTAAATCTGAGGAAACTTTATTGCTAAATTATAGCCCTAAGCAAAAAGTCTTTCTACTTATCACTCCTTTGAAAGTTTTGGTTTTTAAATGGTGTTCTCATTGCATTTTATGTTTTTTTCCTCATTCTATCTCAAACTTGAAAAGACAAGGCCAATCATAGTCAAATACCGTAAAAGCTATGCTCCCATGGTTTTCATGTAAAGTTAATAAAATAAATAAGAGGCAGCTGTGCATTTCAGGAAATCGCTCCATTGAGGGGTTCTGGGAATACTATAACCGCAAGTGTGAAGCTGGCGTCACCAGAAACCCTCAATGGAGTTATAGCTCCATAAATCAAAATCTCCTTCTTACCTTTACAGTATAACTGCATTCTCTGTGGTGCCTATACTTTACAACATTCCTACTGCTATCTTTTTAATTATGATGAAACTTCTTGCTTCCTGTTCCAGCAGGTTGGGATGTTTTGGCGGGAGTGGGGGGTGGGGGAGGGGGCGGACTTTGTCTGTGTGCTTGGTTTAGGTGGGTCTCAAACCTTTTGGGTCTCTGGACCTTGGTGTGGTAAGAAATTCCTCTCACTTGCTACCACCAAATAAGGAAGAGTGACCATAGAGGACTGTGAGGTATTTTGATATTATTTCGTGGAGGTATATATAAATACTTCCTTGTCAGATTGTAATACCACACGTGTTAATAGGTCCATGAACTGCAGGTAGGTGGACCACCTGGAAGTCCCTGCGGGCCACTGCATCTTGGAGTTGACTGATAGACTGAGTTAGTGTTATTTTTAAAATCATTGCAATACAGTTGTCATTCTTTTCTTTAACTTATGTATTCCTTGGTGACAAACCCAGTGAATTATATTTTCCCAGGAGTTCTTATTCTAATATTTCTGTCCTACCCCTATTTTCTTTTAAAGTAAGAATGAAATCTTAGTTTAATGGAGAAAACAATACACAGAATCTTCTAGGTAAGCAGACCAAAAGCCAAGAATGTGCATTCATCTAGAGCCTGGGTTCAAATCCTGGTTTTCATAAATTCTTAACTCTATAACTATGGGCAAGTTACTTAGTCTTTATATGTCTAAACTTTCCCCTAAAATGGGAATAAAATTAGTACTCTTCTGCTAGAATTGCAGTGAGTTTTATCAGTAAGCTTCTGCTGTGTAACAAAGTACTCAGAAGGTGGTGGTTTAATATAGTAAACATTTATGTCTATAAGTCTATGGATTGACTAGGAGGTTCTTCTGGGTGGTTTTGGATGATTTTATCTACATGTCAGGGATTGGAGGACTAATTGGTCTAGGGAGGCCTCACCTCATGTCTTCCAGTTGCATGGGTGGATATTTTCTGTCAGATGGGCAATATGTCTCTCACCATCCAACAGGCTAGCCCAGGCTTCTTCACATGGTGCTCTCAGGGCTGCAAAAGAGGGCAAATCCATTTTCAAGCCTCTGTTTGCATCATGTTTGCTTATGCTTCTTAACTATAGCAAATCACATGAATTAAGGGGTGGAGAGAGAGACTCCTTGATAGGAGGAGTGGAAATGTACATTGCAAAGGAGCATACATACATACATTCAAGGATGGATGGAATTTGTGGCCTTTTTGAAGTTTGACACATGAGGATGAGATGACAGTAGTATTGAGAGTAAAGCGCCTGGAATCAGTGACTGGCATATAGCAATAGTTCAAATAAATGTTTTCTGTTATCATCTTCATCATGTTTATCATTAGCATAATCCTCATGCTTAGCTCTTGCCATTAGAGCAGGCTTTGTGTAGTTTTCCTTTTATATGTAAATCAGAAATTTTATCAATTAAGATGCTGTTGAAATTCTGATCTTCACTTTCTAAGTCCATTGCAATATCCTCCCATGTGGATTCTCTTTAAGAAGGCAAGTGACATAGTCATTACAAAAAAATAAAAATAAAAATTGTTTCTTCAGTTCCTCCTCCACACTGCTGCCAGAGTGAAAGATTTTAAAAGTCTGGATTTTATAACTTTCTGGTCCAATTTTCCACAATATTCTCACCCTGCCCCCACATCCAACTCACATGCCTTGAATTACTGCTTGAACTTGCTGGAACTTTTTGTAAATGCATTTCCTTCTGCCTGGAATGTTCTCCAGTCTCACCTAGAAAAATGGAACTTTTGAAATGTCATGCATTTACAAGACTCTCCTTCACATCTCCTGCAGAGATAAGGACTCCCTCTTCTGAGTTCTCCTAGCATTCTTCCCATGCCAGAAACTTAACCCGCATTTCATTTGGCCAGAGAATCCCTTTCAACACAGTACTCCAGAAAGCTGCTAACATTTAACTGTTCAACACATGAATTTAAAATCTGAGGCTGGATTCTGCCTATTATGAACAATTTCTTTTTAAAAACTTTTCCCCCCAATGCTCTCTGTGCTCGGTGCTACCAAAAACATCAACCAGAAGATTGATACAGTGAAGGACTCACTCTTTAGAGGTGAGAAGAGTTGAAATAAGTGTATGATCATGCTGGCTCCGTGAGGTTAAAAGACCTGTGGGTCAACCTAAGCAGGAATGAGATGTTGGAAAATGAACTGTCTTTCAGAATAAATGGGCAGCTGTCATAGAAATATACTGTGTATGTTCCTCTGTGGGAGGGCAGAGCCTATCAAAGAAGGGCAGTAGATGGTGGAGGTTAGTTAGGTAGAGTGATGCTGAAAGGAAACCAGACTAGAATAGCTCATTAGTTGATTATTAGCTCCTTGAAGGGAGTGACAATATCTGACATATTATCTGTGTTTTTTGTTTGTTTTTCGTGTGTGTGTGTGTGTGTGTGTGTGTGTGTGTGTGTGTTGTTAGTATATTGCAAAGTGCAGGATACTTAAAGAAACACTGTGAATAACTATATATTTGGGATGAATGAAAAGATTCATAATTTAGGACCTAGTTTTAGGTCACATAAGACATCATACTTTCTTGTCCATTAACACAAAGTGCGAGAACAACTTCTGGCCCGGGGAATAGCTTTCAACAGAGGAAAAGAGTGTGCCAATCCTGGTACAATGTTCTCTACCTTTCCCTGAGGTCTCCTGATTCCCTGGCAGGAGAGTATCTGGAACTATATCACCTTCCTAGAGTTCTTAGACTCTGGAGGAGCCACCAGATTAGATAAGTGACCCAATCCTGCTGAGAGGTGTCTGCTGTAGGATTATTTCAAGGTAGAGCTTTAAAGCGGGTCATTGTTCATGCAGATCGTTTGACTTCTACCCTGAGATAAACTTGGTATTATTCTCTCTCAGACAGGGCTCCTCGTCACAGGTGATGTTGAGCCCTCAGGGACATTTGCCAATATTTGGAGGCATTTCTAGTTATCACGCTGGACAGGGAGTATTACTGGCATCTAATGGGTAGAGGCAGTGATCTTGCTAAACATCTACAATGTACGGGACAGTCCTTACAACAAAGAATCATTATCTAAATGTCAATGATGCCACTGTTGAGAAATCCTGCTTTAAACTATATCTGGTATTGGCCTGGCTTAGATTTTTGGATTTTCATTCATTTATAAGATTGTGCCTAAATAGTGAAGTATAATTCTTTTTCCTCCCTCAGTTTTGCTGGGATATAATTGTTGTGCAGCATTGTATAAGCTTAAAATATACATCATAATGATTTGACTTACATGGTAAAATGATTAGCACAATAAGTTTAGTTAACATTTATCAGCTCATACAGATATCCCCCCTGCGCAAAAAAAGTTTTTTTCCTCGTGATGTTTTAGAATGACAATAATTTTATTAAATATAGCACCAACCATTGTATTTTCTTGAAAGTAATATCTTTAAAGATTTAAAGGTTTAGATTTAAAGATTTAAAAGGTTTAGAAGAAATTTTAAACAAAGTAGAAACTGACTAATTGAACTTAAAATGCCTTTGAAATAAACTCAACTGACTTCCCTCAGTTGGATCGCTGATGGTAACTGAGTCAGAGCTACATGCAGTATTTATAATCAGGATCTTCAGAATATGAAATGGAGCCCTTGAGGCTGATATAGTAGATGCACTAGGATTGGTTTGGATTTCATTATGCTTAATAACTACGATAAATGCCAGTCATGGATTCTTGCAAATTCAATCCTGGGAAAGTTTCCATAAAGATGTGACTCAGGTAAAACAAATGTGTTTTAAGTATCGAATCTACAGTGAACAATTTGTCCTAGCCCCAAAGAATGAGACAATAATTTCAAACACATGTTTGGGTAACTGGACAGTCAAGGTACTACTGATACCATTGTAATTAGCTAGTTATTAATAATAGGAAAGGAACAAAGGGGGAAGCCAGACAGTATAAGCATGTCCATTTGGCCAGCTTCACCAGGAAGCTGCATTTTCACACTCCCCAGGGAACCACTGGGGAGAGGGGTCCAACAAAGGGAAGATGGATGCGTGTGCAGTAAAGTTGGGGTAACATAGGAAAGGTGCCTGTCAGTCAAACCTAGGAACAGAAATCATTGTCCAGAGTGGGCAGGGACACCGCAGGTCCGAGAAAATTTGGGAATACATAATCCCTTAGATAAAGGAGCCTGCTCTCTTGACTCTCTTGGTTCTTGGCTCTTAGCACTCTGTGGGTCTCTTAAACTCGTCCATGCTCCCTGCATAGCCACATGCAATGGGACTGCAAATGGGAACACAAATTAAGCTGGCCTCATGCTGTATTGTACTGTGCAGACATGGAACGGGAACCTGGGACACTGGCTTTGATCTTATCCCTGCTGAAAATGAAATGGGACTTTTTTTTCTTCACTGGACGAAGAAAAATGGTACCTTGGGAACTCAGGGGTTTAATTGCACAGAAATAAAGCTTTCTACGATATCCCATCTGCCCGTGGGGCCTCCGGAAATTCTTGTTCCAGTGGCACTTCAAGGACCTCACTTCCACCAATAACACTATGAGGATTTCCATAAGTAGCTAATAAAACAGTATTCATTTGTAGTCTCACCAGCAAGGTTCTACTCAGATAGGAAAACTGATATTGTCCAGTGAGGGGAGACATCAGTTAGCTCCAAGCATGCCTTTTATTCTTCCCACCTCCCACCCCAGACATACCCCGGGCTAAACCAGGAAATAGCAGTGCTGTGTATCTACCTTACAGAGCCCCTGACTGACCACCTGAGGGTCCACATTCACACAAGAAGCTGGTGCTTGTCTTCAACCCTTTCCTCCCACCTCTCATTCAGGAGTGGAGGATCTCCTTTCCTTCCCTGAACTGTTTACGGGGAGATCCTAGTGTCTTCGACATTGAAACCATGCAACTATTTGCCTGTTTGTTGAAAGCTGGTAGAAGGAAAACAGCACAGCTGACACAGTGATTACAGAAGATTTAAAAAATCTGAATCATGTCAGGAGACACAAAAGCTATTTATCTTTTAAATATCTCGATGATTCAGATGTAAACATTTCTCTTATATTTAGAGTTTCAGGAACATCTTCTGAAAAGTTCACTTTCTTTCCTTTGGCTACAGAAGGCTTCTCTATCTGGGTACAGGAGAGGGAGGAGGCCTGAAGACTGGAGGTGGATTTAGAGGGTGAAGGCAAAAGCCCCAGCCCTGACTCTGGGCACCACCTTGGGGCAGAGTCTGATACTTCTGTGACTAGCACTTTAACATGAATTGAATTGGGACTGACAAAACTAAAGAAAAACTTTTTTTTCTCCCTATGGTTAATCAAAGCATGTGTTTTGAGTAGCCATAGGTGTCGGATGTAGTAACATAAGTGGATTAACTATCTCTGTCCTTACAATAAAATTAGAGCCAAAGGCAGGAATGCATAGGGGTGTGAATCCCAGGCAGGAGGAGAAGTGGTTGAGGCTCATACCGCAGAAAGTTTGTCGTTAGGGAATGGGCAGGTCGGGCAGAATACCCCACTCAGTTGCTTTGGGAGGGCCTTCTTTTCTGCCTTCCTTTCTGCCTGAGGTCACGTGTTTCACTCCTATCCTTCCAGCTTGCCCCTCTGTCACCTATTACGGTTCTATTGGACCAGAATTATAGTTCTGTTGGATCAGAGGGTGAGGAAAGGAATTGCCCCAGAGCGGGGTTGACTGGAGGTGAAATCTGGGGCTTAGCCTGGAAGTCACTACTCAAGCACAGTCAGGAAGCCTGGGGAAGCCCGAGCTCTCACCATCTTTGAGATGCTCTACCACTGCTGTACCCCCTTCTCAGTCTTCAGGGGGACAGATGGCTATAGAAGAAGTAGACAGGATTCTTTTCCCTGAGAGAGACCAAGGGCCTAGTCCTTTGGAATCTCTCTCAGGCCAACTTTGTAGTCAGGGAGTTTACTGGGCCAACCTAGCCCCTGTCCAGCTGCTAATGGACCTCCTCATGGAAGCTCCATTTCACTTTTATTTTATTTACTTCTTAGCAAAACAATCGATAAATTAGGTAGTGGAAAATCCATCTGCTTAGGTTGGGGTTGAGGGTAGGGAATTTTTTTCCCCCAAAGGAAAAAAATATGCAGTGGTCACCCATTATCAAGGGGAAAAGTTCCAAGACCATTAGTGGCTGCCTGGAACCAGGCATAGTACCGAATCCTATATATACTATGATTTTTCCTATACAAACATACACTTTCACTGAAAGAAAGCACTTTATGGCTTCTCTTCGGCACATCTGAATTGCCAGCATCATTACATTTGTGCTTTGGGGCCATTATTAAGTAAAATAGGGTTACTTGAACACAAGCATTGAGATAACCTGCCAGTCAATCTGGTAACTGAGATGGCTAAGTGACTAATGGGCAGGGAACATGGATAGCATGGATATGCAGATATGCTGGACTAGGGGATGATTCACACCTCAAGTGGGACAGAGTATGGCACATAAGACTTCATCATGCTACTCAGAACAGCATACAACTCAATACTCAAGAATTGCTTCTTTCTAGAAATTTCCATTTAACATTTTCGGACTGTGGTGGACTATAGTTAACTGAAACCACAGAAAGCAAAACTCCAGATAAGAGGGGGCTACTATATTACCTTAGCGTTTTTGGACTACTTTATTAAGAAAAGAGGGAGACATTATTTAGTGACCACTGGAGTATTTTACTTTCTCAAATTATTCTTCCCCTGCCACCTGCAAATGCATTTCACTGATTTGCAATTTTTTTTCATGTGTTTAAGATAATGCACTACTCTAACAGTTACAGTTTTCAGAGTCTGCCCTGGGTTTGTCTCACTCCCAATCTCATTCCTGTGAGTGAGTCTTACCTGCGCTTTTCATTCTTTTATTCTTCCTTTCAGGTGATTTCAGGCCCCTCCACCAAGAACCAAGGCTTGGTGTGTGTTGGGGTGCTTAAATGTTAACTCACCATTTACCCCTTTGGGGGTTGAGGGAACATTTCGTAATATTTTTGTGCAAATTTATGTAACCCACTGTTACATTAAGATGTTTAAAATGAATTTAAACAGTTAATGAATTAGGACAATAAATAAACATCTTGTAGTACCATTTGGATTGCCTCCTTTCTCCATGATGTCAATCCTGATCCCCAAAACCAGAATAAGTTAAAAGAACCTCTATGCCCTAAAGCAAGTGAGTTTTTATCTAGTTCTGATGTGTCAATTACTCAGGATAGTGAAAAGTATGTTTCTATGAATGGGAATCAGAGTGATGGCCAGAAGGGGATACTTCTGCTTATGTTAGTTTTTAAAAATAAACGTGACAACACTGTTGTGTAATTGTGGCAACTTTGAAAATTGCTAAATCTGCCAGCCATCAGCACCCTGATATTGATGTGATCATTCCTCCCATCCTTTAATCTATTCTCTGTCTTGTCCCAGGAGATATGGCAACTGATCCACACCTTTGGAGTTTGTTCTTTTGAAGGGTGAACACTCCAGTTTTCTTTCGAATGAAGGTTGTTTCAGCCATAAAACACTTCTTCCACTGTTTCAATTTCAAAAGAAAAGGAAATTTACATTAAAAATAATACTGTCTCAGTTAAGTTTGCTAATATAAACAAAGAGAAGATAGTAATGAAACTGTTATAATGGACTGACAATAATCTATGAACCTGATAAGAAATGTGCGGTATAATGAAGAATTACAATTAGATCTAGTTGCATGGGAGACTGCATTTAGGGGAAGTGGGACTTCTTATGCTCAGAAATAAAATTCATTTATTCATTTGTTCATGACAACCTTCTTGTGCATCATTTAATAAATACACACTAAATATCTAATATAAATAAGGTGCCATATTAATCTTTAAAAGGCAAAACTTATAAACTCAGATGCCCATAGGACCAGTAGTTAATAGGTTAGTGAAGTTGGCCAAGTATTAGGCAACAGAGAACAGTGGGGACTTGGTTAAGTGGGAAGCACATGTCCCACCTAAATAGACAGAACAAAGATGGAAGAATCATGCTGATATCAAACTATACTACAAGGTCATGGTAATCAAAATACGATGGTACTGGTGTAAAAAAAGACATATAGATGGCACTGAATAGGAAGTCCAGAAATAAACCCATGACTTTATGGTCAATTAATTTGACAAAGAAGGTGAAAACATACGATGGGCTAAAGATAGACTATTCAATAAATGGTGTTGAAAAAATTAGACAGACACATGCCAAAAAATGAAACTAGATGACCTTCTAACACCATACACAAAATAAATTCAAAATATATTAAAGATTTAAATGTTAGACTCGATACCATAAAAATCATAGAACAAAACATAGGTAGTAAAATCTCGGACACTTCTCATAGCAATATTTTTCTGATATATTCCTTGGGCAAGGGAAACAAGCGAAAAAATAAACAAATGGGACTACATCAAACCAAGAAGTTTTTGTACAGCAAAAAAACCATCAACAAAATGAAAAGACAACCCACTGAATGGGAGGATATGTTTGCCAATGATACATATGATAAGGGATTAATATCTAAAATTTATAAAGAACTTATACAACTCAACCAAGAAAACTACACAATCCAACTAAAAAATGGGTAAAGCACCTGAATAGATACTTCTCCAAAGAGGACATAGAGATGGCCAATAGACTTTTGAAAAGGTGCTCAACATTACTAATCATCAGAGAGAGCAAATTAAAACTACAATGAGGTATCACTTTACATCTGCCAGAATGATTATCATCAATAAATCATCCAACAACATATGCTGGCAAGGATATGGAGAAAAGGGAATGCGTGGACACTGTTGGTGACAATGCAGATTGGTGCAGTCACTGTGGAAAGCGGTATGGATTTACCTCAAAAATAAAAAATGGAACTTCCTCATGATTCAGTGATTCCACTACTGGTAAAATATCGGAATAAACCCCAAATACCAATTTGGAAGAATATATGCTACCCTGTGTTTGTTGCAGCACTATTTACTATAGCAAAGATTTAGAAGCAGCCCATGTGCCCATCAGTAGATGAGTGGATAAAATGCTGTGTGACATTTACACAAGGGAAATACTACTTGGCTGTAAAAACGAAGGAAATCTTACCCTTTGCAACATCATAGATGGTCCTGGAGAGCATTGTGCTATGTAATAAGCCAATCAGAGAAAGACAAGTACCCTATGATTTCACTCATATGTGGAATTTAATTAACAAAATAAACTAACAAACAACAGATTCATAGATACAGAGAATAGACCAGTGATGGCGAACCTTTTGAGCTCGGCGTGTCAGCATTTTGAAAAACCCTAACTTAATTCTGGTGCCATGTCACACATAGAAATTTTTTGATATTTGCAACCATAGTAAAACAAAGATGTATATTTTTGATATTTATTTTATATATTTAGATGCCATTTAACAAAGAAAAATCAAACAAAAAAATGAGTTCTCTTGTCACCTCTAACACGCGTGTCATAGGTTCGCCATCACTGGAATAGACTGACAGATGTCAGAGGGGAGGGGGCCGTGAAAAAGGTGAGGGATTAAGCAAAAACCAAAAACTTCATAGTCACAGACAACAGCATGGTGATTACCAGAGGGGAAGGAGGGAGTGGGGATAGGTATAAGAAGGTATAAAGGGGATAAATTTTGATGGAAAGAGACTTGACTTGGGCTGGTGAACACACAGTAAATATACAGATGATGTAATACAGAATTTGAAACCTGTATAATTTTATTAACTAACGTTAATAAATTAATAATTATTTTATTAATAAATTAAATAAAAAACAAACAAAACAATTGCAAAGGAAACACACACACACACACACACACACACACACACACACACACACACGGTATGCCAACCAACAAAATATATTTTCAGACTGAATTTTCCATGCAGGTTGCTGATTTGTGTCTCCTGATGGGAATTGGAAAAAGATGAAAACAGATGTTCTTACCATTAAATTTCCTTCACATTAGTAGAAAAGATGAGAAAACATACAAATAATTATAATAATTATAGAAAAGAGAGTATTCAAAAAGTGGAAATCTTTGGCCATATAACTGGGGGAAGGTGTCATGAAAATAGTGACCTTGAGGAATTATTTTCTTTAAAAAAAAGAGAGAATAGGAGATTTATATATACATAAAGCACAAAAAATCTTGTTGAACTCTGTTGCTATGATATTAGAGACATACCCTAAAATGAAATTATTTTTTGCAAAATTCTAAATGATGGGGATGATAAGATCTATAGTTTTCCAAAGCCAATGCCAAATGCAAATATCAACATAATAAAATGAACTTGTAAAATATAGAATAAATATGAAATTTTACTTAAAATTTATTAAATATTCTAATTTTTAATATTTTGGGGAGTCAATTTTTAAAAGTTGGACATTGTGGACCCTGAATGGTAATTTCTTCAGACTCTTAGCTCTAGGATGGCTTATTTAGTCACTCTGGCCACATGTGTGAGCTGTTAAATGCAGTTCTGTCTTTCAACTGGCACATTTAGTAGTATCATTAATCTTTTTGTATACAACAGAATATAATTCAGAAAAAATGTTTTTTAGTTACATTTTACACAATGAACTTAAGGTAAATCTTTAAAAAGCCTTTATCTTCAATAAAAGAATAGAGATCATTTAAATTAGTTTCTGTTTCATTTTTAAACAAATCTTAAAAAAGCATTCTTGCAAAATCATCATTTTTAAGTTTTATCAGTGAGAATAAAATGTAATTTGGGAAACCTACTTTTCTTTAACACTGTCCTCTTTTCTTTATAGTCATATTCTTTATTTTGCATTTCCCCCTCTTTGTGAAATGTGGATATGGCAAAATTTACATTGTGATTTTAATTTACCCTTAGAAACTGAAAAATTTTCAAGAGAATCTTCTTAGAAGGCTTAAGGCTTCCTGGAATTAGGTAACCTCATAATTTTATACAATTCTTCTTATTAATTTCTTTCACGCTTTTTTTAAATCCTCATCTGAGGATATTTTTTTCTGTTGATTTTTAGAGAGAGAGTGAAAGGAGGGTGGAGGAAGGGAGGGAGGAAGGGAAGAAGAGAGAGAGAGAGGGGGGGGAGAGAGAGAGAGAGAGAGAGAGAGAGAGAGAGAGAGAGAGAGACATTGATGTGACTCGTTGCTTCCTGCACTGACCAGGGCCGGGGATTGAACCTGCAACAGAGGTACATGCCCTTGACTGGGAATCAAACCCACGATGCTTTGGTCTGTGGGCTGATGCTCTAACCACTGAGCAACCAGCCAGGGCTGCTTTCATGTTTTAATTGCTTATACAGTAAGCAATTCTACTGAGAGATAGGCTATGGTGGATTGTTTGCTTGTCACTCATCACTAAGACTCTCCTATTTCAGGCTGAGAATTTAGCTTTTCAGAATCCCCTTTGCTTTATGGTTTTGGTTAGAGTTTCAATGAGTAATCTGAGTGAGAGGTGGAGAAAGTGAAGTGCAACCATGCCTTGAGAAGTTGGCTGGTAAGACCTGATGGCTTTGCAGGTTGCTTGATGAGCTTTCACTTCATGGTCATGGTGGTGGTGGTTCCCGAGACTGGTACAGCTTTATTCCAATCTCTACTAATACATTTTGCATTATTATTTATATTTTATGAGCATTTCTTTTCTCCAAATGAATGTGTTTTTTTCTAAATTTATCTAATTAATGTACTCTCTCTTAATATTAATTTAGCTATCAGTCTATTTTCTATTCAACTATTGAAAAATTTTAAATACTTTAATCCTTTATTATCACTAATTTTGTAAGCCTTTATTATCATCAATTATATTTGCAGTTACTTTTGACAATAATAATGAATTGTACTCCCGTTGAGTAACAGAAACTAACATATAAAGCACAAGGTGTGTGTGTGTGTGTGTGTGTGTGTGTGTGTGTGTGTGTGTGTGTTTGGTTCAGGTTATATCTAGAATGCTTTTATCTATATTTGAATGTAAAATTTGAGAGCATGCCAGTAAATCTCAATGACATCTTATTTACAATACTGACATTGTAAAACTGATTAGACATGTTGGTACCTTATCAAACACTTGTCATTGATTATGCACAACTTCAGGAATGTCAATTGTTATTTGTTTTTGTTTTTTAAAAAAATATATTTTTATTGATTTCAGAGAAGAAGGAAGAGGGAAAGAGAGATAGAAACATCCACGATGAGAGTCATGGATCGGCTGCCTCCTGAAAGTCCCCCACTAGGGATCAAGCCCACAACCCAGGCATGTGCCCTTGACCGGAATTGAACCCAGGACCTTTCAGTTCGCAGGTCAATGCTCTATCTACTGAGCCAAACCAGGTAGGGCTCAATTGTTATTTAGTTTTATGATGGTCCCAAAGCCAAGGTTGAAGCTGAAGTCAAAGAGAAGATCTTGGCAAAATTCTCGGAGAAGCTGAATGTCATGAGAGTGCTGTACACAGAGGGGGACTCAAGAAGTATTTGCTTTCTGACTAGTTGAGGATATTAATTATGATTTATAAAAACAGATGGAGTCTCAAAGATATATAACTTATATCACTAATTATAAAAGTTACGAAAAATAGATGGGCTTACTTCACTTCAGTGTTGTTTAGAGAAAGCTTACTTTAGTTTCCTTCTGAAGCTCATGGAAAAGGCTGTTTGGAAGCTTTCATAATTAACTCAGAATTTTGTAGCAATTAGAATGCTAAGAAAGCACTTGTCATTTCATGTGGAAAAAAAAGCAGACATTAAAAAAAATAAAATGTCCTCTCATAATTTCAATGTCAGTCAATGGTAAGTGTAAAATTGCTTTAGATTATCAGTAACATACATTTTCATTTATAAAGTGCCAGAAATGATTCATTCTTTTTTAAAATATATTTTATTGATTTTTTTACAGAGAGGAAGGGAGAGGGATAAAGAGTTAGAAACATCGATGAGAGAGAAACATCGATCAGCTGCCTCCCGCACAGCCCCTACTGGGGATGTGCCTGCAACCAAGGTACATGCCCTTGACCAGAATCGAACCTGGGACCTTTCAGTCCACAGGCCGATGCTCTATCCACTGAGCCAAACCAGCTAGGGCAGTGATTGGCAAACTCATTAGTCAACAGAGCCAAATATCAACAGTACAACGATTGAAATTTCTTTTGAGAGCCAAATTTTTTAAACTTAAACTATATAGGTAGATACATTGTTATTAACTTAATTAGGGTACTCCTAAGCTGGCCTTTGCTAAAAACGTCCTCATCCTATCTAATAATAGACAAACATGGTAATTAACCATACCTTCGCTACCATCGCCATTGGCTGATCAGCGTGATATGCAAATTAACCACCAACAAAGATGGTGGCTAATTTGCATACTGCAGGCAGGGCGGGACACCGGGAGCCGCCATCCAGTCCCCTGTGTGTGACCCCAGGAGCCGCCGGAAAGCCAGGCCACAGGCAAGACGGCCCCCTGGGACCCAGGAGCCCGTCGGTGAGGTCTGCAGGCGAAGCAGCGATCAAGCTATGAGGGGAAGGGTGGGGGGAGGAAGGAGCTACAGGAGCAGCTCTGGCCGGAGACTGAAGACTCCGGCTGGAGCGAGGAGCAAAAACTGAAGGCTCCAGCCGCAGCGAAGACTGTGTCCAGAGTGAAGATGGAAGGCGGTGGCCAGAGTGAAGGTCTGGGTCCCGGGTGCCAGCGGAAAACTGGTGCTGGCAGCCAGGGGAAAGAAGGCCTATTGCATGAATCTTCGTGCAACGGGCCTCTAGTTTTATAATAATAAAGCCACCAACACAAAATAATTATAATTCTTAAATTGATGACAAAAATACCTATAGGATTTGCAGCTGGTTGGAAAAATACAGGTAACTTTATGCTTCGAGTAGGTATTTTTGTCACCCACGCATGATTTGTGGACGCGACTAGCACTAATCACTGCACTACTGCTGACTGACTGACTGACTGGCTAACTCAACTCGTGCATGAATCACGTGCGCTTCCCCCGTCGCCCGACCGACCGACACCCCAGACTTCTTCTAACGCCACTTCTTCAAAATAGACTCGCCCAGGCTGAAAACTGACTTCTGCGCATGGGCCACGAAGTTTCAATTGCACTGTACATGCGCACCCGCAAGTGGCATTTTGTGGAAGAGCCACACTCAAGGGGCCAACGAGCCGCATGTGGCTTGCGAGCTGCGGTTTGCCGACCACTGGGCTAGGGCAATTCATTCTTATTTTCAGTTTTTGCATCATCTCTATGTAACTGTCCTGGAAGTACCCAGAGAAATGAATTATAATCTTCTGGCAATACAAGCACTGTCTAGAACACCCTATGGTATTGCTGTGGAAACTGAGAGACAAAAGTTGTTTGAGTTAAAAGCATATAATCATGCCGAAACTGGTTTGGCTCAGTGGATAGAGCGTCGGCCTGCGGACTGGAGGGTCCCAGGTTCGATTCTGGTCAAGGTCATGTGCCTGAGTTGCGGGCACATCCCCAGTGGGAGATGTGCAGGAGGCAGCTGATCGATGTTTCTGACTCTCTATCTCTCTCCCTTCCTCTCTGTAAAAAATCAATAAAATACATTTTTTAAAAAAAGCATATAATCATGCATGTAGGAATATAGTAAAATTGTACAGACATTTTTTATTCTGTTAACCTGTTTCTCTCCAGAATAGCATTCTTTGACTTTGGTCTCCTGAAAATGGGTTTAATAGGTGACAACTGATGTGTTCAGCAATAGACAGAGATATCAGCATGATTATTTATGGAAATGTTTGCCCCCAGGCATTCTGTGGACAGCAGGGTCCTACTGCCCAAGATTGTTTTCCTCGAGGACCTAAGTACTAATAAAAATTGGTGCAGACACATTAATCAAAAAGAAAATTTTTTAAAGAGTTTATTTTTGAGGTTTATTGTCACTGTTCTTCGTGAATTGATAATCTTAATTGGGTATATTTGGAATTGATCCAACTTCTTATTTGAAGATTGAATTGTTTTAGTGATTAAACAAAGTAACTGAGGTCACCACCCTATTCAATAAGATATTTTTTGGCATGTAATTAATTATAATCTCAGTGTAAATCCTTTTGATTTAAAGATTAATGTTGATTCTTTGCTCCAATTATGCTATTCATTTGTATTTTTTAATTAAAATTAAGGCATGCAACAGATCACTGTGGAAGTTCTTCAAGATGCTGATACTATTCATTTTAAAAAGCCTATTTTATTCTTCAGTAAAAAAGCAATGAATTTGGCATAGCTACATTGATCTAGTTATATTGTATAGGATAGATGTATAAGGATTATATATTTTGTAACAATTCTTTTCATTTATAAATGTTAGTGCTCTTGTTTCAATATTTAAAATATAAACTTCTAGGTTTTTCTCCAGGTGTTTATGAATCCTTTATTCATTTACTTGGTTATACTTTTTTTTTTTTTAACATACACACACATATACACAACACACACAAATTTAAAATTGTTTTAATAAGGATGGTTGACTTCATTATTCCTCAGGCTCAGATTAAGTTCTTATGGCAAGCTCTTCTATGGTGTTAGAAACCAAATGAAATGAATGATTTTTAAATATTTTCTTAAATTCAAAGTTATTATTCAATTTAGCAGTTTACAACTTTTAATTTGGTATAAGATTTTTTTTCATAAACATCAAGAGGAATAACCCTAGAAATTAGAGTTAGAAATTAAGACAGTATTTTATTTTTAATATATGGGTAGCGTAGATTTTAATGTTTTATGTATTTGCTAAATATAGAAACCTTGTAATTTAACATTTTTCATGTATAAAGTGAAAACTAAGAGAACCATTCATTTATTTTTTTTAAGGAATAGTATATAATATCTATAATTATATATAATACAGGGTGGGGCAAGAGTAAGTTTATAGTTGTGAGTACACTAAATACAGTTTATTCTTGTACTAGAGGCCTGGTGCACGAAATTCGTACATGGGGGGGTGGGAGGTCCCCTCAGCCCAGCCTGCAACCTCTCCAATCCAGGACCCCTTGGGGGATGTCCAACTGAGAGGCAGTCGGACATCCCTCTCACAATCTGGGACCGCTGTCTCCTAACTGCTCACCTGCCTGCCTGCCTGATCACCCCTACTGGCCTCCCCCCACCAGCCTGATCACCCCTAACCACCTCTGCCTGCCAGCCTGGTTGCCTCTTACTGCCCACCCTGCTGGCCAGGTCACCCCCAACAGTCCCCCTCTGCTGGCCTGGTCACCCCTAACTGCCCCCCCTGCAGGCCTGATCACCCCACACAGCCTGCTGTTCAGTCGTTTGGTTGTCCCTCACTAACCCCCTGCTGGCCTGGTTGCCCCACACAGCCTGTTCAGTCTTCTGTTCTGTCATCCATTTGGTTGCGATGGCCCCTGGCTCTTTAAATAAAGAGACTAGAGCTGTGGTTGGCAAACCGCAGCTCGTGAGCCACATGCGGCTCTTTGGCCCCTTGAGTGTGGCTCTTCCACAAAATACCACGTGGGGGTGAGCACGAACACTGTGACTGAAACTTTGTGGCCCATGCGCAGAAGTCAGTATTTTGTGGAAGAGCTGGTATTTTGTGGAAGAGCCACACTCAAGGGGCCAAAGAGCCGCATGTGGCTCGCGAGCTGCAGTTTGCCGAGCCGCAGTTTGCCACCCACTGGACTAGAGGCCTGGTGCACAAAATCTGTGCACGGGGGCGGGGGTGTGTGTTTCCCTTAGCCCAGTCTGCACCCTCTCTAATCTGGGACATCCCTCTCACAATCCAGGACTGCTGGCTCTCAACCGCTCACATGCATGCCTGCCTGATTGCCCCTAACTGCTTCCCTGCCAGCCTGATCAACGCCTAACTGCTCCCCTGCCAGCCTGGTTGCCCCCAACTGCCCTCCCCTTCAGGTCTGGTCCCCCCAACTGCCCTCCCCTGTAAGCATCTTGAGAGCAGGTACATGTGTAATTCACTATCATATTTCCAGATCGTATACAGAGCATGTAACACTGTAGGCTCTCCATGAATGTCTTACATTATGTAGATATTATCAAGTGTGCATGGAGGGGTGGATGAATGATGGAACAATAAGGATTTTTACCTTCATCCTTGATAAAACTTGATAAATCATTCTTTATCACTATAATTAGTTTACTTTCTCTACTACTATTACAGGGACCTCTCACGGACACCAGAGAGGTGTTACCAGACAGCCCCCTGAGTCAGTGGGAGAGGGCTGTTCTCAACCTGGACCCATGTCTGCTCATATAAATGAATTTATGTGAGACCTTGACTGCATTGTGAAAAACCAATTTATTAAAGCATGCACCTTTATTGAAAAAGCAAAGCAAGCAAACCTATGTATCTGGCTTATGAAGCACAGACGGGCTCTCAGCTAATCTGAAGAGCAAGTTGGGTGGGGTCCGAGGTGTTACATACCTTCCTGTCTATAGGTCTCAAAATTCCTCTGCTGACTGCTTTGGTACAGTTTAAACCTCAAGGTTCCTTTTTTTACTTTGTTGTGGCCTTCCCAGAATTCATGAGAAGCACCTGGCAACTTTATCTTGCCAAGCCTTGACTCTGCTGGCTTTTCTGCTTAAGGAGTAAAACCCTTTTTTTCCTTCCCGCTTTCCTACTCCCTTTCTGCATTCTCTCATTAGGGAGGTTTTTTAACCATTTGTTCTTGTATCCTTGGAGAGGGAAGATAATGGTTTGTTAGTTACAGGCTGGCTGCAAATTGCCCACATTGTTTGGCCGTGTCTTAACTTCCCTATCTCAGTTTCCCGATTCCTCCTGCTCTGGAATCCTGTAACACTACTACTAGAAAATATCAAAATGATATATTTTCCATAAGTAAGTTTAAGCATAAGTAAATTTAGATTAATGCCCCAACTCAAGGGTGTATATATAGGTTAACATTAGCTGAGATCATGGTCCATGATCCTGCATACACTTTACCTCATATTATAGTCTTTTACTTGGTTATCAGTCTAATTTCTAACTAAACAAGAGACATAAACCATACTCTGTGGTGAATTTAGCAATTTCCTTATACAAGTACTATTAGTAGAAAATATCCTGCCTTTGTGAAGAAGGAAGGATCATATCTTATAAAGATCAATGATAAATTCTGGTTAATGTTAGCTGTCATGAGACTGTGCAGTATAGAAATAGGCAATTCCATTTTCACTGGAGGATCAGACTTCAGTTAGATAACTTGAAAATTGGTGAAACAGATTTCTCTGAGCCACATCCAGGACCCCAAATATCCTCAAGTTACTTTAGAATATTAGGAACCAGAGAACATATCTATGTGGTGAGTGTGACACTCTTCTCTTCAATTTCTCATGAAAACTGAGACCTTCATGAACATTGTGGTAACCATGTATAACAAAGAGACTACAGCACTAGATTAGTAGATAACTGGTTTTAATATGTTATTTAAGATTTGAGTACCCTGCCTGGATAGTAGCGGCTGCAGAATTTAATCTAATGTAAAATGGACATAATAAAATATTTCTCTTTAGTCTTATTTTTATATACCATTAAAACAGAAGGTCTAATGTTGAAGGAATAAATTATAAGGATAGTTCTAAGCACTAACATTACGAGTATATGAGATCTAGTTCCCACCTAAGGCAACAATTGGGAAAATTTCTCTGTTGGGGGCAAATGGAATAAACTATTTTGGCACCTTCATCATGTTAGGAATGTGGGTTTATTTCACATAATCAACATTTGTAGAAACTGAATGAGCACAAGAGCCGTAAGGTGGACAGAAAGATTACAGAGGAGGTATACAGGACCCCAAAGATCCTCATCAGGTGGAAAAACACTGGTCTCACTCAGCACGGGCTACATCCAGGGATTAAATGGGCTGCTGATCCAATTGTTTGCAGGAGTCCTGAAGCTATGCCATCTTCCTTATTGACAAACCATCCCACATTTAAGATTCACCTTCATAAATCACCTAACAAAATTCTATTTACTCTGTAATAATCTACATACCATAAAATTAATTCAAACTTTTATACTTGGCCCACACCCCTATAATAAAGAAAATAATGTAAGAGCTCTATCTCACATTGGATAGAGGCAAGAGAAATGTTTATATTTTTGCTTTGACCCCAAGGGTAGGGGGAATA
>NW_005871123.1:2965435-2972550 GCF_000147115.1 Myotis lucifugus | reverse complement strand
TGCAGGGGAGGGCAGTTGGGGGGACCAGGCCTGCAGGGGAGGACAGTTGTGGGCGATCAGGCCTGCAGGGGAGGGAAGTTGGGGGGACCAGGCCTGCAGGGGGGGGCTGTTGGGGGCAACCAGGCTGGCAGGGGAGGGCAGTTTGGGGGATAGGGCACAGGTGAGATTTGTCCAATGAATGAGCCAGGTGGAAGTCAATTGGCCTTATTTATTATATTTAAAGAGACACATTTATCTTAAAAATGACATTATCTGTTCATGGATTCTTGTTAATAAAATCTGGGGCAATAATTTGATGTAAAAGCATTGATTAGAGCAGGACAGGAATTCATATCTTGAAGAGTTATCAGAAAGATAGATTTATTAATTTGTTATTTACAAACAAAATTGTAATATATTGAAAGTGTACAATGTGATAACTTGATGTATGTGAAAAGGTTTCCAAAATTGAGTTAACACATCCATCACCTCACTTATTTACCTTTTTTTTCTTTTGATGAGAGCACAATTTCTACTTTCTTAGCAAATTTCAATAGCTTATCAATTATAGTTACCATGTTATAAGTTAGATCCTCAGACCTTATTCATGTTATTTTTTTATACACCTCTCAACCCCCCAGCTACTGACAACCACCACTCTACATGTTTGACTTTTTTCACCTTTAGATTTGGCAGAGAAATTGCAAATCAATCAAAACCACAATGAGATACTACATTATGGTACTATGTAGTATTTGTCTCTCTCTGTCTGACTTATTTCACTTAGCAAAATGCTTTCTGGGTTCCTTCATGTTATAAAAAATGCAGGATTTCTTTCCTTTTTAAGCCCAAATAATATTCCATTGTATACAAATACCACATTTTCATTATCCATTAATTTGTTGAAAGACACTTAGGTTGTTTTGCACATCTTGGCTATGGTGACTAATGCTTCAGTGAACAAGGGAATAAAGATATTTCTTTGACACAGTGATTTTTGTTTCCTTTTGATATATTCCCAGAAATGGGATTGCTGGATCATATGGTAGTTTTATTTTGTTTTTAGCTTTTAAAAAAAATCCTCACCAGCGGTATATTTTTCCATTGATTTTTAAAGAGAGTGGAAGAGAAAGGGAAAGACAGAGAGAAACATCAATACGAGAGAGATACATCAATTGGTTATCTCCTGCATGAGCCCTGACCAGGGCCCGGGCCAGGGAGAAGCCTGCAACTTAGGTACATGCCCTTGACCGGAATCGAACCTGGAACCCTTTGGTTCACAGGCCAACGCTCTATCCACTGAGCCAAACCGGCTAGGGCTATTTTGTTTTTAATCTTTTGAGAAGCCTCCATACTGCTTTCCATAGTGACTATACCAGTTTACATTCCCACCAATAGTGTACAAGTATTCCCTCTACTCCACATTCTTGCCAGCATTTGTTATCTTGTCTTTTCAATGATAGACATACTAATAGGTGTAATGTAGTATCTCATTGTGGTTTTGATTGATTTTCAATTTCCCGAATGATTAATAACCTTGATCACCTTTTTATACATCTGTTGGCCATTTGAATGTATTCTTTAGAAAAATGTCTATTAAGATACTTTGCCCACCAATGATTTGGGTTATTTATTCATTTATTTTTGGTTTTGAGTTGTATGAGTTTTTTTTTTAAATTGTTAAATATTTATTTTATTTTTTATTGGATTTATTGGGGTGACTGTGAGTTTCTTGTATAGTTTGGATTTTAACCCCCTTTGGGTATGTGGTTTGCAAATACTTTCACTCATTCATTTCATTTTGTTGATGGATCCTTTGCTGTGCAAGAGTTTTTTATACACATTAGTACCATTTGTTTATTCTTGCTTTTGTTGCCTTTGCTTTTGATGTCAAATAAAAAAAATTATTGCCAAGAATGATTACCACCTATGTTTTTTTCTGAGTTATATGGTTTCAGGTATCATGTTCAAGTCTTTAAGTTATTTTAAGTTGACTTATGGATGGGGTAAGATAGGGGCTCAGTTTTATTTATTTATTTATTTACATGTGGATATCTAGTTTTCCCAACTCTATTTATTTAAGAGACTATTCTTTCTTTATTTTATATTCTTGGTAGCTTCATCAAAACTTTGACCAAATAAGCATGGGCATTTTTCTGGGCTCTTGATTCTCTTCTACTGATTATGTGTCCGTTTTTATTATATACTATTTTGATTATATAGATTTGCAATATCGTATGACATCAGGAAGTGTGATGTCTTCAGTTTTGTTCTCATCTCTCAGGCTTTTAGGGATTATTTGTGGTTTCATATTTGGATTTTTTTCTAGTTCTGTGAAAAATCTGTAGATAACTTTGGGCAGTATGGCCATTTCAAAAATATTAATTCTTCAAATTCTTCCAATCAATGAGCCATTTACTTGTGGTTTTTTTTTTTTTTCAATTTCTTTCATCAGTGTTCTGTAGTTTTCAGTATACAGATCTTTCACCTCCTTGGTTAAATTTATTCTTATTTTAATGTTTCAAATCCTATTGTAAATGGGATTGTTTTCTTAATTTTCCTTTCTAATAATTAGTTGTGAGTGTATAGAAATGATTGTTGTGTATTGATTTTTCTTCCAGAGGATTACTAATTTCTTGTCCTTTTTGCTCTCCTATGCTGGCTAATTAGAAGCCCAACCTTCGGGTAGCAGCTGGGAAAGTAAAAATGTTACATATATACTCTACCTCCCACTAGGGAGAAATGAGAAGCTGGCTGTTTTTGCTTACTCTCTCTGTGCTGAGGCAGAAGGATTATCTGCTCAGATTGCTTGTGTGACCAAACAGAACTGCCTCTTTGCTTTGTGTGGTCCAGGGGGATTGGTGATTCCAAGCCCTACTCGCTTCTACAGCGAGGGTATTTGGGAGCCAGTCCCTGGGGTGGCAGGTCTAACAGTTGGGTGCTAAATGTGTGGACATGCTCCTTTCGGGGAGAAGCCTGATTTTATTGTTGGAGCTAGCAAAGAGACAGAGGTTGGCATGCCCGTGAGCTCGATCCTGGTCAGATCCTGGTCAGCTTCTAGGTGCAGGCTGATTAGAAGCCAGTAATGAAACCAAAATATGGGGTTTTGAGTCTGAGTTCATTGTCTCGCAAAATCGAAGAATGAAGTCGTGGATGAAAAACAACAACAAACAGTTAGTGGAACTGAAGTTTATTGAGAGAAGCCAGTCCTGAGGAAAGGTGCAGCTGGGATTCCAGGAGCAGGACAGGGTCCATAGCTTCCACTCCATGTTACAGTTGAGAGTAGTTTAGCATCCGAACAAATTAAAGTCTATCAGTCTACGTGTGGAGGCCCATATGGCCATAAGCCACGTGGGCGACACAGAGGCATATCCTGCCAGACATAGGGAGTGATATTTGGGGTTCAGGATGCAGAGTCTTTGTGGGTCCTTGTCCTACAGAATAAATTCGTGGAGTAAAACACTACTTTAGTAAAAATGTGGACGTTTATTGGATGTGTATAAAACTCTCCCTAGGGAAGGGTCCTCAAAGGGGAACCCCTGAGGAGGGACCCCCAAATAGGAAAAAACCTGCTCTCTCTCTCTTTCTCTCTCTAATGGGAAAAAATATTAAAAAATCTAAAATCTGCTGAGTCTATTTGTCTCTGAGTTTATAAAGGCCCTAGTTCTTTGTCTCTTCATGACCCTTTCTAATTGGGCCCTTCCTTAATTTAGGACCCCTGTGCTTTCCTCTTTGGTTACTCTGCTACATACTATCAGTTTCAAAGTCCAAAGCCCACGTGGTGCCCCCCTCTTTCTCTTTCCCTTATCTTGTGACAGTCGTCTATCCTCTGTGAAAATATATTTCCCTCTTCCTGGTATCTTGTGACTTTTCTTTATTCACTGTGAAAATATGCCTTCCTTCTGTAACATTTCCCTATCCTCTGTAAAATTAAGATACGCATTTTGATGACTCCAAGCCCCCACTTATGCATTCCTCTCCCATGGACCCCCCTTTATCTCCTGACTGCCTGTGCTGTCTCTAACATTCCTTTCAGGAGGGAGAGGAGGAAGTGCATACCCTTTTTTTGTATATATGCTTGTTAGTTCCTGATTGGTCCTTTTAAAGAATTTTGCCTTAGGAACATCATTGGGATTGGTTATATACTTCACTGCCTTGTGATTGGTTATCTGCAAGCTGCCTTAGTAGCATTCATACATTTTAAAGCTCATGTCTCCCAAACATACCCTCCCTTCCTCGCCCAGTTGAGGTCTTAGTAACTCTACCCGGTTGGGTTCCTGGGTTAATTCCTCTCCCCCCATGGCCCCCATCCCTGTGTACCTGGCTTTTTTGAACCTTGGCAGCAGTTGAGACTGTATGTAGCCAAATCCCTTCCAGAGATAAACTGGGAGATGAGCATTTTTGTCTGCTGCCTCTGCACTGAGCCCAGGGGAGATGTAGGAAGTGCTTGCATGCCTGTTTGAAAACAGTTTTTGTTTGTTTGTTTTTTTAATATGGTCCTGTGGGACTCACGAATGCTGAACCCTGTTGGCTATTACATCTAGGTATTTTGAGGGCCTGCCCCTCAGGTGGCAGCTGCCAAAGTTGATGACGAGATGTATGAACAAGCTCTTTCCAGGGAGAAGCTGGTGACTGGGATTTATTGTTGGAACGAACAGAGAGAGGGGTGCCCACTGGCCCTCAGGAAGCAGCTGGGAGAGTATGCAGTTAAACCAACTCCAGGAAAAAAAACTGGGCGACGTGTGTTTGTTTTTTTAATTCTCACCCAAGGATCTGCTTTTCATTGATTCTAGAGAGAGATGAAGGGGGAGAGAGAGAGAGAGAGAGAGAGTGAGAGAGAGAGAGAGAGAGAGAGAGAGAGAGAATCTTCAGTTGTTGCTTCTCACACACACCTCGGATAGGGATCTAACCTGAAAACTGGGCATTTGCCCTGACTGGGGATCAAATCCAAGACCCTTTGATACAGGGATGACACTAACCACTGAGCATGCCAACCTCGGCAAGAGATGGGTGTTTTTGCCTGCTCTGTCTATGCTTAGCCAGGGAAAATAGCCATGGGCAGTGCTCAAGTCCTTCAACAACTGCTTCTTTGTTTGCTATAGTCCAGTGGGACTGGTGAATGCAAGCCCTGTGGACTATCAGAGCAGGTGACTTGAGGGCGTATCCCTCAGGTGGCAGTTATAAAAGTTATAACTGGGGTGCTAAATGTACAGACAAGCTGCTTATTTTGTGTGTGTGTGTGTGTGTGTGTGTGGGAGTGAGCCAGAGGAAGAAGGTGGGGGAAGTGCCCACCTGCTCTTTGGGGCTCGGGGAGGATCTCAGTCAGCTCCTAGAAGTGGGCTAATTAACAGCCAGACCCTCAGGCAGCAGCTGGTGAAGTAAGTATTCAACACACCCCTTTCAGAGAAACACTGGGGGAGGGAGTTTCTAGCTGCTCCCTCTGCACTGAGCCTGGTGGGGTAGCCAAGGGGAGAGCTCCCTTGCCTGTTAACTGCTGCTTTGCTTGCTATGCTCTAGTGGGACTTGTGCTTGCAAGCTCCATTAGCTCCAAGAGCTAGGTGATTTGGGGCCATTCCTGAGTGGCAGCCTTAAAAGTTGGGGCATTAGATGTGTGGTCCAAACCCTTAGCTCCTGAGGGAGAAGCTAAAAGTTGGGGGTCCTTCCAATTATAAGCAGGGATGGGACTTATGATGAGAGTGTATCTCAGCCTTTTCCACCCATTTTCATGTTGGTATTTTCTCAGTCCTTTGATGTGTAGCCCCAGAAAGGTTGAATAGGAATAACAATTATCTTTAATCTAATTGAGAGGTTTTGATACAGGTGTTCCGGGGTTTGGTGGATCGGAGGGTCTGAGACCCACTGTGGGTTCTTGGTTTAGTGCAAGAAAACAATTCAAAACGAGCCAGCAGAGTTTAAAATGAAAGAGATTTTTTAGTAAAGCAGTGAGACAGAGTGGCCACTCCACACATAGAGCAGCCCCTCCCTAGTGGGATTTACTTCTTTTATTGACACTCATTTAATCAAGGGATAGGGCATTCAATAAGGGGGGAGGAATATTCAGGATCTTTCAGGGTCGGGGGAGTGAATGAGGGCGGCGGGTTTGAGACTTCTCTCAGAAAAGACCCATTGGCCAGTTTTTGTCCTTATATAGGCTTTCCATTTCTGATCAGAGCAGGGAGGGATTTGTCGTTTAGCATGCTAATCTATTATAATGAGTGTGTAATGAATCTAGGGGTTACCCTACGGTGAAATTTGTCGTCATGTTGGATCAAGCTGCAATTTTAAACCATAAATCTGTTGGAGGTTGGTCTTAGTTTCTCCTTGACAGTTCCTGTAGCCCTTACCTGTTACAGCCAGTTCATCACATACACATCTCAGTTTCACTACCTGGGAGTAAAGCCAGAAGAAGGAGAAATGGAAGGAAAAGACCCAAGCAGTATAGAATAGGTAGCTGAGTGGGTAAGTGAAGATTTTAATAAGACTCAGCAGTTATTTAGAATTAAAAGACCTTTAACTATTTTTCTTTTCAAGAATAGGTCTCCTAATCCTATTATTTATAACTAGAGGCCCGGTGCACAAAAATTTGTGCACTCGGGGGGGAAGGGGGGTCCCTCAGCCCGGCCTGTGCCCTCTCACAGTCTGGGACCCCTCGGGAGATAATGACCTGCTGGCTTAGGCCTGCTCCTGGGTGGCAGAGGGCAGGCCCAATCCCTAGGTGCAGCCCCTGGTCGGGCTCAGAGCAGGGCTGATTGGGGAGTTGGGGCGCCGCCCCCTGTCATGCACAGAGCAGGGCGGATTGGGAGGTTGTGATGCTACCCTCAGTCACGCTCAGGGTAGGGCCGATTGGGGGGTTGGGGCACCGCCCCCTATCACACTCAAGGCAGGGTCGATGGGGAGGTTGCGGTGCCACCCCCTGTCACGCACAGAGCAGGGCCCATCAGGGGGGTTGGGGCTCCATACCTTGTCACACACAGAGCAGGGCCAATCGGGGTTGGGGAGCTCCCCACTGTTATGCACAGAGCAGGGCCCATCAGGGGTTGAGGAGCTCCCCCCTGTCACTCACAGAGTAGGGCCATAGGGAGTAGGCACTGCCCCCTGTCACACACAGAGCAGGGCCGATCAGGGGTTGGGCGCAC
>NW_005871123.1:2947240-2964314 GCF_000147115.1 Myotis lucifugus | reverse complement strand
CCCCCCCACAGCCCACTCTGCAGGCCTTGTCCCCTTACTTCCTCCCTGCCAGCCTTGGTCACCCCCAACTGCCCACCCCTGCAGACCTGGTCCCCCCCCCCAATGGCCCACCCCTGCAGAGCTGGTCCCCACCAACTGCCCTCCCCTGCAGGTCTGGTCATCCCCAACTGCCCTCCCCTGCTGGCCCAGTCACCCCTAACTGCCCTCCCCTGCAGGCCTAGTCCCCCCCAACAGCCCACCCCTGCAGGCCTGGACTTCCTCAACTGCCCTCTCCTGCTGGCCTGGTTGCCCCCAACTGCCCTCCCCTGCTGGCCATCTTGTGTCCACATGGGGGTGGCCATCTTGTGTGTTGGAGTGATGGTCAATTTGCATATTACCTCTTTATTAGATAGGATGATAACTGTTGCTTTTCAGGGCTGGAGTTACAAATTATTTTTAACAAATTGTCCCATAGGATTTGAAATGTAATGCAATTCCTCTTGTGGGCACTGACACAAATTATCACATGTTTGGTAAGTTCTTCTGCAGCTGATCACCCTTTCTGAGATGGGCTGTATGTGGAGACCAGGATTGGACACTAGTAATTCATAGCACCTGATAGGCACATGGAGAGTATCTGTGGTACACACTGGGCCATACGGGATTGCATTCACCTATGGAGGAGATCAAGATGGAGGAGTTTATCAGTAGATTGAAACAAATCCTAATGATAATTGTCTAGACACAAAGCTGGACTGCACATGTTTCTGTCCCCATGGCTATAGGCCCCTGGATGTTGAAACCTTGTGAACTTCTCTTTCCATTTCCATTATGGAAAAACACAGAAGAAGGAAGGGGGCTAGAATAACAAAAACTGATGAAAGCCGGCCTGAACCAAGATGGTACTAAATCTGACCTCCAGGAGACCCTGAACCTCATTATATGCTGATTATAATACACTAGGGGCCCAATGCATTAAAATTCATGCAAGAGTAGTCCTTCCTTCCCCCGGCTGCCAGCACCAGCTTCCCTCCGGTACCCGGGACCCAGGCTTCCCTCCTCCGGCCATCTGCAGGCACCTGGGACCCAGGCTGGCTTCCCTCGGCCTCGGCTTTGTCAGGAAGGACGCCCAGAATGAGGTCCGGAAGGATGTCTGGTCTAATCTATAATTTATTATAGACACACCTGCCTGCACCATGACAGATTCCACTGGACCATATAAGGGAAAAAAAGGGGGATGCCGCAATTTGGGGAAGAGACTCTGAAAATTAATGCATATGCCTCTCCCTCATTACGTAGCCCCCATAAAAATCTCCCCAGACGTCTACAGACAAGAAGTTGATCTGTGATTTTGACTTCTGCTTCTCCGTTCTCAGGCCATTGAATAAAACTTGTGCTGCTGAATGCTCAGCTTCAGTTTCAGTTTTGGCTTGGTGACACTGAATGGAGAAAGAATTTTGAAAGGACAGAGGGTGCTTCCAGGGACCAGGTCCCCTCAGTGAGGGTCTGAGTGATCTAACTTGGTAACATTTGGTCTGTTGGCAAAGATAAAAAGTATTCTAGAATAGAACGTTTTTTTTTAATTTTTTTAAAATTTTCTTTATTGATTAAGGTATTACATATGTGACTTTATCCCCCCATTGCTCTCCCCATCCCCTCACCCCCCACTCATGCCCTCACCCTCCTGGTGTCTGTGTCCATTGGTTATGCTTATATGCATGCATACAAGTCCTTTGGTTGATCTTTCCCCCTTACCCTCACCCTCCCCTGCCTTCCCTCTGAGGTTTGATGGTCTGATTCCTGCTTCACTGTCTCTGGATCTATTTTTGTTCATCAGTTTATGTTGTTCATTATATTCCACAAATGAGTGAGATCACATGATATTTATCTTTCTCTGACTGGCTTATTTCACTTAGCATAATTCTCTCCAGGTCCATCCATGCTGTTGCAAATGGTAGGAGTTCCTTCTTTTTTACAGCAGCACAGTATTCCATTGTGTAGATGTACCACAGTTTTCTAATCCACTCATCTGCTGTTGGGCACTCAGGCTGTTTCCAAATCTTAGCTATTGTAAATTGTGCTGCTATGAACAAAGGGGTGCATATATCATTTCTGATTGGTGTTTCTGATTTTTGGGATATAGTCCTAGAAGTGGGGTCACTGGGTCAAATGGGAGTTCCATTTTTAGTTTTTTGAGGAAACTCCATACTGTTTTCCACAGTGGCTGCACCAGTCTGCATTCCTACCAGCAGTGAAGGAGGATTCCTTTTTCTCTGCATCCTTGCCAGCACTTGTTTGTTGATTTGTTGATCATAGCCATTCTGACAGGTGTGAATGGTACCTCATTTTCGTTTTGATTTGCATCTCTCGAATGATTAGTGACTTTGAGCATGTTTTCATATGTCTCTTGGCCTTCTGTATGTCCTCTTTCGAAAAGTATTAGAATAGAACTTCTTAAACTATCTTTGGTGAAGTCCAGATCTTTGCCTTTTTAATGTCCATATGTCTATTTTATCTTGGATTATAAAATGCAATACAAATTAATTACTAGAAACTTTAAAAACAAATCTCTATTTTTAAAATTATATTCAACAGACATAAAATACTCTATCAACTTGCTATAAAAGTTTCTAAATGTCAACAATCAATATATACATAATTACATATATGTTGTCTAATTCTCAAGTGTAAGTTAAATGTTTTTAATAGCAAGATAAAGTAATTACATGTGGTTGGTACTACTCTGAGAGAACCTCAACTACATTTCTTAATACCTCAGTTCTGGGGCTATTTACCTGTTTAAGAAAGTTGGTATAGTACATGGTGAAAATTCATTCAAGACCTTTTTTGGGGGCAATACCCAAGTGATGAATATCTCTTTGTTTAAGCAGGTCATCGACAGGATGTGACTGCCTGTTGACCTAAGAACTTGATCTGAGCAATCAGACACTCTTCACCCCCTCCTCTGTCCTTTGGAATGTATACTCTTCATATCTTTTCACATAGTGGGAGTGGTTTTCAAGGACACAGCCTTGAGAGAGTAATGTGTTGTTGAGACCATCTGTTCTGTTGACTAAACTCAGTGAAGACCTCTAAATAAACCTTTAAGATTCTGGTGGGCAGGTGCAGAGATCTACTTGTCTTTTGGACACTCAAGATGAGCCCCATAAGTAAGTTCTCTTGCTTTTTGAAACTGCCATCTACCAATATGGAATGGCCTGCCTCTATCTCGGTCTCTCCTAGCCCTCTATGTATTTCTATGTATGAGGAACACTTTCAGATTTCACCCAGGGAAACTCTCACAGTTCTGAATCAATACTCTTAGTCCACCACTTTTAAGATGATAACTTCACTTTTGACTTTTGAAATAATTTTAGGAAAGAAACATTACTAAATAAATATGCGGAGACAATAGAAACATAAAACTTATTACTTAAGGCTATCTTGCATATAAAATAAAAAAGGGTTAGTTGAAAAAGCTGTTACTGATATATACATTACAATTTTGGCTTATAAAGGAGGTCAATTGACTATTTTAGAGAAAGGATAAATACTAGTACATATCCTTGATCTTTGGCCATAGATATTCCTGTAATGGTGGATTAAGAATAAGAATAGATAATAATGGATGTTAAGACTGAAGATCTCATAGTGGCTAAATTATAAGGGAGTTCCTCTCTGTGATAAGAGCTTGGATTTGATTTTGTGGGAAATGGAGAACAATTCAAGAATTTTAAGTAGAATTACATGATCTGCATGCATTGTTTGTTCATTCTTTTTGTTTTTTATTTTTTTAAAAATTGACTTTGCTATTGAATGGGGAATGGATAGGAGAAGGGATGGGAGAAAGAGCATAAGTTAAGTATTAGAGGCAAGGAGGCCAGGTGGTTTGTGATAAAATAGAGGCAAAAGACAACATAGATATGAACTAAGATAGTAACAGTGGGATCAGAGAGATAGAGTTAGCCTCTCAAAGTAGTGAAATCAGCATTTATTGTGAATGATAGAATAAGGTGGTAATGGAGAGGCAGAGTCCAGGGCAATTTCCAGGTTCCTGTCTTGGTCAGCTGTAAGTGGCGGTGCGTTACATAGACATGGAAACACTAGGAAAGGAGTAAGAATGAGGAAAGGTTAATTCAATGTTGGACATGTAGGATTTGAGATTATTGTAGATCCTGGAACTAATTATGAGTAATTGGCAAAAAGGATGCTTCTTTTGAGCTTTGGGGTGTGGTAACTAGGAAAATCATAATTGTATAAACAGTTTTACGCAAAATTCTTTGAGACATTTGGTCTACAAAAATTGCAAAGACATAAAACAGATTCAAAGCCTCTTTATGAAGTAGGCATGTTTCCAAATCAGAAAGAATTGGGAGGCTGGCTAGGATAATGTTGATATCAGACTCAATTGATATCTAAAAGCAGCAGAAGGAAGAAACTTATTAAGTTTTCTCTAAAATTCCTACATTGCAATGAAAAAAATATATAATCAATATTTATTCACTTTGATGAGTTTTGACTATTTTAAATTTGTACCCTGTTTAAAGAGGAAAATAAATATGGAGACATGAAGATGCGATCAATAATGACTTCTGAAGAAGTTAGGATCACCTATATATAGGAATAGGTAACCAATTGGTTCTTTCTATTTTTCTGGAGAACCCTGGCTAATAATTTAATAAAAATGCTAATGTTGGCTCTGAAAATTCTATGTTTTAGGAAATAAAAACAAGTTGCAACTTAGACCTTGGATAACCCAAGCCTAGATTAAACAGTAGTTTCTAATGGCTGAAATTTAAGATCAGTTTACCATTCTAAATAGAAGTGGTTCCATTTCTAAAGTTTTAGATTTTTTAAGTTTCACATTTTCAAAGAAAAATAATTTGAAGAGTTGTAGAAATATGTGTCACCAATCTTTCAATGGACATATTGGTAGTGTAGGATTCTTATGTCTGATTATGACTTCATAGGTGATTGGCCTGGCTTCTGGGATCAATAAACAGACAAATATGAAGAGAAGGAAGAGGAAGGTATACATTTTAAAATAAGTATGCAAAAGTGACTGATCAGATCATTTCACTTGGAGGAACAATCATCTGCCGACTCTATTTTATAACAGGGATTTATTAAGTAAAATTTTCATTTACTCTTCAAACAACCTAAGAATATACTTGTAATATTTATGCAAAGATGTTAATTGAAGTAGGGACAGATTGAAAATAAAAAATTAAGCTATGAAAAGGGATAGGTTAAATAAATGTGGAATATTATGCAGTCATTAAAAATAAAACTGTTGATCTAATTATGATATGACATGATATTAAACCTACCTACAAATAAAATTAACATGTACTAACAATTTGCACTGATTCTCCTGGTTAGGAAGGAACACTTTGTGAGAGAATCTATGCTAGAAAGTGAGAACTGGTGGAATGACTGGAGAGAACTGAAGAATCAAAAGGGTTATTCCATCCGCTCTATGGGACAACATGGGAACAGAGAATATTGAAGAGAATGAGAGGACAGAAGGTCCAGTGAGATGTTGTGAGTAAAGGATTGCTTACAACTAAGGGCCAGTGCAAATTTCCCAGTAGTGGGTTTACCAAAAGTCCATTTGGAAACTTTGATGTCTGACATTTGATTCAAATGGTGTTGCTCTCATGTTAACTTGTTTTTTATCTTTTTGTTAAATCGTCAATAACGTCTACTTTATTCCCAGATGCTTTGTATAAAGTAGATCTTTTTGTGGAAAATAAAGAAGGGTCTGAATTTTCTATCAGCCGTGGGAGAAAATGTATAAAGGCTAAAACATGGAGGGAAAGGCACTAAGGAAAACAGCTGGGAACTGGAGGAGGGCTGTGCACAAGCTTCATCCACAGGGCGTAGATTTAAGGTTTGAAACAATGCTTACTTAGGAGTCATTAGCTGACACTACCTGATATGTGCAATATGGTGTTGAGCAGAACATCATGCATGAGTTGCTAATCCCAGGGAAAGACTCCAACTACATGGAAGATAGCAAAGATCATCATTATGCCAACCAGCAGGAATAGCACTCTAAACACTTCTGTCAGTTGCATCTTGAAACTGGAGTCACACACGAAGCAGTCAAGCTCTGGACAGGACATGGCTCTACTTGGAGAAGAGACAGAGCAAGATCAACTTCAGTGGTGGGCAGTGGTCTCCCAAGGCCTGTGGTTTTCCCCAGCCAACAGAGGGCAATTTGCTCTCATGCACCCCTCTCGGGGAAGGACCCCGCCCCCGCCCCGAGGGGCACAGACATAGCAATGGGGTTGGCCACATGCCAGATGACACAATACTGAAACAGAACAAAGGAACACACACTGAGATGGCCATAGGGAAAATATTCCCACAGAGGGTAAAAGGTCCAGCACAAAGTGTGAGGGCTCTTTCTCTCATGGTAAGAAAGTGTTCCAGGCCCACGGTCCATTCTTATGCTGTTGGGAGGAGGTTTGAAAGACTATGCACTTAAGACCAGCTTTCCGACACATAGATAACTCCGAAGAAAACCTTTTTGTACAAGTGTGGGGCTACATTCATGAATGCACACACATTTACCCACACACTCACAAATATTCAAACATTGTGTTTGTTTCTGGGAGGCTGGATTTAATGTTCTTTATATTTTCTCATGGCCCATGCATTTTTTTTTTTTACAATAAATGTTTCTTGCTTTTTGAATCAGAAAACAGAAATACATATGTTTCAGGGGAATAAAAGAGAACTTTTGCTTTATTTTTGGTACAAAATTTAATCATGCAGGAGCCTGAGCTTTGCAGTTTTTAAAAGAACAGGGCAATATCACAAAACCACTTTTGCATTTTTTAACCTTATGTATGATATTTGATGTGTATTCGAAATGGCACATGCACATCAAGCCTTTTTTTCCTGTTGCTTTGCTGTGGAGAGGTACGTTATAGCTTTGGAAGGTTTTATGAGGTAGAGGGTCCTGTTCTTTCAAGCTGTGCCTTTACTTTCAGTGCCGTCTCCTTTCTCTAGAATGCCCTTCTCCTTCCCGTCCTTCTAAATACACTCTGAGTGCCACTTCTTTCATGGTTAAGCTGTATCCAGCCTCTCCAACTTCAAATTGAATTGCTTTGCCCCCGTGCTGCCTTATATACATCTGAAATAAGATCTCTATTATATTATTATGTGCTTATTCCTCTATATGGCTGTTTTCTCCACTGGACGGTAAATTCCACAAACAGCCATTTTGCTCTTGGTGTGCCCAAGATTTCTGTGAACCTCGAGTTCATTTCTGGCTCTAATTTCCAGCCCATAGTGAACCTGATGAGAGATCACCTCGCCCTTTCACAGTGCTCTCCCAAATCACAGTGTGCACAGAGCTGTCTCTGGATCCCCTAGATTTAGTCCAGTGTCTGGCGCAGAGCCGTTTTTCAGTTTGTGTTGCCTGGATAATAACCACTGGGGTCCAGTGCTTAGTTCACAGAGCCATCTTCACTCCGCCCCGCCATAGCCACACAGCTCTTCCATTGCACGAACCCACAGAACAGATTTAGAGCAGGCTTTTAAGTATAAGTAGTATAAGCACACCACCAAGAAAATTTTAAGTGAAGTTACAATATTGATGCTTTAAATAATTCATACTTATTAACAATGATTATATGTGTTGTACTCTCCCCTCAACATTGATATTTGAAAGAAAACTGATACTTTTTCTTATCTTCCTAGTGTAATATTCACTTTGCAACGCATTCGAATTGTCCCATCTGTCTTAAGTTTAACTTCAAAAATATTTGGGATCTGTTCTGTATCCAACTCCAAGAGAAAAGTGCCCTGGCCTTCTACTATCATCCATTATTATTATGTTTTCTGCAATGCATTATACCATGTGTAACTAATATTTTAAAATTACAGAGAAGCATCTGCTTCTGTTTTAATGTCTTGATAAAAGTGTTGTAAATATTGTAGATGTATAAGATTCCTCTCCTTAAAGAATCTGTTTTATTTCACCTGGAAACTATCTTCATTCTTAAATCCTTCACCCAGATGCTACATCTAGTAGATGAATTGCATAGCTTTTAATCAACTTCTGTGTTAATTAGTAATGGAAAATATGCAGCTTTACATTTTCAAGAAGTGGTGCTAAAAGTCCAAGGTAATCAAAGAGCCAGTAATATAACATGTACTCCTGTACCGTGCAATTAACCTTTTAGAACACAGTTTTCATATTCGTTTAATTACACAAGGCTTGAAAATTATACATTCAGGGCAGAAGTAACTCGTTAGGGCCAGCAGGGAGTGCTGACCACATAGCCAGTGACTTGATTCAGAGAGCGCTGCATTTTGGAGAGCTACCGTCATGGGATTGCTGCCTGATGCCCCCTTCGCTCAGTAATGATCATTCCAAACAAGCTTATGGGGACAGCTGGAGGGTTGCCCTTTCTCCATTAAGACATAGATCCCAATGGGAACAGAGAGCAGTTAAGGATGTAGCAATGAACTCAAGTTGGGCTATATTCATTTTATTGCTTTTAGTTTGGGGCAAGGGGCAGAGGTTAATTTACCATGTTTTTCCTGGAAAAACCTTAGTTTTACAGAATGTTTTAGCTAATAACCTTCATTTTGTGGATAAAAAACCAGAGTTTCATGAATGTGAATCATATAACTCCCGGGAAAAATAATGTTACTGTTACCCTGGGTGTTATGAGCTACATAAGATTAATATAAATTGCCATTTCACTCTTTGTAGACCATTGGTGTGTTCAAGATTTTTGTAAATTATCGGATTTACTTCTAGCCCCGACTTCCCAACCCTACTGACTTTGATGAGAGGTCACCTTGCCCTGCCACATGTGTGCTTCTAAACCACAAGATTTTTATCATTTAAAAATTTTTTTCCACAAAAGAGTAGTTTCTCCAACCTCTGCCATTCAGTTCAGCCCTGTTCTTTCCTTTGTCCCAAAATTCCTATTTGATTTTCATGCAGATAACTTTATTTCTTCTTGTACTTTCATTTCTTCTTAAATAGCTTATTAAGTTATTTTTTAAAAATAGACAAAGTTCCCATGTACATTACAAAGTGCCAGATGTTAGCAACATATAACATTAAATTATGAGCCAACAGATAAATAGAAATAAAGATAGAAATAAATTGATATTTTTAAAAAAATATATTTTATTGATTTTTTACAGAGAGGAAGGGAGAGGGATAGAGAGCTAGAAACACCGATGAGAGAGAAACATCGACCAGCTGCCTCCTGCACACTCCCTATTGGGGATGTGCCCGCAACCAAGGTACATACCCTTGACCGGAATCGAACCTGGGACCTTTCAGTCTGCAGGCTGACGCTCTATCCCCTGAGCCAAACCAGTCAGGGCTAAATTGATCTTAATAAAATTTTTTATTGAGTGAATTTACACACAATGTTAGAGCAATTCCTTTCCATTTGAGGAATTCTTTGGTTACACACTGACTATTTATTTACTCTCTTCTCTATCTGTGATATGTGTCGGGTAAAACCAAAATTCTTGTTAAATATGACTCTGGCTCTGTGTCTGCCCCGAAACAATGAATGTGGCTGAAGGGAAGTAACCAGCCAGGCTGAGTGCATTTTCATTAACTCACGACTCCTGGGCCCTTGGAAGCTGTACTTCATTCCCTAGTCTTCGGCTCGCCCACTCTCTGAGATGGCTACTTTGTGCTTTCTTCTTTATTCTCAAACCCACATTCCTTTCTACTCTCTTGTTCTCTTAGCTGACAAGTCTGCTTCTTATTTCACTGGGAACATAGAAGCAAGTTAAAGAGATATTCCTTATCTCTAAACCACCCAAACATCCAGCCCGTGCGCACCTATAGCCATAAACCCTGCCCCCTCTCTTGTTCAAATGGATGCTTGGGCCTAAGGCTAGCCCTTCACGTGTGCACTATTGTATCTCCAGGGCTTAGAGTTGAGCTCAGAGAATAATGGGTTTGCAATAAATCATTATACATGAATGAATGAATGCCACTCTTTCTTCATTGATGTAGATTTAAGGGCTGTCCAATAAGTAAAAGGCTGAACTTTAAGATGTTGCTTCACTGATCTCTCTTTTTTACTGCACTAGGCTTTCATGATTCCTCTCTGGGTTCAGATGGAAGGTGTTGTCATATATTTGAATTCTCTTTGGTGAAAATCAAAAGTTCCAAGGGCTGCATTAGGGGATAAGGATAGAATAGGTAACATGACAATACTCTGTTGTCAAAAAGTTTGCATTTTAGTAAAGAGAAGCATTATTCTAATTCAAAATTAGTTTACAGACTTTAGGATATTTTGAGTCTTTTCCTAAGTTTGTTAATTAATTAAAATATCAAATTAAACAAGTATAGATGAATATTTTCTTTGTTTAACAGCTTATTTGGTTTGATGAATATATTGTTTCTCTGTAATGTCTTTATTGCTTTTTTTAAACCTGAATTCCAACCACTGCAGCTGTTTTCCCACTGTACTTTACCCCATGGTGTGTCATTAAGCTGCCCATTTTCCTGTAATTTAAAAGGTTAAAGAATTGGTTTTAATCATCACTCTCTGAGGAAAAGCAGCAGGAATAAAATTATAGATAATAGTTTTTTTTTAATCAAACATGTTTAATATATGTTTCTTTTAAGCAAATTTCAGAATTTATGGAATAGACTTTCTTACTCATATTCAGGCTTTTCGGCAGAATAGTAAACTATATTGTTCATTAGATAGTTCTTTTCAATAGCTTTAAAAGAGAGGAATCTTTATTTTTTTTCCTCTTGGTTTTATGTTTCATATTTTTTTCCTTATATTTAACTAGAGGCCTGGTATACGAATTTGTTCACGGTTGGGGTCCCTCCCATTGGCCAGCCACGTGGTAAGTGCACTCCCATAGCCAAACTTCCGTGACTGGCCAACCTCCTGCTGGCCTCGATCTGGACCAATCTGGGGTGGTTGGCCGGAGGAGGGACCACAGAAGGTTGACTGCTGGCCGCGGAAGGTTGGCTGTGGGAGCGCACTGACCACCAGGGAGCAGCTTCTGCATTGAACGCCTGCTCCCTGGTGGCCAATGTGTGTCATAGCGACTGGTCAACTGGTCATTCAGTCATTCAGTCGCTTAGGCTTTTATATATATATACTAGGTGCCCAGTGCACAAAAATTTGTGCACTCAGGGGGAAGGGGGGTCCCTCAGCCCGGCCTGTGCCCTCTCGTAGTCTGGGACCCCTCAGGGGATGACCACCTGCTGGCTTAGGCCCGCTCCCCGGGGGATTGGGCCTAAGATGGCAATCAGACATCCCTCTGGCAGCCCGGCAGCCCTTGGGGGATGTCCACCTGCCAGCGGGGAGCAGGCCTAAACTGCAGTCGGACATCCTTAGCACTGAAGAGGAGGCGGGAGAGGCTCCTCCCACCACCGCTGTACTGGCAGCCATCAGCCTGGCTTGTGGCTGAGCAGAGCTCCTCCCATGTGAGAGTGCCCTGACCACCAGAGGGCAGCTCCTGCATTGAGCGTCTGCCCCCTGGTGGTCAGTGTGTGTCATAGTGACCAGTCATTCCCAGTCTTTCTGCTGTTAGGGTCAGTTTGCATATTACCCTTTTACTATATAGGATAGAGGCCTGGTGCACGGGTGGGGGCCGGCTGGTTTGCCCTGAAGGGTGTCCCGGATCAGGGTGGGGGTCCCACTTGGGTGCCTGGCCAGCCTGGATGAGGGGATGATGACTGTTTGCAGCTGGTCACACCCCCTTCAGGGTGGGGGTCCCCACTGGGGTGCCTGGCCAGTCTGGGTGAGGGGCTGAGGGCCATTTTCAGGCTGGCGGGTGACTGAAGCACCCAACCTCTCCTTTTCTTCTTTTTATTATTTATTCTGGGATTTATTTACCTTCAATGGCTGTCACTGGAACTGAGAGCTGGCTTTAGCTCTGAGGCTCGGATCCAACTCTGAGACCTTGGCTGCTGAAAGCAGGTATCTGGGTTTGTTTGGCTTCTATAATTGAAACACTGTTGCAGCTCCAGCTCCGAGGCCGGCTGGCTGAAAGCAGGTACCTGGGGTTTGTTTAGCTTCTATAATTGCAACATTGTTTCTTAGAGTGCAGCTCAGAGGCCGGCAGTGGCAGGCGGGGAACCTTGGCTTCCTCCATCACTGGAGCAAGCAAGCCTCCTGTTTGCTTCAGGTGCCTGGCTGCCGGCCGCCATCTTGGTTGGCAGTTAATTTGCATATCACCCTGATTAGCCAATGGGAAGCATGTCAGAGGTACGGTTAATTACCATGTTAGTCTATTATTAGATAGGATAGACTAGAGACCCGGTGCATGAAATTTGTGCACGGGGGTGGGGTGTCCCTCAGGCCGGCCTGCACGCATTCCAATCTGGGACCCCTCAGAGCATGTCCGACTGCCGGTTTAGGCCTGATCCTGCAGGGTGGGCAGGGACTTGCAGTGTTGGGGGCCTCCGTGTGCCTGCGCTGGGGGAGGGCCTGATCAGCAGCCACTGCGGCTGCTGCAAGGGGCCAGAGAGGGAAGCAGGGCCTTACCAGCAGCCCTTCAGTTGCTGTGAGGCCCAAAGAGAGAGGCAGGGCCTGATCAGCAGCCGCTGCTGGGGCTGCTATGCCTTGGGCCCGGGTCAGGGCTCATGCAGGAGGCAACCAATTTATGTGTCCCTCTCACATTAATGTTTCTCTTTGTCTTTCCCTCTCTCTTCCACGCTCTCTAAAAATCAATGGGGAAGTATCCTCAGGTGAGGATAACTAAAAGAAAGAAAGAAAGAAATGTCATATCCTATGAAAGAGACATCTTAAAAATGCCTAAAGAAAGTTGTCATTTTTTTTTTTTTTGTGGTGAAGGGACTGGAGTCCATGTTGATGAAAACACCTTGGCAGCTGGGAGGGTCAAGGGCTGGCAGCTGCGGCAGCTGGCAGTGGCAGTGGCGGTGGCGGCAGCAGCAGGGTGATGGGGGCGGCACCTTCCCCTGATCAGCCCAGTGGCCTCCTGCAGAGGAGCGGGCCTAAGCTGTCAGCAGGACATCCCCTGAGGGCTCTCAGACTGTGAGAGGAGGCAGGCTGGGCTGAGGGAACCCCCCGCCCCCATACCCAAATTTCGTGCACCAGGCCTCTAGTGATTATATAAGAAATACTATTTTATACGCATAAGGAAAACCAAGAGAATGGACTTTGGAGCCTATCCATTGCTAAATTGTGAAGAAGTGATTCTCTTCTAAACTTACAAGTTGGTGGGAAGATAGTATACGTACATAAAAAATGATAGATTATCAATATTTGACTTTGTACTGAATTATGTGTTATTGATGCAAGTGTTCTGGGCATCTGGGGCCCCAAGGATTTTCAACCCACTGTGGTTTCTTGGCTTTGCACAAAAAAGAATTCACATCAAGCCAGCATAGAGTTTAATGTGAAAGTGGGTTTATTAGTGAAGCAGTGACACAGAGTGGGCTGCTCACAGACACAGCAGTCCCTCTACAGCAGGCTTTGCTTCCTTTATTGAGGTTTATTTAACCAGGGGTAGGGCATTCAAGGAGGGGGAGGAATATTCAGGATCTTTTTGAGAAAGGAGTAGAGACTTCTCAGAAGAGCCCCCAGGGCCATTTGTTTCCTTACCTGGGCTTTCTGTTTCCATCATCTCAAGGTGTGTCATTTAGTATGCTAATGAGCATATAATGAGGCTAGGGGTCACAGTAAGGTGAAATTACTGGTAGTTGCTATGTTGGATGGAGCTGGTCTCTGCCAGTTCTAAGCCATAAATCTGTTGGGGATTGGTTTTACTATCTCCTTGACTGTCCGTAGTCCTTATTCGTTACAGCTGTTTCACCACATACCCTATCTCATTATGGCGTATCAGAGATTTTTCTCAGGAAGAAAGGATTAAGGTGAGCTTGAGTAATTGGGAAAGTAATCAAGCTGCAAGTGGGAGTTTGGGCTTGAAAGAAGGACTAGGACTTCCTTGGGGAAAAGAGAGAAGATATTGTGGAGAGGGAAATTCCTGAGTAGAGACAAGGGGCTTTGAGATTAACAGACCATATGAGGATACTTGCAATTTTGGCTAATATCTCCAGAGGTCAGTAGGGTTATTTATTGTATTAATCAGGGTTCTCCAGAGAAACAAGACCAATAGGATCTATCTATCTATCTATCTATCTATCTATCTATCTATCTATCTATCGTCTATCTATCTATCATCTATCTATCATCATCATCATCTATCTATATCATCTATCCATCTATCAATGAGGTTTATTATTGAAATTGGTTCATGGTGTTTTGGAAGCTGAGAAGGGTCATCATCTGCTGTTTGCAAGCTGGTAAACCAGGAACACAGGTGATATATTTCAGTCTGAATTGAAAGCTGGAGACCTGAGTGTGGGGGCAGTGGTATAAATCCTGGTTCCAATTTGAAGCACAAGAACAAGGAGTGTTGATATCTGAGGGCAAGAGAAGATATGTTTCAGCTCAAGCAAAGAGAACAAATTTCCCTTCCTTCCCCTTTTTCTTCTGTTCAGGCTCTCAAGGATTGAATGAAGTTTACCTGTATTGGTGAAGGTGATATTTATTTAATTTACCAATTCAAATGGAACTTTACTGGAAACATTCTTTCTTTAGATAATATATTTTTATTGATTTCAGAGAAGAAGGGAGAGGGAGAGAGAGATAGAAACATCAATGATGAGAGAGAATCACCAATCGGCTACCTCCTGCACACCCCCTACTGGGGATCGTGCCCAGAACCCAGGCATGTGCCCTTGACCAGAATCAAACCCAGGATCCTTCAGTCCCCAGGTCAACGCTCTACCCACTGAGTCAAACCAGCTAGGGCTGGAAATATACATATAGTCACACCAGAAATAATGTTTAACCAGCTATCTGAGCATCCCCTAGCCTAGTCAAGTTGATACCATCAAATAACCATAACACTCCTAGAAAAAGAAATGTTTAGTTGATTCTTCCAAAATCAATGCCTTTTCTGATTTTTACAGGAAATAATTGGGGATTTTGGAGAGCAAAAAACTTGACTAAATTCTTTATGTTTACTTTGTTCATTTTTGTCTTCTTTTCCAGCCATCTGTTGGCACCCTGTCTTAAGCAGATGCATTTTAATATGTATTTTCTCTGGATATGGTAAAGATTATAATAAAAATGATAGCTTCAAGTACTTATTATGTGCTAGGAACCCTTTCAAGTGCTTTCTAGGTGTTGACTCACTCAGTCTCTCAGAGCAACCCCTATAACATAAGTACTGCCATTACCTCCATTTTACACATAAGTCAAGTGAGACACAGAGAGGATATATGAGAGGTTATTCAACATTATAGAGTTGTAATCAGCAAAGCCAAGATTTGAAACCTAGTGGTTTGATTCCAGACATTGTGTTCTTAACCTTATTTAGAGCTTATGTCTTGGACTTAGTCACATAGATACTTTCGTTGAGCATCTACTAAGTGCTGGACATCACGAGGATAAACAATTATAAGATATGGCTCTACCCTTAAAGAGGTGACAACCTGTTGCTAAATTAAAAGGGAAAGGTTCATAGGTTTTAGCTGATGACATGAGAGTTGATTAATAAGATCAGGAGTTAATGAGGTCTGCGTTGATGTACAGAGAGGGCAGGGTACCAATGGGAGTGCATATGCAAAGGTGGTGCATTAGTTACCAAGGGTTGCCATTAAAAAATACCACAAATGTGCTGGCTTAAAGCAGCAAACATGTATTCTTTCATGGTGGGGCTAGACGTCTGAAATCAAGGCGTGGGCAGGGCCATGCTCCCTCTGGAGCCTCTAGGTAAGAATCCTTCCTTGTTTCTGTCTGGCTTCTGGTGGCTCATGGCCTTCCTTGATGTTCCTTGTCTTGGAGTTGTGTCATTTCAATCTCTGCCTCTGTCTTCACATGATCTTCTTTCCTGTGCCTCTGAGAGTCTTCTCCTCTTCCTATGAGGACACTGGCCATTGGATTTAGGGTCCTTGCTAGTCTAGTATGGCCTCATTTTAATGCATTACATCTGCAAATATCTTATTTCCAAAAAGGTCACACTCTTGAGGCGGACACGTATTTGGGGGGGGGGCACTATTCAATCCATTGTAAGTGGTCACAACACAGGAAATGGTGTAGGCACCATGCTCTGTGAGCAAAGGGAGTAAGTGAGAGATTTGTGGGAGGGAGAAAATATGATTTGTACTTTAAGCCACATGAGTTTGGATATGTTTCAGCGACAATGTGAAATAGTTTTATTTCCTTGGAAATATCACCCATTTGCAGGTGCTATAAAGCACCTGGTTATTGCAATAAAAGAACTTAAGTAGGTTATTTCTCTGTTGAAATATATTTTCTTCGTTTTTTGTGTTTGTACCCAACAGCCCTTTTCCATGCATCTTCTCTTCTTCCTCATAACTATCATTGACGTAGAAAGGCAAGTATTTATTGAGTGCCTGTTACATGCCCAGCACTATCCTAAGTCTTTACACCTAATCTTTAAAACAATCTGATGGAAACTGCCATATAACCTATTATAGGTAAGGAAACTGGTATGATTTTTATTTCAATGTTGCATTTTAATGAAAATATGAAATAATCTTTACCTCATAATTAGTAATGCAAATTTTACTTAAAATGTAACTACTGGTGCTACCAAAACAATCATCAGATGACTCGATGCCTCTTGTACTGGATAAGTTCTCAAGAGCTCAGGAAATGCACTGCTTGGAAGTGGGAGGGTTTCTTTGACTTGGTTAACAAGACAAAATCAGAAAATGCTGGAACTTAAAAATGTTATAGAATTGAGGATATGTGATAGATCTGGTTTGTCAGTTCATAAATTGTACCATGTATTCCTTTTGGTGATGTAGTTAGAGGAACTTGAACTGCTGGTTTTTGCACATATATATTTAGAAAGTGGTACCACTGGAACAACTATTTTATACCTCTATTTATCAAAATCTTATGTGAGGGGTTCTAGAAGGATGGCTAAGGGCAATAGCATTGGAGTAAAATTCCTGACTTTCCACCATGACTTGCTCCATGAATGTGGGGCAGTTGCCTAAACTTTCTGAGCCTCAGTAACCTTATGGAGATAAGGGTAATTAAAATATGAATATATATATATATATATA
>NW_005871123.1:2946076-2947140 GCF_000147115.1 Myotis lucifugus | reverse complement strand
AAAATTATATGTATTTGCCTATAACACTGTAAGTGCTAAATTTATTAACTAAAATTAATGAATAAAGAACATTTACTTAACATTTATGAAATTACACTGAATGGCTCTTTCTTTGATGCTTGAGTTGTTTCAATTTCATTAGTTGGTAGATGCATTTTAGCTTATCTTTTTTCAGGTCACAAAATTAAATGTAAAGTTCTTTCAAGTTTCAAATGGAGACACGAGTATAAGGAAATATAAAAGATTTGATTCATATAATTGTTAAATTATTTGTAAAACAAGCATACTTGTTTTGATAAATTGCTAGTTAGGCCTTTAAAATGTGTAGTGCACATTGGAGTTTGATGCTATCAAGTGAGTTGGCATTTCTAGAAAAGTATTTGAAAAGATGTCAATATTATTATTAGACTACTGAAATAATTGGCATTTCAGGTAGCTCTACACATTCTGGTTAAAGTATTTGTTGAGAATGACTCCCAAATTTCCTAAACCCCAAGATAATTTATGATCATCTGATTCATGTATGCTTATTCATGATTTTTAAGAGTAAGATTTAACTACTTCTATAATTTTTGTATATAAATGGATTTTATCTGTTGCAATTATCAAATTTATGATGTATTTTTGCATCCTCTTTTGATTCCAAAATTTTCTTCTGTTTATCATCTATACTAATAAAAGACAAAGATGCTAATCGACCATACCATCGCCATGCCCAAGCCAAACCCACCAGCCAATCAGAGGGACTATATGCAAATTAACCCAACCAAGATGGTGGCCGGCAGCCACAGAGCTGGAGCAAACAGGAGGCTTGGTTGCGCCAGCAATGGAGGAAACCAAGCTTCCCGCTTGCTCTGGCCGGCTGTGGCCTCCGCAAAGGCAACAAAGTTTCAATTATAGAAGCTAAATAAATCCCAGATACCTGCTTCCAGCCAGCCTCCACTGGGAGCTTGGTGGCTGGAGGCCGTGGCAGCCTGCAACCAGCCATCAGCCCCTCACCCAGGCTGGCCACACCCTCATGGGGTGAGGGTCCCCACTGGGGGGCTTGGCAGCCTGAAAACAGC